>NW_027494506.1:0-318242 GCF_021521415.1 Bidens hawaiensis | reverse complement strand
TGATTTTCATAAAGCCGATCTATTTACCAAAGCTTTTGATAAAACACGGTTTAACTTTTTGCTTGGTTTAAATTGATTGAAGACCATTGCTGAGATCCTAAAGTTAGGATATTTATCTTTATTTTAGCTTGTTCTAGTTTAAATTTTTATTTTGTTTTAAGGTTTTAGCGGGTGAATCTCCGAAAATACAAAAATATTGTGCTTTTTGTTTGTATAGTTAAAACCCAAAAACATTAGAAAACTTTGAAAATCAAAAATATTGTGTTCTTTCTTGTTTTTATTTTAATATTTGTAAAGCCAAAAACATTTTAAAATTAGAAAATACCAAAAACATTGTGATTCTGTTTGTACAGAAAATTCTGAAAAAGTCAAAAAGAATGTGAAGTTTTCTCATTTTGTAAAGAAAAATCTGAAAAAAACAAAAAGATTGTGTTTTAAAGTTTTGTAAAGAGAAAACCAAAAAGATTTTTGCTTATGCTCGCTGAAAATTATGTCATTTGCTTCTATTTTGAAGGACATATATACTTGTATATGTTTGGTCCTGATAATTTCTTGTAAATCTTCGGGTTTAGCCAATTTACCTGACAAATGGAAAGTACTTGGGGCGTTCGTTAAGCTTTCTACTTTACTTTTAGCTGAATATTTAGTCAGTTATTTAAGTTTGTGAAGCATGCTTGCATGTATTGGCCCTGTTATCTACTTATAGATGGACAGGATAGCCATTAATTTATGAACCTAAAGTAACTTGGGCGATTAAATTCTTTTATTTTATACTCCTCAAAATTTTGAGTTTATGAAGCAAACAAGAGAAAATGATAGTACATTGATTATTTGACCCCAAATCCAGAAAGAAATAAGCTTAAAAGACTGTGTGCTTAATCATTGGTGCATTGATAGGTCTTAAACAAGCTATTAAAGTAAAGTAAGTGATAAAAACCTAAAGAAAAGCCAAATTGAAAGAGGTGTTAGTCTCTGGAAAAAGTCTTGGTGAGGATGGCAGAAATGTAATAACCGGTCACACTCAAGCCTTATAGTTGTTAATCACCCAAAAATATAATAAAGCAAATAACAAGCTGTTAGGATTCTGGACAATGTGAGTCTTTATGCGGCTTAATTCATCTGGGTATTCATATGCATGAATATTTCACCTCGCTTTTAGAGCAAACCCAAAGTCATTAAACTTGATCACTACTCTACTTCGTACAATCCAAATTACTGACTTGATCCAAAATCCGTTTTTAGTCATTGTATTGTTCCTCCCTTGCGTGCGTCTCAATACCAATAAGAAACGGACCCCAGGGGATACAATGTATGTAAGCCGACAGATGGACTCGTGCATATTCACTCACAGTAAAGGAAACTTGATGCATTGCTCAAAATTTCTCAATTGGTATTCAAAAATTTTGATCAACACTATAATGGTTTAAGTCAAGTTGGGGTGATTTGGAAAAAATCAAATTAAGCTAGAACCGAGATTAGGGGCTGATAATTTCTGATATTCTGTGCACTAATTGAACCATAAATGATATCACAAAAATGCTCGAAGAGTTTGTTATAAGATTTAAGTGGACAACAATATCAATGACCGACTTAACACCAGTCATAATATCGCTGAAATATAAAACTGTGATGGAAGGGCATTTTGGTCAATATGATTCTCTGCTCAAAACTCAACAAATCACAAAAAAAATATTACTGCTTTTGATAAATCAAAGAAAAACCACAAAAAGATTGTCCATTTTTACTGTTCGGATATTCCTTTGTAAATACATTCTTTAATTTTTATAAAATGCCAAAAATATTTTATCTTTTTACTTTTCATATTATTTAATGATTTTAAGTTATGTTTCGTAAAAGTGAAACATTTTTAAATTATTCAATTATCGGGATGACATGTCCTCGGTAATATTATTTTAATTTAAATTTTTTATTTAATGGATAATAATTAATAAAATTCTTTTATTTAATTCATTTAATTATTTAAGTTAAAATTAAATAAAAAAATTTTAATTCGTTAAATGTTATTTCGTTAAGTATGGATAACGAACTAGTGATTCTTTAGCGAACTACTTTCTAGTTCACTCACCTAATTTGCTTCCGCACTCTGTAACGAATCACTTCTACTTCGTTATACATATTTAACGACTCAAAACACAACACATGTCTGGTTCGCTATTCTGACATGACGAATTGGGTTAACGAACTGCCTAATTCGTTACTTCAGAATTCAAACGAATCGCTTGATTCACACATATGGGACATCGGGTAACGTGTAAGGCTATATAAGACAAGGTAAACGAACAGTTCTTCACTATTCATCATCTTTCTTACTCCTAAAGTCACCTTTTTCAAATTTTTTCTCTAAATTTCGACCTTCAAATTTCGATCTTCCGAGATTATCATTGTGCTGCTAAGGTATAGACGATCATATCTATGTGATTTTCATCAAAAATGACGTTGCTTTGATTAACAAATTATATACTTTTATGTTCAAAGGGTTTTCCGAGTTCAATACCCTAATCTATTTATGATATACTGTGTTTATGTAATTGATGATTAGGTATTTGTGATCGGAATGCGATTCCGAGATGATGGTCGGTTAGTTTGTATATGTTTTAGTTTGTTTATTATTTAGTTTTAACTGTTTATTCTAGATCTATCGATACTTCATATGTGTATTATTGGATTTCAGGTCATATGCATTGAAGTACTCAATTTGGACCTGTTGTGACACGGAATGAAGACCCCGGGACGTCCAACACGCGAAACGATAGCATTTATTGAAGTTGGGTGTAGCAGAACCCATCGCGGTACGCGATGGGTGTGTTGGGGGTCGCATCGTGTACCGCGATGGGACTTAAATGAAGAAGTTTACTATTGGTCAATCGCGGTACGCGATGGCCATAGAAGACCCCGTCGTTTACAGCGACGGGTATGTAGACGGGAAATTTTGGTTATTATCATCCTTTTCATCATTGGAAACCCTACCTCCGTTTTTACAAACAAGAGGCGATTTCCAGCAGTCCTATAGGCGATTTCTACTATCCTAGCTCGTGTCAAGACCTATCTATGATCTATATCATCCATATTGAAGATTCAATGATGTCGCGGCTCGGCTAATCTCCTAGAATAGCACCCGGGATGTAAAGTTTGTAACCATTTACAGTTTTTCTCATGTGATTAAGAATACTTGTCAATTCTTATTGAGGATTGATATATGATTATTGATGTTTAGTATTTCTGTGTCTTCGGTCGGTTTAGGTTTACGTTGGTCTGAACGATCTGTTACCAGTTGCTAGATAATTAGTCATATAACTGTTTGGTTAGATTGAATACCATAAAACGTACAATTACCCTTAACTGAGTCACACTGGCAAGGACTGTCTGATAACCAGTGACGTGTGTAAGTAATTGTTGACGTCTAAGGTTTTGTCTGGTTGATCAGTTGTCAGTTAATCGTTAATAATAAATCTGTTAGGTTGCATGAGATACTGTTTGGTTGCTTACTTGAATTCCCGGGTGTGATTTGCTTGTTAACTGTTTGAAATTCATTTACGTGTTCATTGCTTAGTTCTCTACATTCACTAAAAATTGCTTGTGTGATCAGCACTAAAACCAGTCACTTCATTATATTATATCTGTTACACGAATTACATTGACCACATAACCCTTGTGATACAATACCCTACTTGCTCTAACTATTTAGAATAATTAGGTTTTTGATTGACTCAAACGACGGTTATCAAAATGGCGCCGTTGCGGGGGAGTTAGTGCGATTTTTGTTTTCCGTGTTATTTGATTTTCGTGTTTACTTTAATTTTTAGTTCTTAGCTTTAATTTTAGTTTACTTTATTTTATTTGTATTTTTTCATTTTACACGGGTTGTGCTAGTTGTGCAGATTACAGGTTTATGCGCACCCGCCATTCGGGTCGACAGTCTCCGTTAGTTTACGAGCCCGAAATCGAGAGGTTAGCTCAGCAGAACCGAGTTCAAAACAGAAATTCATAAATGGAAGATCAGAACCAGAATCAAAACCAGAACCAGAACCAGAACAATAACCAAAACCAAGATCCACTTCCATTTCCACAAACAAACATGTTTCACCCAGAAAACATACCCGATCCACCAAACCTCAATAACCAGAATAACCAAAACAACTCAGCTCATGCTTCCAGAACCCGAAATCAAAACCGAAACCGAAACCTAAACCTCAACTTTGACCAAGCCGGACCATCCGCTCCAAACAACAACTCAAACCGTCGGGTTAGGATAAATATTGATGATGTCCGATCGAGTGTTCCAACTGAAGATGAGGATGAGGGTGAAGAGAATAATTGAAACGAGGGTTTTCGGCAGCTGATGATGAGGTAGATCGTTGGGTTAGGAGGAATCAGGCGGTTGAGCCCGAGAATGAGGTTGATGAACCAGAGGCTGAGGGTGATAATCAGTATGAAGAAGAATTGGAAGAGCCGGTAATTCGAAGACGGGCTGAACCCGTTAAAAGACACCGAAGGGATCGAGAAAGGGTAAACCGGGTGGGACGGCCCGAAAGAGTTTGTGGTATTCCGGTTAACCGGGGCGGTATGGAAAACCCCGGGAGGCAGAGGAGAAATTACATAGCCCCGGTTCATGGTGTTAACAGTCGGTTCAGACCGACTATCTCAGACGGAGCATCCCTGTTGGTTCCACAGGAACGAGTGCAGGGACAGCAAACTTATAGGTCCCGGCCATCCTACATCAACATCATTCCTCACTTTAACGGTATGGCTTCGAAAGACCTGTATTCACATTTAACCGATTTTTTGGCTGTTTGCGGATCTATTGGTGATGGTACATTTGATCAGGATGAAGTCTGGTTGCGGTTATTCCAGTTCTCATTAAAAGACAAAGCGAAACTGTGGTTTAACTCGTTACCAACACACAGTATTGGAAACTGGGACGAGATGCAACAAGTCTTCCTAAACGAGTTTTTTTCACAATCGAAGACTACCGAGGCCCGTTCATACATTCGTCACTTTTCACACTTGTCAGGTGAGCTATTCCATGAAGCGTTTACCAGGTATATGGATATGATCAGAAAATGCCCACATCACAATATCGAACTGTGGGAACTGGTAAAATGCTTTGTTGATGGTTTGACATACGAGGACCGAAAGCATCTTAAGGCCTCGTGTAATAGTCAGTTATTGAATCAGCCGGAGGAAGATGATTGGGAATATTTAGAGTTCATGTGTGAAGATTCGAAGGCAGAAGCAGCAGCTGAAAGACGAAGACGTGGTAATTCATCCAGATAAGTTAAGTCAGTCACGAGTGAGTCTGAAAGAATTGCTGAATTAGAACGTGAACTGGCTGGGTACAGAAAGGGTAAGAAGAAAGAAGTCGGGAAAGTTGGAGTGAAATTCCCAGTTTGTGAAGACTGTGGTGAACTCGGGCATATGGCAGAAAATTGCCCCGAGTATTATGATGATGATGAGGAGGATGACACCGAGGAAGTTAATTATGCTTACGGGGATTCCAAAGGCCAAGGGTTCAATTCGAACATATCACCCGGGCTTGAGGAACCACCCGAATTTTCGTTACGGGCACCCGTCTTCTCGGTTGAACCCGAACTTTCAGGGATCGAGTCAGAACAAATTGCAGGGTAATTACCGCCAGAGCGGTTATCAGCAGGGTTCGAGTAATCAGAATCAGGGGTATAACAGAGACAGTAACCGGGGTGAAAATTTTTCTGGTAATCAGGATCAGCAGAAACGGTCCTCGGGTAATTCAGACCAGTCAGTACACTCGAAGTTGGATGCGTTATTGAAAGCCATGACTGATCAAAAGGCCGAGATGAAACAACAGTTCGAGTTACGGGATAAATCATCGGAGGCAAAGATGAAGCAAATTGGTCAGCTCGCTTCAGACATGGCGAAATTACAAAAGATAAATGCGAGCCAACTTCCGAGTGACACCACAATCAACCCGAATCATCACAGTTCAAATTAGAAAAACCACGTCAACCAGGTAAGTATTTTACGTAATGGTAAAAAATATGATAACAAGGTTGGGGGCCACCACCTTCGGTTAATGGGGTGGTGGAAGAGATTGATGAAAATCTCGTCAGTGATGATCCGGAACCGATTGAATTAAATAAATCTAACAAAAGTGAAACTAAAAATAATAAATCGGTTCCGAAGGATGACACCAACAACTCTAAGGATAAGGAATAGGTGAAAACTGTTCCATGTCCCGATGCTTTGTTGGCGCCATCAAAGGCGAAGATGGCATCAAAACGAGGCCCGCAACAAGAAGAAATGTGGGAAACTTTTAAATAAGTCAAAATTAACATTCCTCTTTTAGATGCCATAAAACAAATTCCCGCCTATGCTAAGTATTTAAAAGAATTGTACACACAGAAAAGGAGTCATAAGATTCCTAAGCAGATTGATTTTACCGACAATGTGAGTGCAATTCTTTCGGGTGCACTTCCACCAAGCTACAAGATCCGGGAACGCCCATTATACCCACTCAAGTGGGTGATTTTAAAATGACCCGGACGCTTCTAAATCTTGGAACTAGCATCAGTATTCCCCTGGGCAGTTTATACGACCAGTACGATTTTGGCACGCTTCATGCGGCTGCCACCACGGATGTCTTGGCTGACCAGATACTGAAACTGCCCCGAGGAATATTGACAGACGTTATTGTCAAGGTGGAAGACTTTTACTTTCCAGTTGACTTTTTAGTTCTCGATTATGTTTCGTGTGAGAGGACTAAACAGCCTACGGTTATCCTCGGTAGACCATTTTTGGCTACTGCAATTGCCAACATTAATTGTAGAAATGGTCCTGTTGACATGGAATTCGATAACCGTAAGCTGAGAATTAATGTTTTCACACGTGGAGATAACTCTCCGGTCGATGACGAGTGCTTTATGGCCGATGTCATTGACGAGTTCATTCCGCTATACGACTATGTCGTTAGTTCGGAAGGCACAACGGAGACGTGTTTTTTGTTTGACAGGTTACAGGTGGAAACAGACAAGTTGCTGGAAGATGAGGAAAGACAGATGGAGATCGCAGCTGTGCGAGGAGACCGTCCACCATGGTCAGTTCAGGTGGAACCGCTTCCCGAGAAGATAGATACTGGGTTGAAACCGTCAATGCTGGAGGCACCGAAAGTCGAGCTGAAAGAGCTTCCAAAGCATTTAAAATATGTTTTTCTTGGTAAGAATAATACATTGCCTGTTATTATAGCTTCTAACTTATCTGTTGAACAGGAAAATGCTTTGATGGAGGTGCTGGTTGCGAATAAAGAGGCAATCGGGTGGACGATAGCGGATTTGAAGGGAATCAGTCCCTCAATTGTGATGCACAAAATTTTAACAGATCCGGCTGTCAAACCCGCGCATGATGCTCAGCGGAGGTTGAACCCGAACATAAGGGAAGTGGTGAAGAAGGAGGTGCTGAAATGGTTAGATGCTGGCATTATCTTTGCCATATCAGACAGCACGTGGGTGAGCCCGACACAGATAGTACTGAAAAAGGCGGGCATCCAAGTCGTCAAGGACAACTCAGGTAACTAGGTCGCCACCCGGCCGGTAACCGGGTGGCGCATTTGTATTGATTATCGTAAACTGAACGCGGCAACATCAAAAGATCACTTTCCGCTTTCGTTTATTGATCAAATTGTCGAAAAGCTATCTGGTCAAAAATTTTATTGATTTTTAGACGGGTATTCCGGGTACAATCAGATAGCTATTCATCCTGAAGATCAGGAAAAGACCACGTTTACGTGCCCGTATGGCACATTCGCATTTAGGCGAATGCCATTCGGGTTATGTAACGCCCTCGCCACCTTTCAGAGGAGCATGATGAGTATCGTTTCAGATATGGTGGGCGAGTCTTTGGAAATTTTCATGGATGATTTTTCGATTTTCGGCACATCTTTCGAGTCATGTTTAAACCAACTCGAAAGAGTGTTAAAAAGATGTGTCAAAACGAACTTGGTTCTTAGTTGGGAAAAGAGCCATTTCATGGTCCTAGAGGGAATTGTATTGGGCCATGTTGTTTCTAGTCGAGGGATCGAGGTGGACCGGGCTAAGTTCCAAGGCATTAGATCGTTTCTGGGGCATGCCGGGTTTTATAGACAGTTTATTAAGGGTTTTAGTGACATTTCCAAACCCTTATGTAATTTATTGCATAAGGATGCCCCGTTTGACTTTAATGATGAATGTTCTAAGGCCTTTGACATTTTGAAATTGAAATTAGTTGAAGCCCTGATCTTGAAATCACCCGATTGGAGTTTACCTTTTGAAATAATGTGTGATGCAAGTGATTATGCGTTCGGGGCTGTTTTAGGTCAACGGGTTGAAAAGAAACCCGTTGTTATATACTATGCAAGTAAAACTCTCTCGGATGCTCAATTAAATTATACCACAACCGGGAAGGAGTTACTAGCAGTAGTATATGCTCTAGATAAATTCTGGTCTTATATTTGGGGTAGTAAAGTTATTATATATTCTGACATTTTTTATGTTTGGGGGATCGATTTCATCGGCCCGTTTCCGAATTCACATGGTAATTTGTATATCCTAGTGGCCGTCGATTACGATTCTAAATGGGTTGAAGCGATAGCCACTAGGACAAATGATCACATAGTCATTTGCAATTTCGTTCAAAGTAATATATTTTCAAGATTTGGAGTCCCCCGAACCATCATAAGCAATGGGGGATCTCATTTTAAGAATTTTAAATTCCCGAAAATTGCTTAAACAATATGGTGTTGATCATAGGATTGCAACTCCTTACCACCCACAAACGAGTGGACAAGTTGAGGTTTCCAATAGGCAAATTAAACAGATTTTACTGAAAACTGTTCGGACGGACCGATAGGATTGGTCAACCAAGTTGACCGATACCTTATGGGCCTATTGAACCGCTTATAAAACGCCAATTGGAACTACTCCTTATAGACTTGTGTATGGAAAGGATTGCCATTTACCGGTTGAAATTGCACAAAGAGCGTTTTGGGCTACTAAACAGATTAACATGGATTATGATGATGTAGGTAAAGCAAGAAAATTGGCTTTGTGCGAGATTGAGGAATTGAGAGACGAGGCATACGATTGCGCTTCCGCTTACAAGGAGAAAATGAAGAAAGTTAATGATGCTAATATCCGGTTGAAGAATTTTGAAGTTGGTCAATGAGTGTGGTTGTACAATACGAAGATGAAACTCTTCCCGGGTAAGTTGAAAAGCAAGTGGACGGGCCGGTATTTGATTGTAAGGGTCAAAAATCATGGTGAGTACAAGATTGAAGATTTCGATGATCATTTAAGGCAAGTGGTAAATGGCTATAGATTGAAGCCATATTTGGAGATGAAGGACATACACGAGCTAGATAAGGAATCGGTGAATTTTATTGTAACTTCACCAGTTTATGAAGATAACTGAGTTCGAAGCAATGTCGAGCTGTATACTTTAAATTCAGCGCTTACGGGAGGCAACCCGGGGTTTGTAAGTGTCTTTCCAGTTCTTATTTTATTTTATTGAGTCTTGTACTTATTGTCGTCTCGAGTTTTGTGCAGTAAACGCCAAGTGTGGGAAGCTTGTTGAAGAATGGGAAATTAGAGAAGTTTGGTAAGCATTGGTGTAGTACACATCAATCAAGGTATGTAAAGGTATTTTCAGTTTTGAACGTGTCCAGGGTGATGTCGGGATGCCAAAACAGGTGCGTATTCGAAAACATTCAAATCTGACTTCTGGACCCATCGCGGTACGCGATGGCTTGGCATTACACCCCATCGCGTACCGCGATGGGTTAAACCCTAATTTTCACTGATTTGGCGGCGGTATGCGCTTGGTCCCTTTTTAACCCATCACGGTACGAGATGGGTCATGGTGCTCCGCCGACCCGGGACCATCTTCTTCTTCATTCTTCCTTCTTTCCTTCTTTTCCGGCGTTCCTCCCTCTCCCTGCCACCACTTCCAATCCCCACCACCAAAACCTGCCGTCGCACACCATCCACCTCTCCACCACTGTTAATCCGCCACCACTCACCCACACCACCACATTGCCGCACTACCTAACCACCGCCCCCCGCCGTCTTCCTTACTCCCCGCTGTACCTCCACTACCACCGCACTCACCACCGCCGTCAATATTCCTTCCCTGTCACACCACCACAACCACTCACCACCGCAACCCCTCCACCACCATCACCCCCGCCATCTGGTTGCTTGAGGGCAACCACCGATACCCCTGTACCTATTGACCACCGCCACAGTTCCGACCACCGGCTGCCACCCTGCCACCGCCATCTCCGTCTCCGCTATTATTTTTATTCTTTTTGGCTTTCCGATCCGACATCGAGGTAATCATTTTTATTATTATTATTTTTCGTCGGTTTATTGAGTTTGTTGAGTACGTATTTTGACAACTTGCGGGAAGGTTCGATTTATAATATCGGGGTACGGGGTTCAGTTTGATGTTAGGCTTACAAGTTTGGGTAATTTGTTAGTTTGTTATAAAAGTTGTCGGGTGGGTTAAGATTGTTGTTCGGCTTGGTATCATGTTGGTTAATCAAAATTGTTGGATTTTGTGGTTGTCGGGTAGTGTGGGTTGGTTGTTCGGGTTGATTAATCGAGATTGTTCAAATATGACGAGTCGGTTTGATATTCACATTTTAAAATCATTATTTTGTTATAAAATAAATGATAGTGTTTGTTCGTTATTAAATGATTTATGTGAACATATTTTTAAAATATTTTATTAATATTTCAAAACCCGAATCGACATATTAGTTGTTTGCTTTGCATATTTTTTGAGGCAGTTTGTTTGTTTGTGTGTTAGCTAGATCGAGTCAGTTAACTTGTGTTTTGTTTGGTCTGGTTGTGTGTGGTTAATCGAGTTGTGTTGAGTCACGTTTGTTTGTGTTTTGTTAATCGAGTCTCGGGGATAACTTAACAGTTTGAATTGTTAAATTGATTAGCCACCGTACTCAATCTCCATTCGGGCGGGTTAATCTGGTTTGTAGATATACACATAGGATATCCCCGAATTTTTCGTCTTTATATATTTTTATTTGAATATTTTATTATTATTTTATTATATGGGACGACCGCGACCGAAATGTTATACGATCATCGCCATATTAGCATATCTAACTTGTTTGCTTGAGTTTGCAGATATGGCTGATGCACCAGAGTCCCCGCACACACGCCGCAAGAGGCGGAGGGCTGACCCTCGTGTCATCCGCTACGATAGTGACGAGGTCCAGTGTAGAGGGCATTGAGCCAGCAGACATTATGGGGGATGCACGCATTCCGCATCAGGTTCTCCGATTTTACGTGACTACAGATGAGTATACGAGACTACAGCGGATCCGACAGATGCAGCTTCTTCACCACCGTTCATTTGATTGGACATTGCTGCGTCAGTTGGGGATTTACGACCAGGTACATGATTTATTGACTGCTCCATGGGCAGATGCGCTTGCGTGTGACTCGATTCCGTATGTCGAGCTCACACGTTAGTTTTATTTGACATTTGACTTCACGCCCACGGAGTTCAGTGAGCCACGGGCAGTATCATTTTCGCTGGGACGACAGCTGTACGAGATGTCCGTCCTAGACTTCGCCGTGGCCACTGGATTTTATACGGACGACGAGGTTCAGGCGCCTCCCTTCCTTCAGAGCATACGTGGTTACACTATACATGCTCAGGACCCCCGTGACCACTGGCTCACGGAGGCCCAGCTTTGCCAGTATTGGACGGAGATCGCCGACGGGGCCCACTCCAGTTATGTTGTGGAGTCGTCTATTCGGGACCTTGTCCATCGCTACATTCACAGGATTGTTGCTTGTACTCTCGTCGGCCGACATTCGGGCCACGAGAAGTGCAGCAACATAGATCTGTTGTGTTTATATTCTATTCTTGGCCAGCGACCGGCCAATGTGGCGATGCTCCTGCTCACGTCATTCGCTCGGGGTAGCAGACTTCAGGGATCCTCGGCACGCTTACCGTTGGGGCCTTATATTACGAGGATCACCGAGCGACTGGGGTTTTTGAGCGTTATCCGACGAGATACTTTACGCGGCAGCCAGATATAGGCGTTTTCGGACTACAGGAGGCCCTTTGGACCGGGTTACTTGAGGAGCGTGATCCATCAGCTTTAGTCCCGGTCCGATGGGGTACCCAGGCACCACCACCTGAGGGATCAGAGGCTGCTGTTTCGCTTCAGAGGGGTATTCCGACACGCCGCCAGCGTCGTCCGACTCCACACATTGAGCGACCTCAGCAGCAGGATCCGTTGAGACAGGCATCTGCATCATCATCTTCACAGCCACAGCAGCTAGTCACATTGGATATTGTTTATCAGCAGCAGATTTTAGAGACCATCCTGGCACAGCGGAAGGAGACGCGTGCCCACCTGGCCCTCCATGATGACTACTTTCGATTATTGTTTGTTTCTTCGCAGGTACCGCTCCCACAGTCGTTGATCATTGCGGTGGACCCGCCAGTGGAGCCGCAGGACGAGGCAACTGATGATCCACCGGCACAGTAGTTTTTGGTTACCCTTTTTCACTTTATTTTGTTTTTATTAATATCATGGTCTGTATATTATTTTATTATATTTTTGGGAATCATGTTTGGGTAACTGGTTAGGCTTATATGTTCATATATCTTTTGATTGCTACTGTGTTGATTTTATCTGTATATTTTGTTGTAACCGAACTTTGTGGGTGTAGTTCACAATAAACCCTCACGAGACTCCACTCGTCCTCCCGGGCTACTGGGGGGTTTACAGGGCTTGTTGCATACGTTAAATGCAATCGTGATTCTTACGAAAGTGAGTTAGGTCTTTTAACGTTTTTAACTAATTTAACATAATTTATTATGAAACGAATTAATTTGGTTTGGTAATTGTTTTAATAAAATTAACAATTATTCATTTTCGAAACTCTTAAAAGACCTATGTCTTACACTTGTGAGAAGCTTGCTTCTACACGTCTCGAGATTTTGCAGGTTCGATTGTCAGCATGGTAATTGGATGAGACGAGAGTATACGAGTGTTACGAGAGTTCACGAGCCGAGTGGTCCTTCTCCAGTCATGTTCATATTAGGTGATTTCAGTTTCATAATTTATTTTGTTTTTGTTGCTTTAAACGTTAAAAGTGTAATTGTATAATTGTTAGTAGAACTGCCTCACATGAGCCCCGAAATTTTTAAATTGCTTAATAGTCAAAAAGTCAATTTCAACCCCGTCCCTCAAATGTTCATTAATCGTTCTATTTTCTTTAACTTTGAGGACACTGTTAAGTATTCTTACATTGAGGATAATGTAAACCTCAAGTGTGGGGATGGGGGAAATTTGAAAAATTTTAGCCCGATAGTACCTCGAAGAGTGTTCAGAAACCAAAGTTGTTAACTGTTAATTATTGCTATTAATGCCAAGTCATAGGTTTCTGGTCATGGTTGGTTTTTCAGCGTCTCATTAGTCTTACTCACAAATGTTTTTATAACGAGAAGTTGAAAATGTGGTCGTTTAGGCGGGAATAACGAGTCATGGGGACAGGTACACATCTTTATATCATCAACCTTATTCCTCCGGTACGTGTGTGAGTTGACCCAAATATATATAATACACATATAATATATAGTACACACGTGTCATTTGATTGCTTTCACTGATATACATGGCTTACGGGATCACAGTTGGCAAAATGCAAAAGTGATAGAGGCAATTAGGTTAAGCCTCGTCTGGATGAGTGCGAGTGTGGGTACTGGGGGTTAGGGCCTCATTATTACACATATGAGGTGAGGTTAATGTGAGGGGCGGGGGGTTGGGTCCCTTAGAAAACATTTCTTGGACTTATTTTTCGTTTGTTTAACAACGACATTATGTTACCAGACGATCCGGCTTACTAGGTTTATTTGTATCTGTAATTGAATTTGCTTTTGTTTTGTATTTGTATTTATCTTATTGTTAAGCATCACGTTTTTATGCTTAGTAAAAAAAATTTTAAAAAAATAGAGAAAAAGACTAAAAGATGCCTGTTTATATTCAGTTATGTATTATGTAGTTCGTTTAGTAAAAAAAAATAAAAAATTGTGAAATCAATACTGTAGTTTGCTTATTTAGATTTTAGTATGTTGATAGTTTTCTTATTTAGACGTATATAATCAGTCAGTTAGTTGTACAGTAGTTTCATTTATTTAGATGTTTTGTAATAAGCCGGGTCGGATCGTTTGAGCTACTTAAATATTTCCCTTCCATACCCTTACACCTGGCCCCATTACAACTCTTTTAAAGACCTCTTGATTTGCAATTGTGCCAAAGCAGCTTGGTGGTTTAATTTGTACTTATGAGTGATATCGAGAGCTGAGCGACACTGGCACATCTTTTGCTAGTCCAGATATTAAACCGAGAGGAGAGATGTCATATTAGGAGTGGTATGAGCATGTGTGCCATGACCGGAGACAAAGTACACCTGTCTGGGCGGCTCTATTGTTTTTATTATAGCATTTAACCGTATTTGTGAGATGTCAATCTAAAACAGTGTCAGTCTGGAAAACTGGGTATGACCTTAAGCCTTACTAGTAATAATGTCAATAATCTACATACCTATGATGGAGGTCGATGTTTGCTTTAAAGTTTTGCTTGAGGGCAAGCGAAAGATAAGTGTGGGGATGTGATGGTCGGTTACTTAGTATATGTTTTAGTTTGTTTATTATTTAGTTTTAACTGTTTATTCTAGAACTATCGATACATCATACGTGTATTATTGGATTTCAGGTCATATGCGTTAAAGTACTCAATTTGGACCTGTTGTTACACGGAATGAAGCCCCAGGACGTCCAGCACGCAAAACGATAGCATTTATTGAAGTTGGCTGTAGCATAACCCATCGCGGTACACGATGGGTGTGTTGGGGGTCCCATCGCGTACCGCGATGGGACTTAAATGAAGACGTTGACTATTGGTCAATCGCGGTATGTGTGCAGATGGGAAATTTTGGTTATTATCATCCTTTTCATCATTGGAAACCCTAACTCCGTTTTTACAACCAAGAGGCGATTTCCAGCAGTCCTATAGGCGATTTCCACTATCCTAGCTCGTGTCAAGACATATCTATGATCTATATCATCCATAATGAAGATTCGATGATGTCGCGGCTCGGCTAATCTCCTAGAATCGCACCCGGGATGTATAGGTTGTAACCATTTATAGTTTTTCTCATGTGACTAAGAATACGTGTCTATTGTTATTAAAGATTGATATATGATTATTGATGTTTAGTATTTCTGTGTGTTCGGTCGGTTTAGGTTTACGTTGGTCTGTACGAGCTGTTACCAGTTGCTAGATAATTAGTCATATGACTATTTGGTTAGATTGAATACGATAAAACGTACAATTACCCTTAACTGAGTCACACTGGCAAGGACTGTTTGATAACCAGTGTCGTGTGTAAAGTAATTGTTGATGTCTAAGGTTTTGTCTAGTTGATCAGTTTTCAGTTAATCGTTAATAATAAATTTGTTAGGTTGAATGAGATACTGTTTGGTTGCTTACTTGAATTCCCGGGTGTGATTTGCTTGTTAACTGTTTGAAATTCATTTACGTGTTCATTGCTTAGTTCTCTACATTCACTAAAAATTGCTTGTGTAATCAGCACTAAAACCAGTCAATTCATTATATTATATCTGTTACACGAATTACATTGACCACATACTCCTTGTTATACGATACCCTACTTGCTCTAACTATTTAGAATAATTAGGTTTTTGATTGACTCAAACGACGGTCATCACGAGACCCTTGGTAGACTTTAATCGAAGCATGATTCTTGTTTGTCGGGTCGATTGATTGTTAATGGTTTCGGGGTTTTGTATAATCCAGTTAACCTAAGTCATTCCTGGGTTTTGAGTCTCAATCTCAACACCATGAGATTTGTATTATGTTTCCGAAAACACTACACATAATGTTTTGATTATCTGACGATAGTTATGGACTAATTGAAGCTCGATTCGTGTTGTTGACTTTCGGTGTTCATCTTAATTTTTACCTTGACTGTAAGAGTCAAAGATCAAGTCTAAATTATTGACCATTCGTTATCCTTGGCGAATTGAAACTGCCTCGTGTTCAATTCGTTAAGGAAATACACGAACTAGCTCAGCGAATCATTTTCTCAACGAATCAAATACGGATTCGCCAAATCTGTAACGAATTAGACTTTAGTTCGTTAATATTTATAGTTAATTCGCTGTGTCTAATTCGTTAATTTATTTACATGATAGCGAATCACTTGATTCGTTACTGGATGGTAACGAATCAGAGTGATAATCACACGAATGACATTTATTTTTAATTGTTTAATTAAATTTAATTATCTTTTGAATTATCTAAATTATTTCAACCGTCTAAACGCGTAAATATATTAATTATACATAACATATGACATTTAATACACCATTTATAAATAAATAGATATATATATGTGCTAAATGTATATTACATCTTCACATTCCTTATATTCGTTTATACTTATACAGTAAAAATGGCTGATCAAGTAAATCAAGATCCACCGGTTGCAGATCAAGGGCAACAAGAACAACCACCACAAGATCAATCACCTCAAGTTCAGCAGGAGGATGTTATTCTATTAACATATGACACAAAACACAACATCTGTGCTTTCATTGATCAGGATGTTGCTAATGTTGCTGAGTTTGGAGACATGCTGACATTCTTAAGACGCTCAGTAATACATTATGCAATCACTGCTCGACCTAAAGTTTATCTGAGCATTATCAGACAGTTTTGGAATACTGTTGCGTATGTTGAGGGAGAGAATCACATTCAAGCCACGATTCAGCGAAACGTTATTACAATTGATGTGGAAGTGGTTCGTCGAGTGCTTCCTTTTGGTGACAATGATAACAACCCAAGTGAATTTGACAAGAAATTGATCAAGGGTTTGTTTACTCGTTTACGTTACGGTGGAGGTATTGATGAATCAATGTTGAACAAGAATGGGTTGTGTCCACCATACAAGTATCTTCTCCATGTGCTGATTCATTGTATGAGTGGTCGTCGTAGTGGGTTTGACCAATGCAAAAGCAGTATACAATCGGATTTCGTTGCTCTTAGACTCAACAAGCCAATTAACTATTTTGAGCTAGTCTTCGATCATCTGAAAGAGCAGGTTCAACAAACGACTCAATCAAAGAAGTTTTTAATGTATCCCCGATTTCTACAATTGATAATTCAAGATTTGATTCCAAACATGGTAATTAATCAAGCTTTGAGGGATGATGTGCTTCCCTTGGAACACATGAAGGCCGACACTGTACGTCGAAGGAAAGTGTACCGTAAGGATAGGCTAAGGGATAAAAGAATGATTGGGTCATATAATTAATCCGAATTATGTATGTCCTCCTGATGAACGCTGGATCCACGATGACTCGGATTCCGAGCGTGAAGGGGGAGAAGGTGGGAACGATGATGATGGGAATGATGATGGTAATGATGGTGATGGTGGAGCTGGTGATGCTACTTTTCAAGAGCAACAAGATGTAGTAAATGCTGCATTAGCTGCCACCATTGCAGCTCAACAAGAACGAAAGAGAAAAGGAAAAGCGGTGGCAACTGGAGAACCATCAAAGAAACGACGTGTGTCAGCTGGAGCTAGGGTAATTATTGGTGTGCCACCACCTCGTCAATCAACACCTCAACGCTCGGTAGTGCCGCCTAGCACTCCGATGCTTACATTGACAACGACGCTGGTGTCTCATGAAAGGCTTGGTTTAATTCCACAAATAGCGTTATCTAAAATACCAAGGCCTCCTGCTACATTATCTACTGTTCTGCCAACACCATCCATGAGGCCTCCACGTCCTCCTCCTCCTCCTCCAAGTGATGTCTCTTTTATAAGAATCACTCAGTCTCAAGAACCGATCCAACATGTTCATCCCTTATTGTATAATCTGCCACCGAACCGTCAGACTGAGATGCTGTTGAATCTTCTCCATCTTTAAGAAAATCAAATGGCAGCTGACCGTCAGAATCAAGAACTTCTTATGGAGAATCAAAGACGGATGATGAGTTATATCTCATTTTGTCAGAAGGAGACTAAAGTGCTATGTGCGATTGTTGAGTCTTAGGGGGTGAAAATGAAGGAACAAGAGGATCTAATCTTGAAGTTGACTTGCAAAGAAGATGCCTTAAAGAAACTCAAAAGTGATGATCAAGATCCTGACGAGTACGGTGCAGGAGGTGAGCCTAAACAAATGCACGGCTCATCTTCCAGTGCTGGTACAAGTGGCGGTGAGGACTCGGGTAAACAGATTATTGTGTCAGGATCCAACTGCCGCTAAACCAATTTAAATGACTGAAGCCAACACTATGATATTTATGGATGGTTCGGGAGTTGTGAAGAGAATGGTGAATAGGGATAAGATCGAGGTGGGTGAGTTTGTTGATAGGTCTCTGACACGGGAGCAGATTTCCATAATCCTTGGGTTGAATGACGAACAGTTGACCGTGTTAGAGACTGAGCCTGATGTCGAAGTAGTGAATGAGGAAGGTTTAGAAGATGATCCGTATATTCAGATGAATACGGATTTTATTTATGCAGACGAGGATGTTGAGACGGAAGATGTCACTGCTGGGATTATCCGGACGTGTTTCAACACACAAACGTTGATCAAGGTGCTCCAGTGTTTGATGAACAAAAGGTTAAAGCAACTGAAGATGAGTTGGAAAAGACGTCAAAGGGTAAGAAGGTTGTGGACACTCGGTTTAGATCGATTGAAAACCCAACTGATGCCGATATTGCTAAGTGGTTCAACTACAAAGCGGCGGGAAAGATTATCAAGGCGTATCGTTTTGTTGATCAGGAAGGGAAAGACATAGCTGCAGCTTGGGTCAAAGCAAACCATGTAACCACCTTCAAGACGGTATCCAAGGTACATGGTGATATTGTCTCATGGATTTATGATTCTGAGCTTAAAGTATGTATAGTTGAATGGGAGAAGGGGATCCAGTACTATGAACGATAATGGATGTTCTGACATTACCACGGTAGGATGTTCGTACCCTCGCGCGTCGTCCATTCATCAATCGTGGTCGCTACCGGACAACTGAGTGGTTTTATCAACACTTACTGTTCGAGGTCAATCATGGCTTCAAGTTCTTTAAGCCACAGGTGACGAGACGTAAACGTATGAAGGTTCCCAGCCGGATCTACACAGGAGTATCTCGTAGTACGTAGGTGCGGAATCCCTACGTAACACGATACGAGCGTATGATGTATAATACGTTAAACCGAAACACAAACACATGTTACAATACAAAAACGACACGTTGTATTGCAACACTTCAACACGTGATGTCAAATCACAAATACACGTTCCTCAAAACTTAAACCAAACAAGCCGTAAGCGAAGGTTATATAACCCTCGACAACTTCGCCTAACATGTTAGGCGAAGTTGTCCTAACTTCGCTTGTCCACAAGTTCGCTTACATCAGGCGAACTTGTGAGACAACTTATCTAAAACCAAAACAAAACAAACTAACACGATTACAGACACAAACAAAACACTAGATACTGAACTACTGACATCATGCACCAACAACGTATTGACGAGATTGATCCAAGGACTGGCTGGAGAAAACTGGTTCTTAAGGTAAAGCCGCCGAAGACGATGAAGCGAGTACCTGTGAAGACGATGCCCCAACAGATGCATCTCTCGTTCAACCGCTTGTACTATGACAATCGTACTGACGAGGCCGTCATTGTCCTTGGTAAAGGACTGAAGACTGAGCTCATCAAGATCATCGACCCGATGTGGTTGGTTAATTTATCAGAAACAGACAATGAAGTGCTACACAGGAGCCAGATTCTAATTGAGCGCAATGAAGACTACGACCTAGTTATGCAATTCCAACGCGTTGTGCGTGTATGTCATGAAAATGGAATTCATAGTTGCAGAGATTGGCAGTCCAAGCGCTTCAATTAATTTAATGACAAAGAGCTCAAGACGAGGGGGTGTGTGTTAGTGCACGGTTTTGTGTCTTGAGTCATTGTAATTATCGTTAACGTTTTTGTTTTATGTTTAATGTAATAAATATTTAAGTTATTCTCTAGTTCGTTAAATGTAATGTCTAGTTCGCTAAGGTTGTGTAGCGAACTAAGAGTTAAGGTTATTTCCTCCTGATTCGTTAGGGGATGTTAACGAATCAGGGGATGATTCGTTAAGATAATTGAGTTATTAATGTATGTAACGAAATAGTGTCTGTTCACTAGGGAATGTTAGCGAACCAGAACTAGCTTCTTTATATAGTGAGCACTGTTCACGTTTAATTTAAGTTTTGAGAGTTAATTAACAAAACCCTGTCCAAATCCTCTCTCGATCTTCATCCAAATATTATATAACTACTAATACATATATACTGATAATACATATACATATATATAACTCTTACTCATACGTAATTATGAGCTAGATCTATATTAAGGTATTAATCGATTAGACACAGATCCGAGATCTGTTATTGTTATTGGATTGATACAAACCGGGTTCCAACAATAGTTGTGTCGGTTTTGTTTAAAAAGCCGTTTTTTCGACCGTTTAAGTCACTGACAAGTCAAATAAATTGCACAAGTCATATTAATCATTCTATGAACTAAACATACATATAATAACATATAATTTACCATACATAGCAGTTTTGACTATATATGTTTATAAGATACTTTAATCGAGTTTTTCGGTTCCTAGTTCGTATTTTAGATTACCTTAACAATGTTACTCGTTAAGCTTGTTATTTTTATATGAACAAATATAATATTAATACCTAAATTTCCAGGTTCAAATCATCATATCATATATGTATAAGTTTAGGTAGTTAATTAATAAATCAAAATATGAATTTTCTAAGTGTTCAACTAACAAACTTTCTTTTTATAGTAACTCTTAATTTTTGATAATTCTATCTAATTCAATCTTTTTACTTTGATTAAGTACAATTCTAAAATTAATTCATTCAACTTGTTTAATAGGGTTTCATGCATCCTAAGTGTCCTATCCAATTTTGTTCTTTCAATTTATCATTCAACAAAGTTTCCTTATTTAGTAAGTTGTTGTCCATTTTAACTAAGGTGTTAACTAATAAATGCTTCTAATCATGCATCCTATCTTAGTTTCAAGGTGTTATTAATCACATATTGATCACATTCATCACAAGTATTCACATCAAATTCCAAATTTCAACTTTTCTTAAATTAAAGTTTCCTTATTTAGTAACTTTACCAATCTTGGTTAATTTTCAAGTTTCAACTATTAATTCTAGCATATATCCTATCCTATTTTCAATTGGTTTATTCCATATAATGTAACGCCCTGGAATTTGACTGGTAAACTAAAATCAAGAAATCATCGGAAACTATACACTTTGGGTTCTGGACGATAAGTTCGGAATCCATATCATTGGAAAATCTGTTTATTTCAGCTAAAAATGTTTATTTCATAAAAAGAACTTTTATGTTTGAAAAATATTAATTTTGTGTTTTCAAAAAAAAAAATAAAAGGTTTTTATTTAAAAAGATTTCAAGCGATTACTTGAAAAATGATTTTTATAAAATTTTTACTAAAAAGTTCTAGCTCGTTAAAACTTATGAACTCAACTAGCCTTGACCCGTAGGTAACCGAAACCCGAACCCGATAGAACCGAGTATATAAGCGTAGTGCAAGAACAAACTCCACCATTTTCTTTCATCTCTTCCACACCCACACCCAAACACCCCAATTCTAGAGAGAGAGTAGTGAGAGAAAGTTGTTCAATCCAAAATTCGAGTTTACCAATCTGTTTATTGTTGTTTTTGGTAAGATCTTCTTGAAAATCATACGTTTTTATCATCAAATCCGGCCCCGAATCGAGCAAAAACCCCAACTTATGTTTCAAGTGTGTTCTTGGTCAAAAATCGTCATTTTTGGTGTCAAAAAGCATACTTTTGTTGTTATAAACGTTAGGAATCAATAGCCCTATGGATTCCGAGCATTTCCATGTATAAAACATTGATTTTGGGCGAAAAATCATGAAAATCGTCAAAATCCCGTAGGTTTCTCCGTCATCCGGCTTGAAGGAGTCGAATAGACCCCTATTCGGTCGAACCATCTCCTATTCGGTCGAACAAGAGACCATTCGGTCGAACCAGTGGGCAAACGAACAGACTAACCGAATCAGAATACACATTCGACCGAATACGATTGTATTCGACCGAATGTACATCCTACTCGACCGAACGAGTCCTCAATCGACTGAACGTGTTCTTCCCAGCCCCTTTGACCGAACCAATACCATATTCGACCGAACAAGTAGCTGATTCGATCGAACCTGCCCTTATTCGACCGAATGTGCCAGAATCAGCTTGTTTTCAACTTTAAATCTTGGTTTTTGCTCGAGGTCGCGTAGGCTTATACTCTTAGACTTAAAGCGTGTTGTTAACCTATTATGTCCTTGTCTAGACTTAGAGGATCGACGTTTGGCAGCACTCGACCACCCTAGCAACCATACTTAGCCAACAATGTGAGTTCATAGCCCCCTTTTTCTTTTAAGCTTTTCAAATCATTGGGGTGGAAACATGGTAACTTTACACGTTTTGACAAAACTCATTTATTCAAACATTCTTTATCATAGACATTCTTGGCAAATCTTTTGCAAACAATGAACATTGGGGAAACAAGTAATCATGGCAGGTTACTCATACCTTAACTTTCTCGGAAGTTGTGTATGTCTAATCAGTTATTCAGGAGTAAACATGGGAATCATTGATCGCTTAGGGAACAATGGACGTTTGGAAATCAAAGTCATGTGCCCGTTATACATTATCATGAAAACACATCATTCATTGGACAGTCTAGTGGTCGTGTGAACATAGGCAGTATAGGTCACACTAGTGCATATGTTTGGTCTCCAAGTGGTCGATTGGTAGACAGGCCGTCACTAGATGTGGGATTCTAAAGTGTTCGATTTAGAATACACGTGACCTATGGGGTTCTTAAGTGTTCGATTAAGAATCCGAAGGATTTCCTAAGTGATCGATTAGGAATCCAAGAGATACTAAAGTGGACGCTTTAGAATTCTCTCATGGTATCCAAAGTGATCGATTTGGGTTACCATCATGGAAATCAAGTAGCATCGTGTGGTCTTGTGTGGGTTGATGTCAGGTCTCGTGTGATCATTATGCATTATCATCATTATCATCAAGACATGGTGACATATGATTCTTTGGTATCTTTATACATATATCCTTGATATCATTACACCTGTATGCATGGGAATAATACTTGGGATCATTATACATAACTCTTGCAGTCTTGGCTGAGTTGATAAGCATACCCAAGCATAGTAGGATATGTTGTAGGAGTGGTGGGTTAGCCGATGGTACACCCTATACATAAACCCCTACAACTTAGTCTAGTATGCTTGTGTAGGGCTTATCACTACATTATTAGTTGACCTATCTTTATACCTTAGATTTACAAATATAAACAAGCTTAGCAGAGTAGGTTGTAGGAGTGGAGGGTTAGCCGATGGTACACCCTATATATAAACCCCTACAACCTAGTCTGGTACGCTTGTCTTGTCTTACAAACCTTTTTAAAACCGGGCTTTATACCCAAGCATGGTAGGATAAGTTGTAGGAGTGGTGGGTTAGCCGATGGTACACCCTATATATAAACCCCTACAACTTAGTCTAGTATGCTTGTGTATAATCCCTTTTTCCTTAAACCTATGAATTCACTCATATACTTTATGTAGTTGACGTTTTTGTTACATGTTTTCAGGAAATGAAGCAGGAAGTAGCAAATAGCTGATAGAGGCCTTAGATGGAAGACATTTAGGATTGATGTTAGCATTATCTGTTGTAATGGAACGAATTTGCTACCTGTTGAATTGTTGAAATGTTGACATGTTTTAAGTTTATGCATTTAGACTTTTAAATCTATTGTGCTCAATCAATCACGACCCCGTCGCCACGCCTCGGTTTTTCCGCCGATTACGACCGGGGTGTGACATATAATTTCTAGATTCAACAATCCATCCAAATTCCATTGTAACAACAAACCCTAACATCAAATTCATTCATATTTATAACAAACAATCAAGAGATTCAACAACACTTATAATCAAGCTTAGCAATCAATGTTGGATCTTTAGGATGAATGTGTGCATGTGTAATGAGTTTGATTATCCCATTTACCCACACACACATACCCACGACACATTCACACACACACACATACCTATTCACTTATTCAAGCTTTCAATCATTCAATCAACTCAAGAACATCAAACCTTGTATATCCATAACTAATACTTAATTAATCTTAACATAATACTTACTTGTTTCTTGAGATTTTGAAAGATGAAAATGGTGTTAAGAGTGAGTAGTGTACTGTGCCTCCTAGCTTAATCCTTCCTAGTAGGTTAATCTTCTCTTGTTATTTGATTTAGATCTTCATAACTCTTGATTAGTATGTGTGTGTGTATGTTTGAAATTTGATTTGTGTGTATTTAAAAGTGTGCGTGTGTTGTGGGTTTTATAGAGAGAAAGAGGTTGAGTGGGATGAAAGATGTGTGGTGGTGTGGATGCCAACACATAAGGCTAATGATTAGGGTAATCATTGGGGTGAAAGGTGTGTGGATGAGAATGTTACAACACATTTACTTCAAGAAGGTTTAATGATTAGTTATATGAGTTGTCAACAATTGCAGCATTCCATGTGTTATGGTAATGATTATGGTAATCATTACAAATGACATGTGTGGGTGTTGGTTTTGAGAAAAAAATGGGTGATGGCACATGGTTTTGGTTTAGTAAGTAGGTGTTTAAACAATAATCTTAAGTTTCCGTTTTAACGTCTAACGAATTTTAGCTAATCAAACGAATCCCGTTCCTAATAATTTTTGTCAGACTTTGAACGAAATTGGATTCTTGATAATACAAGCCTAAGAAACTAATTTTTGGAAATAGTTGACTTTGGGTCCTTACCGGGTCTCCACCGATACTCGGTTTTCTAATTTTTTTGCAATTTTGCGATTCTAGCCTTCTAAAATTAAGTTTATACATTGTCTCGACTACTTTAATATGTATTTTAATTTTTTGAGATCAGTTAGCCCCTTTATGGATTTATTTACTTCTTGAATCGTTACCCGAGGTTATTCCACGTCAGGCTTGTTAAGTGGCAATTTTTGCACTTTTTGTTGACTTTGAAAAGTCTATATCACTAATAAAGGAGATTTTTCTCATAATGACGGAATTTTATTGCTAATCGAGATTATATTTGTCGCGGATTAGGCTAATTTTTAGCCAGGTGTCACATTCTCCCCTCCTTTAAGAATTTTCTTCCCAAAAATTTAGGAGGTAGTACTTGAGTCTGATCTTACTAGAGATAGATGAAGTTATTTTCTTTTCATCTGTTGTAGATATTTTCAAGTGAACTCAGGACTAAGTCTTGAATTCCACTTGCTTTGACTAACCTGATTCAGTTTCGCCTAAGCTTATGAATGTTCTCATTCGTAACTTATGCATGTTCTTCTATGAATTGAATCATGATGTTCATACGGACTCTCGTTAATAGGAACGATTAGCGATTTTTCACATAGACATTTCCTTAAATTTAATACTTGAACATGTCACTTATTCTACTAATTGTCAGAGATAATTCGAGCCTACACACAATTGGACCAACTCGATTGGCGATTTTGAAAAAGTCCAATATAATGAACTCATTTTCCCTCTTGCTTAGCTTAGTAATGTGATGATTGAAAAAAAAAACTATTTCCATATAAGGCTCCCAATTGAGGAATTGTAACGCTGGAAGATAATTGCTTAAAGAAAATAAGCCAATGGTAGACGGATATTTCATAGATTCTTGGAGAGTTAGCCCAATCCTTGACATAGAAAGACACATTAGAGCTCAAATGCACCTGTAAATTCACAATTATGTTCCGAACCATAATTGTCAATTTACCTTACAAGATTACTCTAGCATTCTTTCTACTAGGAATCAATTATTTTCTCCATCATATCTTTTTCCTAATGGTTAGAGAATGAACTAATCATTTTGCTATTACCTAGAGAGTGTCGTGCTTACTTAGGTGTTTGTGGGAATTCGTTTGTGAAATCTATTATGAATTGAGCATTTAGACTTATGCATTCGTCTAATACCGTTCATATAAATCTTCATATCGAGGCATCTAAACTTTATTCAATCAATTTCAGATTTCTATTTCTTCAAAGCTTTGCTTTGTACTTTTCCAATCTGAGTTGTAAGACTTGTTTGTAACGTTAGTCAAAACGCACATATATGTTAAGGCTTTTCATTTATACTCAATCCTCGGCTACAATATTCTTTTTACCAGCGTGGTAACAAATATCGCAATTGTAATTATTGAGTAGTGCTACTTCAATGGCGTGCCCCATTTTGAATTCCATTTGATCTACAACACTAAAAAACCCTCATAGTTGGTGTATACTTTGTTCTATAAAAAGAGGGGTTTCTTTATGTCTTAAGAGTAAAAGCGTCAACTCCTAGCTCAAAATGTGAGTTGTATAATGCTTCTTATGCACATTGAGTTATCATGATGAATGGACTATCATCTTTTGTCTTTTTGCCTAAGCATACATACAATACCCAAGCGTAGAACATCACAATCACTACAAATCTATGTGCTCTATCTGGGAAGGGCAAGATAGTGCATTACAAATTTTTGGCTCAGTAATTGAGAAGGTTCCTCTTATCTTATTTGTTTCAGACATATTTCTTATCCTTTTGGGTTAATATCGTCAAAGGTCAACCTAATCTTGACTATGCATCTCCAATAATTCTCAGTAGGGCCTAGAAATTGTCGCACATCGGTAGGAGACCTTGGTGTCTCCACATCTTCAATTGCTTCAATCTTTACATGTATACCTTTCTTACTAATTATGTGTCCAACATAATGAATTTCCTAATTCTAAGGATCATACTTAGAGAATACAATTTTTCATTTTTTTAGCTATCATCAATTCCGTTTAAAGTGTTGTTCCGGAATTTTCTTGGTTCAAGAGTAAATATGCTTATATCATCCAGGTAGGATTTGCATATCTTATTCATGATATTCAAGAACATTACGACTTATTTGTCAATCTGACCGGTATGACTTACAACTTATAATGGTCCTATCGTGTTTCTAAAATGTCCTTTAGAAAGTCTTCTTCTATTGATATCTAGTTGGTAGATCGGTATTCGGGTATAGATCAGGTCCACCTTGAAACTGATCAAATAGATTATCAATTCTCGATAATGGGTATCGAATTTTTATGCTCAGTTTGTTTAGTTCAAGTTCCTGGAGTTGTTTGAATAGATCTTATTCTTCAAATGACGCCAATCTGTACGGATATCTAGAAATCGGTGAGTCATCTTATACAAGGTCCAGTCTAAACTTGATCGGAATTATCTAGGAAAATCTATGGGGAAAACTTCGACATAAACTTGAATTGTAGGCATATCTCAAGGTGTAGGGTATTTTTCATGCAATAGCTTGCGTGTCTTGGTAACAATCATCAATCTGGTATCATATTGATCACCATGGATTGATAGGGTTTCACCATTGGCGAGTGGTAAACACACTAGCCTTTCTGAACCACGATCTCAGCATGATTTTCAGATAATTTGCCTATGTCTATATTGAGGTTGACTAATTCGATATATAGATCATTACAAAGGTTATGGGTTTCTATCGAAAGATTAAAGTCACTAATGACTATGGCGGTTTTTATTTTCATAAGTAAACTTAATGTCTACCTTTTAACTAAGTCGATTGGTCTTCTAGCAAGAGATAACCCTAATCGTTTAGAAGTCAAACTTAACTTGGCTCTAGTATTGATAAGTACAAGAACATAATGGTTATTCAGTGATAACTCAGTGAATACTTACGAATTTCCATGGATCTTTCTCTAGCATTCTAATATTTGAATTTGGGATGCTCATTTATCAAAAAAAACCTTGGGTTTGATTATTTATAGCTACCGAACTTCTTGTTCAACATTGGGTTTGCTTATCGCTAGCTACCGAACATCTTGTTCAACATTGGGTTTGCTTATTGCTATCTACCGAATTTCTTATTTACTTAATGTTTAGCTTAATGCATACTATTGGGTTATAATAACTCTTAGAATCATCATAAACACTCAATCTTACTGTTCATAGTGGATTTCAAATAGTAGCTCCATTGCTAGTGTCTTTATTTGCACTACTTCCTTGATTGTTGCTTCAATGTGGCGTAAATGTATTGCGTGAATTGTTGAACTAATTTTTCAAAGAAGGTCGATAACTTAGATCTTCTAATGGCAGGTGTTTGTCTTATTTTGGGTGGTTTACTATTATTTTCGAATAGCAGAAATAGACAAAGGTCATTATTAATTATTTAAGGCGTGTGAATAAATATAGGAAATATTCACAACCACATAATAATCAACAATCAACCCAAAATATCATCGTGATAATGGAAAATTATCGTACTTGTTTAGAGTTACTAGAATAACTACTAAATAGGTGTGAATACGTATCAACACCAATCACAAGTTTTCAAATTTTCCTTACCAAAATATCTAAGCTACAGGAGATCTAACTAGTGTAATAAGAAGGAGTTACTAGAAGTTCAAGTGTTCCATAAATAGGTTCTAATACTTAAAACAACAACAATATCAATAACGGAGTTACGCATCATGAGAATCTGGGAAGATAGGTTCGCATCCTCATCCTCTGATTAGCAATGATTTCAAATGGATCTAGCGTAGGACGATGAATTATGGCCTAAGGTTAGTGGGAACTAGGCTCTACCAGTGTGTGTGAATAATTTTTCTAAAAGGAATATTAAGATTCACCGAAAAGGCACTGGCGCAGTGCATGAATGGTACAACAAAGGTCGTTGGGGGCGGTCCTTCGACCAACTGTCGATGTTGCGAATCTTAATAATAGTGTGTGAATGTGACATATTACATAATTTGTAATAAGTAATCGCTAGTAAACAAAATATATCTATATATTCATATAGATAAAACATTAAACATTGAACTTTACAACTTTATTTATTTATTTTTATTTATCTATTTGAAATATATATATATAATCATTTAATTGTTTATACCTTTGCTTCGCGAGGAGGGAAAATTGTGTGTTTGAATATACGGGTTATAGTTTAGAAATTTTTACCGAAAATTTCTAATTCACTATAACCATTGGCTCTGATACCAACTTCTGTCACACCACGAAAATCTTAATTTAAACAGCGGAAGACTTTGACCAAGTCTTTCGAGCGGTGACAGACGTCGTTTCAGCCAATTACATTTAAGTGTATATTTCAAATGAAATTTGAAATTTATTTAATCATCAGAGTTATTACACGTGTCATATTACACGATTTTTATTCAATTTACAAGTTCAACTTAAAGTCAACATTTTTCATTCAAACACACGTCACAATTTTCCCGCGCTCTTCGCGAAGCTTTCATACTTCATTTATTTACCTGAAAAGCATATTAAAATGTTGATCAACACGATGTGTTGGTGACTTTCCCTTTATATCAAAATAGTCCATATATATAGATATATATATGAGTCGAAAACACTATCCATTTAATTAACAAGCCCGATATCAATTCGTGTGTAATCGTCACTACACCCCGAATCATATCCAAAATATCCAGTGTATAAGGTCTACCGCCATTATATCACCAACCGTGTGTAATGATCTACCGTCATTACATCACAAAACGTTAGGCATTTCATTTCTTAACCAAATTAAGCTGTTGTAGACGAGCAAAGAATACAACATTGCGTATGACATCTCAGTTGATAACTCGAAACATACCATACTCAAAATATACACACTTATAATCCAACGCGAATGGAAGTGGGGGGCGTCACCCCGATAGATCTACCCATATTTCTGTGCCCTTACTAATTCGGTTAACAGTTATTTAGCCAACTAGATTCATCCCGCATTATACACCAATTTGTAAAATAAAATTCCTTTATAAAACAACAATGAAATCAATATGTAATAAAGAATATGTTTTTCCCCCAAAACACAATTAAATTTCGTTTCGAAAACATTTCCAGTTAAAAATCGAGGGGGTTCGATAGAGAAACTCATGGTTTGAAGCTTTTCGTTCCAGAATTTGCGTGTCCTATATTAGTACACGTTTTGTTACTAAAAACTTGATTTTAGTTTTTATACAAAACTCCATTTTATTTTATAAGTCTTATTCTAGTATTCACATAATCACATAAACACATAAGCGAGTACACATAGTTCGGTTTTCCGTTCGCTATTAATTAATTAAATTAATTAATATACAACTAAAATATAAGAAAATAACTTAAGATTCAGTTGCTGGAATTTTTCAAGAAAATATTAATCTTTTATTTTTCACAAAACTTGACGGTTTCGTCGGTTTTGTTGGTTTCGTCGGTTTTATCTTTAAATGCGTTCATTCGGTTTTTCGTTTAAAACGTAACTTATAAATTATGAAAAATACTTGTTACATATATATTAATCAAGTTTTATAAGTTCACTTGTGAAAATATATTATTTTCATTTTTGTTAATATTTTCTTAAAATAGCAACTTTTTAACGTTTTCGTGTCGGTTTTCGCGACACGAACCGTTTTAGGACCAAGTTTTATCATCTTGTCCTTTTCTCATGTATTATCTTATGTTATACATGAGTGTTTTACCACTTTAGGGGCTGTTCTAAAACAGTCCCTAATAGTTGTGTCGGTTTTGTTTAAAAAGCCGATTTTTCGACCTTTTAAGTCACCGACAAGTCATATAAATTGCACAAGTCTGTATTAATCATTCTATGAACTAAACATACATATAATAACATATAATTTACCATAAATAGCAGTTTTGACTATATATGTTCATAAGATACTTTAATCAAGTTTTTCTGTTCCTAGTTTGTATTTTAGATTACCTTAATTATGTTACTAGTTATGCTTGTTATTTTTATATGAACAAATATCATATTAATACCTAAATTTCCAAGTTCAAATAATCATATCATATATGTATAAGTTCAAATAGTTATTTAATAAATCAAAATATGAATTTTCTAAGTGTTTAACTAACAAACTTTCTTTTTATATTAACTTTTAATTTTTGATAATTCTATCTAATTTAATCTTTCCACTTTGATTAAGTAAAATTCTAAGCTTAATTCATTCAACTTGTTTAATAGGGTTTCATGCATATTATGTGTCCTATCCAATTTTGTTTTTTCAAATTATCATTCAACAAAGTTTCCTTATTTAGTAAGTTGTTGTCCATTTTAACCAATTTGTTAACTAATCAATGCTTCTAATCATGCACCCTTTATTAGTTCAAAGTTGTTATTAATCACATATTGATCACATTCATCACAAGTATTCACATCAAAATCCAAATTTCTTGATTCAACAATCCATCCAAATTCCATTGTAACAACAAACCCTAACATCAAATTCATTCATGTTTATAACAAACAATCAAGAGATTCAACAACACTTATAATCAAGCTTAGCAATCAATGTTGGATCTTTAGGATGAATGTGTGCATGTGTAATAAGTTTGATTATCCCATTTACCCACACACACATACCCACGACACATTCACACACACACACATAACTATTCACTTATTCAAGCTTTCAATCATTCAATCAACTCAAGAACATCAAACCTTGTATATCCATAACCAATACTTAATTAATCTTAACATAATACTTACTTGTTTCTTGAGATTTTGAAAGATGAAAATGGTGTTAAGAGTGAGTAGTGTAGTGTGCCTCCTAGCTTAATCCTTCCTAGTAGCTTAATCTTCTCTTGTTATTTGATTTAGATCTTCATAAATCTTGATTAGTATGTGTGTGTATATGTTTGAAATTTGATTTGTGTGTGTTTAAAAGTGTGTGTGTTGTGGGTTTTATAGAGAGAAAGAGGTTGAGTGGGATGAAAGATGTGTGGTGGTGGGGATGCCAACACATAAGGGTAATGATTAGGGTAATCATTAGAGTGAAAGGTGTGTGGATGAGAATGTTACAACACATTTACTTCAAGAAGGTTTAATGATTAGTTATATGAGTTGTCAACAATTGGAGCATTCCAAGTGTTATGGTAATGATTATGGTAATCATTACAAATGACATGTGTGGGTGTTGGTTTTGAGAAAACAATGGGTGATGGCACATGGTTTTGGTTTAGTAAGTAGGTGTTTAAACAATAATCTTAAGTTTCCGTTTTAACGTCTAACGAATTTTAGCTAATCAAACGAATCCCTTTCATAATAATTTTTGTCAGACTTTGAACGAAATTGGATTCTTGATAATACAAGCCTAAGAAACTAATTTTTGCAAATAGTTGACGTTGGGTCATTACCGGGTCTCCACCGATACTCGGTTTTCTTATTTTTTTGCAATTTTGCGATTCGATCCTTCTAAAATTAAGTTTATACATTGTCTCGACTACTTTAATATGTATTTTAATTTTTCGAGATCATTTAGCCCCTTTATGGATTTATTAACTTTTTGACTCGTTACCCGAGGTTATTCCACGTCAGGCTCGTTAAGTGGCAATTTTTGCACTTTTTGTTGACTTTGAAACGTCTAGATCACTAATAAAGGAGATTTTCTCATAATGACGGAATTTTATTGCTAATCGAGATTATATTTATCACGGATTTGGCTAATTTTTAGCTGGGTGTCACTGTAATCAGTGTGGTGACCATACTCATCACACTTATTACACCTTACTTTTCCCATGAAGATTTCATGCGCATTTCATTTTTTGAATCTTCCACTTGGTCTAGGTGGTTCAATGCCAAGTGTTTTCTGAGTTTTGAGACCATCAAAATCAATGGCAAAAGGCACAAACTCTTCAATCTTAATGTCTTGCCTCTCAACGTTTCCATTTACAAACTTTATTCTTTCCAATCTCATTGGCTCATCATCCAAATTCCCCTTGTACCTTGACTGTCTCCTTTCATATTCTTCTACTGTTTCAACCTCTCCTATGTCAAACGGTTCCTGATTGGAGAACACAGGATACACTGGAATGAATTGATCACTTTCAAAGTTTTCCTTAGGCTTCCTTTTGTCATTGATCTTGATGTTCCTCAAAATTTCTTTGCTTGGTGTCTTTACTGCATTATAAGTCACCTTTGCCATCTTAGAACCTTCACATATGTCAAATGACACATGTTCCCTTCTGATTTGTTCATTATGTTTCTTCATCTGTGGTGTGAGAGGTGGTAACAGTGGAAGTTTGTCAATTGAGTTTGGTTTTCCATTCTTTTGGTTATTGAGATCATCATCACTTGAGTATTGATCACTAGTATCACTCAAATCATCCATATTTAAACATTCTTCATTAATGTCATCTTCTGACACTTGAATCCCTATTGACTTTTCTTTTTACAATTCGTCTTTCACAACAAACTCTCCATTTTCATCCACTTAGACCAAATCATAATTTTCAACAAATTCTGTAAATTGGTTAAGATATGCTTCTCTCTTCTCCTTGTCATCCTATAATGAGTAATTATTGTTGAAAGGTGGAGGAACAATCTTAAACCTATCTTCTTCTTTGATATTATTCATAATACCACAAATATTTCCAGTTGACACCAGATTCTTCAAAAATTCATTCTCAACATGGAGTGTTGTATACTTCACTTTCTCCTCAATCAAATTCTCCATCTTGTCGATGAGCAGCCAATGCCGCATTCCCTTGGTTTCTGGGTTGGATGTTGTTGTTTCTGTTGGTATTGGCAGCATGTGGAGGATTTTGATTGTTGTTTCTCTGATAACTCTGATTTGAGGTACAACTTGTTGATTGTTCTGTTGTGACTGTTGGTAATTGTGGTTGAAGTTTTGGTTATTGTTGAGATTGTTGTTGTAGATTCTTGGTTGGCCTTGCTAGTACAGGTACTAATTTCTTGGTTGTTTGTTCATATATTGATTGCCTTGGAAGTTTCTTGGTTGATTGCATTCCCTTTCAAAGTGTCCTGGTTGTTGACAGTTATAGCATATTGCTTTTGACTTATCAAAACCAATTTTTTCCCTAGGACCTAACACAAGAGACCTTCTAGTCCTATTGAACAACCTTTTTCTTCTATGAGCTGGCATAATAGCCTGCCACTTAAGATCCATGTCCTCCAGATCATCATCACCGCTTTGCTCAAGATCATCTTGAACAACACTGGTATGGATCGTGTTCTTGGCTACAAAAGCATTATAAGAATCTGTGAACATTGAAAACAAGGCTTGGTATTCACTTCCTTGTCCCACATTACCACCAACATAAGGTGTATGCGCACTTGCCGTTGAAGCAGAATCATTATCATCAATAAGCTCGACATTGAACCTTGACTGTCCACTTTGATTACTTGAACTTCCAGCAACAAGTCCTCTTGGGGTGTCACCACCATGTTCAATTGTTTCTTGAACGATTGGAATTGTTGTTGGTTCTTCACAGACAAGTTTCCCATTGGAGCAATAAATGCATTTGTCACTTGAAAATAGGAAAGTCTCAAAAGAAGCTTAAAAGAATTTTCAATGGAAAGTCTCAAAAGAATTACTTTTGCTGAAAATTATGTCATTTACCCAAGTCTGAGGATCATATACTTGTATATGTTTGTTCTTATCATCTACTTGTAGATTTGAAAGGATAGCCATTAGTCCAGAGACTGAAAGCATTTAGGGCAAAAGTAATTTATTCTTTCACTTAAAATTATGCCATTGACTCTAAGACAAAAGGAAATATACTTATGTGTGTGTTTGGTCCTGCTGTTTACTTGTAGACAGACAGGATAGCCATTAACCTAGAAGCTAAGAGTACTTGGGGTGATTAAATCTGTTAAATTGGGAAATGATAGTACATTGACTACTTAGCCAATCATATGGATTTAATAGGCTAAAAAAGGGCACTTAGTACATTCATTAACATGTATGGTTTCTTTCCCACGATGTGTATAATCTAAGGTGATATAAACATAAAGAAATTGCTAAGATTTATGTGGAGTTACATTGTTGTCTATGCCTGATTCCAAGATAAATCTTTGCGTATGATAGGTAGAAAATTGATTATCCAGAACACACGAGCTTGTTGGGATTTGATCCCCAGAATAAAGTATCTTATTAAGAATGACAAAGAACAAATGTGAACAAAATTACCTTACATATTTAATCAACCAAAAGTTAAAAATGTTCACAAGCTTTTGAGAAAAACACAAACATGAGGGTTAATAACAGAACTATAGGGGTGGAGGCAATAAAATAAGTTCTTTAACATCACGAATGAAAGGCTTGCTACTTCAAACTGTAAGTCCAACGTTCAGCCTCAAATATTTTTGCAAATTTGAAAAGAAAAATCAAATAAATAAGTTCTGTCATTAAAAGTTTTTAAACCAAATCCAGGGAGTCAAAGTCAAATCGGGGTGATCTGGAGAAAGCCAAATAAGTCTTGAGAATAGATATGGAGCATCAGAAAACAATATGTGTTATCCATTAAATATTATGCATCTTAATTGAACATTAATTATATCACCAAGGAAATGAAATTCATGCTAAGTTAAAACCTGCTGTTAACCTGTCTATACTTATTCAATATGATCCCATACTTGAGATCTTTTAAGAAAAGGAAAGAACTTGTTTTGAAACGAAACATAACTGAAATTTGATCTCTAAATGCACCATTTGCTCTTAAACAATGATCTTTAAAGATAAATATGACTGATATTTGGTTTAAGTCAAAAAGTGTTGCATGTAACCTTCAAAAAGGTTGAATATGTATTTTCGGGTAAGGTTTGATGTTTTATAACCTTTCCGAGCATACTTAGACATGTTGGTCTAAGTTCATGATTTTTGAGCATACTTTGAAGTATTTGTACTTTTCAGGTAGAGTTTGCTATTCTATCTGAAATTTTGCTCTTCCGAGCAGGCTTGACATCTGATTGTGTACAAATACGTTTTCCAGCAAACTTTAACAAGTTCAAGTTTTTTTTGCACACTTAACTGTTTAAAAGATATTTCTTGTTTCTAGCAAGCTTTGCATCTTAAATGTTGTATATGATAATTCTAGCATGCTTTTATTTAGTTTGTATTTTCTAGCAGACTTTACAAACTTGTTTAGAAATACAACTGTTTACTAGCAGGCTATTTGATGTGTTACTAGTTACCAGCGATCTTTTATATAGTTAAGACTTTCGAGCATGCTTAGTGTTTTGTTTGAAGGTATAACTGTTTCTAGCAAGCTATCTGATATACTGTGTTCACTAGAAAGCTTTGTAATATTTAAACTTTCTAGCAAACTTAACTATTTTATAAATTGTTAGTCCGTCGAGCAAGCTTTGTGAATGAATGACACTTCGAGCAAGCTTTAATGTTTTAAACTACCTAGCACACTATTGTGATTGTTGACTGTTTGAATAAATTCTAGCAAGCTTTGTGTTTAAGTGTATGCTTGAATTTGTCTTCGAGTAAACTTTAAATTCTAGCGCACTTAATGATTATTGTGAATATATTTATTTGAAATTATAAGTATTTTCGAGCAAACTTTGTTTTACGGGTACACTTTATGTTTCAAGCACACTTTGAAATTTTCAAGTGTTCTCAACATACTTGGTAATTTCTCACTTTTGCTTTGTCGAGTACACTTTGTGTACGGAAATCAAATCTAGCATACTTTGCTTGTTAAAAAGATTCTCGAGCACACTATGTGTAGCAAATTACTTAACTGATTATTTGCTAACTGTTTATATATTTTCGGGTAAGGTTTTGGATAAGTTTAGTTATTCGAGTAAGGTAAGTAATTATAAGTAAGTTATTTATTCGGGTATCTTAGTTTATTCCTAGCAAGGTTGCCTACTTGATATTTTATACTTGATTATTTTAACTTGTGATTCAGTTCTCGAGCAATCTTGTATTTCAAGTAAGCTTCCTTCATTTTAACTTCTAATTTGGACCAACACTGAAACGAGTAAACTTTGTGAAAATGGAATATGCCTAGCACGCTTTGTGAAAAGTAACAAGTGATATAACTACGAGCAAGGTTTGCTAACCGAACTTTATCGAGTAAGGTTTTTAAGTGTTAAACTTTTTACAAATAAGCTTGTTGTATGACATCTATTAACTCACTAAATGAGAAAAGGCATTTAAAACCCACTTTCAAAAGGTATATAAGAGAGAGTGAGAGAAGTTTTTCAACATTATTTTCCCTCTCTCTCTCTCTCCTTCCACTGATTGCTCTCAGAAAACCTAAACCGACTTATCGCATTCATCATAATCCTAACCCTAATTTATCAGCCCTTTAAATCCAACTCGGTAAGCTTTAATTAAATGTTTTCCGACCATGATTAGGTGATAATGGGCTCTTATTATTCATGATTACTAACTCTTTGTTTCTTGTGTAGGTTATAAACTTGTCGAACATCAGGTTCTTAATGAAATTTCTCTTAATCTTCTTCAAATTTATAACTTGAAATTACTTAAAGTTGTGAACTTTAGGACTAATTTCTACTTTGAATATGTTTGTTTATGTTATCAGATATGGCGGATGAAGACCAACCGAGATATATCCTTGAGCACAAGCACAACATGTGTGCCTTGTTGCAAGTTACTCCGGATAATGAAGAAGTAGTTGTGATAATAAGATGGCTTCAACGGTCAAACATAAATTTCCTTGACAGAGTTCTCGGTAATATACAAAAATTATTCACTTGATTTTTGGCAATCTGCAAGACTTTTGGATGATATCAACGATAGGCGGATTGAAGCCACCGTAGCAAATCAAGAGATTCGAATAAACGAAGGGCTTGTTAGAAGATTTTTGCAGTTGAATGATGATAATCCAAATTCGATTCACTTAACAACTGCTCAACTATTCAAGACATTCGGTCAGATATTGGGTTATCAGGGGACGGTACATGACGGACAATTCCAAAAGGGAATGTTCCCCAACATATACAGATACTTAATCACCACATCATTCAGGGTCCCCTCGAAAAGGCTCATGGACTCTTATGAGTCGGGATCTGGCAAACGCCACAGTTGCTGTTCTGTTTAGATAACCATTCAATTTTTCAAGATTAATCTTCGAAGGACAAGTGAGCAACCTAAAAAAGGCAAACAAAGATAAATTTTTAGCCTATCCCAGGTTCTTACAAATCATCTTCAATCAAGAGTTGGAAGGATTGCCTATTACTGGAGTCACTCATGTGTTACAAGACCCAGATACATACAAAAGGATTGCAACTCTGAGTAGCACAAGCAGATTCAATCCTGATGAAGTGTTTGAAGATTTACCATGGCTGATGGTTGATGACATTGAAATTCCTTATTTGCATGAGATATTGTTTGAGGAAAAACAGGATGAGGAGAGTGAGGATGATGATTCAGATGATGATAATGATGTGGATGATAATGACAATGCTGGTAATGAAGAAGGGGGTGATGCAAATTTTGATGATGTAGCACAACCTCAGGGGGAGTCCCAAATGATACCAACACCACCAACCACACCATTTGGCACTCCACCACAAAGACCACCCTACCCACCATCACCAATTGATCAAACTTATCAAAAACCACCACAAACACCACCTTTCTCTCCACATCTAAATGACCAAACCACCAATCCCCACCCACTCAAACACCCACCTTAAACCAAACCCCACCTCAAACCACAACCCAAACCCCACCTCAAACAAGCCCTGTCCCTGATCCTAACCAATCACAAGCTTAACCCATAACCCCACCATTTGAATCACCATCCAATACCCCTCCCTCATATGCCTTCCTATTACAAAGGAACTTCAACCTTATCTGCCAAAACATTGATCTAGAGGGAGAAAATGCTGAATTGAGAAAAGAGAATGAGGAATTGAAGGCTCAGTTGGCCCTGGCAAAATAAAAAATTCAAACCCTAGAGCAGGAGGTTGAGAAGACCTCAGCTGCCCCAAAACAGGGGGGGAATATTATTGAGCCAACTGATGCTGCTGATATTAATGATGAAGTGATGGTAGATGCAGGTGTGAAGAAAACTGATGATGGTTTGACTTGTATTCTGAATGCGTATGATGAAAGTGATGATGAGGACAGAGGTCCAAGATTGATATTGGAGGATGAGTATGAGGCTGATGAATCAGAGGGAGAAGAACAGAATTATGATGTCAATAATGAAGTACTGAATGTTATAGCTAGAGATGATGACGAGTTGAGGAGAGAGAAGTATACAGAGGATGAAGTTGAGAAGATGAACACTGATGAAAATGTGGCTGCCACTGATGTTTCCACTAATATTCAAACTGACAATGCAACAGATGTTTTAACTGAAACTGAGGTGCAGACTGATGTAATAAATGATGAGGATGTTGCTACTGAGGAGCTAGTACTCACAGAACCTGAAACTGATCAACCAAGCTCCAAGAGGGTAGAGCATGATGATGAGATGGTTAATTTGGATAGGGACATTGAGGAGTTTCCACCTGAAACAGAAGATGAGTTGAAAAGAAGACTAGATAAAGGGAAAGCCATTATTGATGAAGAGGACGAGGAAGAGCCTTTTGAGGCACATACTGATGAAGAAGAGGAAGATTGTTGAGTATCATATTTTAGACCGACGCATCGAATCATTACTCGTTTATAATGAGAAATTAAATAAAGACAACAAGATATTATTACGAGTAATTGAAGCATTTTTCGGGTGAAATATTGTATTATATTTTATTCCTTTGGTCTTATCCAAGTGGCGGTGGAGTAAAGACCAAGACACAAGACTAGTATAAATAGATGATTTAGGTCATTTATTTATGTCATGTGTGTATTGTGAGATTTTTTATTGTGTTGAGACTTTGCCCCCGGGGAAGAGCTCTCCCCGGGTGGCCGTTTGATTATGATTATGTATGTATGAATGTATGTATGAGTGTTCTCCATGACAATCATTCGGTTAATGAAATCATACTACTACTTCTATCTTTTGTGTTTCGATTACATACAATTGTTCATCCTGCTTTATTGATTATTGTTAATTGAAACGAACTCTCCACATCTGTCCATTATTATTGTTCAAGAGTGAATACGTGTTATGATTCGATCCTAACCCGGATCTGAGCTCCAACGTTAATACCAATTATTCACGCTTCCGCACCGGGGCTCAGTTCTCACAAAGATGAAAGCACTACCATTGCCAAAAGACTTGAGAAGGTTGTACAAGAAACAAGGGAAAGGGAACACATTGCCCAAACCCTATCAAAAGAGGAATTGGCAGAGAAGGAAACACTTTTTTAGCAAGCCAACATTGCTAAAATTCTTGATGATGAAGGTGAAGAAGAGTAGGTGGTGATAGGGACATTGATCAATATGAAGAAGGCTGAGGAAATTGACAATTCCCTAGCTGTAGTTGTAAGTATGTTTGCACAATCAACAAATCAACCTCAAAAGGAACCTGAAAAGGAACTCGAGAGGCAAACTGAAGAAACCTTTGAAGAGATGATAGCAAAAGCCTCAAAAATTCATGAGAATGTAAACAGGTTTGAAAAGATATATTCAAGGAAGAGGAAAGCTCATGATCAGGCTGATGGAGCTGAATATGTGAAAAAGGGGGAATGGTATGAAAGGAACAAGTACTTTATTGAGAGCCATGATGATCAATCAAGCCCATTTAGACCAGTTCCTCTTCAAACTTTGAGGCTTGAGGAAGTAATTCAAGGAGTTCCAAATATTCCAGCTACTGATATTCTAAATCCAAATGAACCCAAGATTGATGTTGTGAACAAATCAATAGAATACATCTGATGATGATGATGATGATGATAATCAGGGTAAAGTGGATGAAAATGTTGATGTTGTGTCCCCACAAGTAACAATGACAGAAGATCAAAGGGCAAACATTCAACAAAGCTTGATTGATGCTAAAAAGAAAAATCCTTTAGTAATTAAGCTGATGAGTCATGGATTTAGCTTTGAAGATCTAGTCTCTTTGAATGATGATGAGCTGCAAAGAAAATTGGATAAAGAGAGGTAAATCATTAATAAACAAAAGCAACAAAAGAACAAAGACAGTCAAAAGTTTAGAGAATATCTGAGACGTCATGGTTACTCTTAAAAGGATTTGACTCATTTTGTAACACCCCAGCCCGAATGGGCTAACGTGTCACAATAACATGGTTTCTGAACAAAAGACATAATTTTATATATTTACTTGTCAAATGTATAACACATTAGACAAAGAAAACTTAAGGGTAATTTACACACCAGCACGGTTGAAAAAATATTTTATTAGGATCCTGATGTTTTATTCCTCGCTCTTAATCCCGCCCAAAGTAACCTGTGGACCTGTATATATAAAAATAAAAATAACGGAATCAGCCGAATGCTCGGTATGGAATAATAGGCTCAAACAATTAATGATTTAATGAAACGTAATTTAGATTGAACTTACAGTTAATACGATGCAAAGTAACCTTATTAAATAAACTAAAACGTATCATACGGATGTACCCGTGAGCGAACATAAAATGTGACAATATATAGGTAGCTACTCCTGAATATTTATTACACGATATGGCGAGTTGGGATACTCGTTATCCATTTCCTTATTATTAATCTAGGATCGATCCATACGCCTCCTAATTGCCATATGTTCCACACTTGTACTTAAGAGACGCCGTGAACTGATCTCACCGTCATGGATGGTGCACATGTTATCGATGCCGCAACAACATGATCGTGGGGAACTCCACGAGATGCAACACTCGGGGTATCGGAAATGAGAATGATCTTATTCATATAACTCATAAAAAATATATTATCGTAACATATCGGAACATGTGATAATAATTATAATTAAACATAATAATATCGCATGACGTGAAAGCTAAATCCAATTTTATAATAAGAATTGGATTCCAATGGATAGTCAAGTGAATTGATAACTCAAAGACGTGAGGAGTTTTAAAGTATATATGAACTTAATATGTTTATATCAATTAAATATAAAGTAACAAGGAGTGAGGGTAAGAATCCGTACCTTTAATGTTTAAAGCAGTGCTAACTTTTTGACAAGCGTTCTAATAATCTACATATGAATTACATGTATATATTAGAATTATATTTAAAATACTAAAAATATATCTAGTATATTTAGTTGGGTTAGTTGTAAATGAACATCTCATTGTTATTCGTTATAGAAATCCTAACAGGATGTTCAAACTTGAATTTATTTTAACGATGAACTAGTTCATTTTTAAATGATACGTAGGGCTGTCACTTTTACCCGAAACCCAAAACCCAACCCGAAAAAACCCGTACCCGAACCCGAACTAACCTGACCCAAAAAACCCGAACCCGAGAAAAGGCTAACCCGAACCTGAACCGAAGTAATTCGGGTTGGTTCTCGGGTTAGATTTATAAGTTTCGGGTCAACCCGAAAAACCCGAATAATCATTTAGTTTTGAAATTAAATACATTTTTAGGTAATAAGCTTAGTCTTAGCCACTAAAGTTATTAGAATCCGGTCCTAATTGACTGTTGTCGTTACAATTATTATGGATCGATTGTTTATTGTTAATTTATGTTTTCCGTTTATTACTAATAGTAACCGTAATTGAGCAACCAAATCACGCCCGATTAAACGCGATTATGGTTCGAGTTAGGTTTACTCTTCTTTTAAATTGTTTTATCAAGTTATGTTGGTTTATTATTTGATTATTTGAGTTATGAGCAAAGAATAATATGTTATTTTAGTTATAGCATTGCAGTTTTTAATTTTTTTTTTCTAGAATACCCGAAACCCGATTAACCCAACCCGAAAAAACCCGAACTCGAATTATCCGAACCCGAAAAACCCGTGTGAGATTCGGGTTGGGTTTCGGGTCATTGACAAGTATACGCGTATATTATAAGTGTTTGACATTGAAACTGATTCTAAAATTCATGTCCAGAATCTATTTAGAAATAACATTTATTTATTGTTAGAAAAGGAGTTAAGTTAAATAAATTATTGTGTATGTTATAAATCATATTCATTACACATAGTTAGCAAAAGAATTATGACGTATTTTATAATATATGTATTTCTAGTTATTATTATTATTATTATTATTATTATTTCTCCTATGGTTATTTCACAAATATCATAACACTGCAACGGTTTATTTGTGAAATTTATTATTCTAAGAATTTAACCATAGCATATAATATAGTCAAAAAGGAGACTTACTCGTTGAATACAAATATAAAAGGAATCTGCATAGAATGAATGTCCGGTTAATCTGTCTAATGGGTTTTAGACTTAGATAAATAAACTAGATTCCAATTTTATTATATTCAACAAAAGACTATCATAGATTTAACCTTGCTCTTACTTAGTCTTCTTCAGCACTTTGCCGGAAAAACGAGTGTGTTGGCCTGAAAACTTGCGAAGATGCCGAAAGTTAATAACAATGTGAGGATAGGTAGCGTGGTTTTCTAGATGGTGTTTTAGTGTGTGTTTGGCTCATCGGCGATCACAAGCTACGTGGTCACACCGGAAACTTTAACTGGAATTTGAGGTATGATGGTGAAAGCTCTACGACCCAGCTTTTATATACTACTCTTTAGATGATAAACAATGTACTATTTGGAGTTTATATTGATTTACCGGTAAAGTCGGTTCTGCGTGATGTCAGTCGCGGTGGTTTAGAGATGGAAGGGGGCTGGCTATGGAGTGGAGCTGGTAAGCAGGGCTATTATTCTGGTGTTTGGGTTCATTCCGGCTTACCGGAAAGTGGAAACATGAGGCGTTATCGATATTTTGCGCCGGAGGTTGTGACTCTGTGAATGCTTAATCTTTTTAATACATGTCTATATAATTGGTTACCTTCACAATGAAGATAGATATATAGACGTTAACTTCACTAAATTCTATCATAAAGTTAAAACCTTTGGTCTTATATCCTCTTCTTGTTAAACATATGTTATTTTTTCGTAACTTTTATTATTATTATTATTTTTTTGCCGATGTTTAAATACCGACTATTCTTTGTCTAAAGATTTGATTTCAAGATTTCCATTTTGGGATATAATACGTAAATATACTTTACTTATATTTCTGTATTATTATTTTATTACTACTAGAATTATTTTGCCACTTATTTCTTATTTTTGTCAAGCTTTAACTATATTAGCATTTAAATATATTAATGAATGGTTTAAAACTTTTGTTATTACAACTATTACCCACTTAAAAGAAATTTTGTCCTCGGAATTTGTTAGTCATAATTCATAACTTACGTAAACGGAAGTTTCATAATATAAATCTAGAAAAATAAAGTTCATTGTCACTTGGACCGGTGGTTCAATAAATTAATCAGAACTAAATTACATATAGGATTCGCCAAAGCGCACATATGTAAATGGAATATACAATTATGTTCTAGATCATAATTGTCAATTACTTTACAGTCGTGTCCTAGTGATCCTCCCACAAAACCTAAACAGACAAACAAATCAAACATTTAGATGGACACTAATATGCATAATAGTAACCCCATAACACACCTTTGTAACGGCATTCACAATTATGTTCCGGACCATAATTGTCAATTTAATTACGAATACGTACTAATGGTTTCCAATGATGTATCTTAATGACCCACCCAGACATACGGAAGGTTGGCATGGAATTCTATTTCACTTCTTAATAGTAGCCTTGATTGTTTCTCTCGGAAACATATCAAGATAATTGCAGACAACAAGAAGGATATTAATATTTATATCTTTTATTGAGATATTGTTAATCAAAGCAAGGAATCTAGCACAACTTTACAAGATTAATTTGTGAGTTCTAAAAATAAAATTAATACTAAAATATTTGTGAGGTTAGGTTTCTTAAGTAATATGGTAGTGAGTCGAGGAAATCCTACTTGAGGATGATGTCAAAAGTGCTTGTATGCTTTTAAAAAAATGTAATCTTATATATACAGGCAATTGACTTCATAACGTATAAATCACGTTTTCAAACAAATGTTTTCATAACCACGTCGAATATCGAACCGGATGCCTTACTGGTGAGACCGATCTAATCGGATCCAAGATTTGGAGGACATCATAAATAAATAAACATAAAAATTATATAATATCTTTTATAACAGTAAGTTTAAGTTTAGCTTTTAATGCTTTAAGAATAAAATTAATAGAGAATACATGATAAGTAATATTTATAATATATTTTAATTATCTCTTGTGAATTGTAACATACATATAAAGTGATCATAAAAACAACACAAAAATCAAGTTTGTGGAGTTAGTCAGTCAAATGTTATTCAAATTCTCAATTGAATTTACATATGTTCGAAATCTATATCATCATTCCATTTTCTAAAAACTTTTGGTTTAATTTGGCTTTTCCTATCGATTCAACCGAACTGAACGGTTCACTGGTTTAGCTGGAAACCGCCATGACCGACAGTTAATTTGAAAACAGTCTGAAGGTAGTAAAACGGACCGGATGGTCCATGTTTAAAAATATTGTTTCAAACCATCAAAATAACTTCATTTGCTTAAAAACTAGTAGTAACATTTTGAAAACCTTACTATATAGAAGATGGTAATTATTGTATTTTAAATTCTTAGTAACGAATCAGTGCTTCATTTCCCAAAGTATACCCATATATATCTTATGTAATACTTATCGTCAGTTACATAAATTCTATTTTTAAGTTTTAAATTTAATAATTTTTTTAGATTTGAAGTTCTCCTTATCGGATGTTGAATAAAAAATTTCACGAAATTTTAGTTGGTGCAAACGTATATAAAAGGTTTCTTTTATAAAAAAAAGGTTATATGCAATTTTTTTAGCGAGGTTGGTCATGTTTCGTTTTCTAAATTTTTAATCAAGGTTGTCTCCAAAAGTTTGCTTGCCCAAAACAATTTTTTTGCACATGTATAAATATATATTTCTCAAAAGATTAATGATCATCGTAATATGAATACACAAAATAAAATTATTTACTTATTGTAGCAATAATACATAAAACAAAGCGATAAACAAAACAAAATTAAACAAGTCAAGCGACCCTCCTATAATTTTTCTTTTGAAGCAAAGTTATTAATCAAATTCTCACCACATAAGGTTTAACTTATACATGCATACATACACACACTTTATTTTCGAGATCATACCGTAAACAATGCCCGAGCCGTGCTAGTGTCAAAGACAAACTTGATTTTAATTCATTGGTGTCGTTATAATTAAATTTTTTTATGACATATTCATTTTTAAATTATAAAATCTTATTTAACTATAGAGAAACAGAATTGTGTTGACTTATAAAAAGGTATAAATAGTGTTTCAAATTCTTGTAGATGAACATTTAAAGTTTCAAAGTTAAAGAATAAAGAGTTTAAGGAGCTTTGTAAAGTAACTCATGGGTCAAAAATAATAAAAAGAATGATTTATTAACGAGGGAGTTTATAAAAAAATTTAGAGGGGATCAACAAATTCAGCAATAAGTTTCACAAAGTTTAGCAGCGGCTAAGAATGTGTTCAGTACATGTTTCAGATGTTCAACATGGGGTTCATAATTGACTAGAAACATTATGCATTAACCCAAAAATTCATATTTTAATATCAAGGTTCAGAGTTTAACTTATTTTAAATAGAAAAATTATTAAATTTGTATTTAAAATAACACAAAAATTATTTATGGGTGATTTTCAAACTAGTTTTGTTAATATGGCATTTAACAACTCAGTTAATCTTTGGCACCTCATGTTTTTAAAACTTGCCTAACTTGCTTTAAAATATAAGTATAGTCAAGTTTGTTTTTACTAACTTGATTCGTTTGGTGCAGTAATGGCTGATTAGACTCCATTAAAGTTTGTGGATACACATAATATTGCTAGACACTTATTTGATCCACCATTGGCTCACAAGGAGTTCAAATCTATGATCATCGGTCTCAACACTTGCCGGATTTCACACGCATTAAAAGAAAACCCTGTCATATGCAGGAAGATGATCACTGACTTTTGGAACAACGCCTTGATCAACCAGCAAGGACCAGGTGGAGTTGCATCGATAGACTCCAAAGTACAAAAGAAGTCGGTCGTCATCACATAGCCATCATACGGGAGGTGCTTTTGTTTGGGGATCAACCTATTTACCCAACGGAATATTCAACTGTTTAGGTCTCCGAGGTTCTCACACGAATGGGATATGAGGGCACCTATCCTCCAGCAATTAAGAAATTGTTTCATCCGTACTGGAGATTCTTGATACACACTTTTTTCATATGTGTGTCGGGAAGAAAGGGAGGTTCTGACGAAATAAGTCACATGCAGATGTCGGCCATAGTTGCTCTGATCATGGATTGAAATTACAACTATTCCAAGTTTGTTTTCAATGAGATGATGAGCTATCTAAAAGGGAAGAAGAAAAAGATGTTCCTCATGTATCCAAGATTTCTACAGATGATTTTTGACTCACACTACACCGACCTTTTCAGATCTTCTGATACTTTAGATATGAAATCAATGGGACCCAACACCTTTGGGTTGATGAAACATTCCAGGAAAGGATCCAAGATCCTCTATCAGGGCCTCAATGCTCTGGTAAAATTTGGCAGATTTGTTGAGACAGAAGCTGTGCCAGTTATAGCTCAAGTTGCCGACGAACATGTGACACCAGTCCAAAGGCATTCTGATGCCTTTGGAAATAAGTTCAGATGATGAAGAAGAGACAGAACACCGTGAAACAGATACTGCTCCGACTGTTGAGCAATTATGTGATTTTGAGACAGAACATCGTGAAACATTCAACTACTCTGAAGCAATTGCTGTAAATGAAGAAGATGATGTTCTCGAGGAACCAGCCATTGATCTCATTCCACGGAAACACAGAAAGAAAGATCCAAGATTGGACGTGCTGGTTTCTGAAACTAAAACATCAACCACAAAACGAACAACAACCGCAATCACTAGCCTACAGCAACAAACTCACCAACCTGAGTCACATGCTCTAGAGACTCAAGTTGAACCAATTTCATCCACTGCAGAGCCAATGATTCAAGATCAGATGTTTGATGACATTGCTCGTGATTTTGATTTTGAGGCATATATTATACACACTGATGAGGCCGATATACCATTCACTGATGCTCCTTATGGATCTTCTGGCGCATCCAATATGGGTCAGTCAAGCTCTAACCTTTCCTAAAAGGTTGCTCAGATTTTTGCTATGCAAGAAAGATATCTGCAGAGTAAAGGCAAAGAAGTCGTACTTGAAGAAGCTCTTGTTGATGTGCAAGCTCTTCAACGTCAAGTCTTTGAACTTGAATATGACTCTATCGTAAAAGATGTAAGGATTCAAGAGCTGGAGCCAGTAACTCCGATAAAGACTCCAATTTCAAAGAGCTTCAGTTCAACATGGGAGAATTAACTGCTATTTATCTAGACCTCCAACAAAAACTCGTTCAAAAGTTTGGAGATGAATTCAAGAGCAGTAGTGATTTAACTTCAAAGATGCCCAACGTTGATCAAGGTGGTAGTTCTACTGTTCGTTCAGTTGAAAACATAGATGAATCTGAGACACTGAAACAGTACATGTCTGCAGCTCCAGTCACCAAAGAGAAGTCAGATAGAGTTCAGAGGAAGCTACTTGTAATGAAAAACTCCAATCAAAATGTCGAATCATCCGATCACCCAGACAGGTTCGTTGTCACCTTTCAAAAGGGTTTTTCAGATAAATATAGGGATCTTTTTGGAGTTGTGTCATAGGGTTTTGATGCTGAAAAGAACATGTGGTGGGTTAAGAGGAAGTCCGGGACCACTAAGTACTATAAGAAGATGAAAGACTTTGGTTCTTGGACTAAAGTGGATCTCAGTGATTTGATAAACTCTCCATTCCACAACCCAACTAATGATAAACGTGGTAGAGATTTCTGGAACTTTCTGAAAAATCAAGTTGATCAAGGCTTTTTGAAAATGCGAACTGCATAATCGTTCTTGAAAAAAGCAAAGGGGGTCGTGGATCCAAAGACAGGAAAAACAATGGTTAACGTTATGTGGCCTGCTACAAAGAAGGCCACTCATATTCCTGTGCCTAAAGCTATTCCATATGGCACTCTGGATAACATGAGATTATGGATGTATAATAGCGAGACTGCCACCGTTGTTATACGTTTGTAGAAGGTTAAAGGGCAGTACAGATTCGTTGATCCAAGAGATTTGCTAAAGCTTGGAGAGAAAGACATCAAGATGCTCAGTACATTTTAGATTATTGCTGACCCGATTTTTGAAGCGGCTGCAAAAGAATACACAAGCATGGCAGCCACTATTATCAGGTGCAAGTTTTGGGCAGGTGCTTTGAAAGATGCAGACATTGATTATATGGAGCATGACTGAGAACCAAACTACAAACCAAGGGGGAGATTGTTGGGCCTAGTTATTTGGTTTTTACTTAGTTTGTTTGGTTATATTTAGTTTGTTTATTTTGATTTGGGCTGCGTATGTAAACCGAGATCCCTTTATATAGAGCATATTGTATATGGTTAAAGGGTTGTTCATTGAGTTGCGTTTTGGCCGTCTAAGGGTTATTCTAAACGTGTTTGTATTGATAGTGCTTAAGCACCCAACGTATAATAATACGTGTGTTTTGAAGAAATTCTTGGTGTTCTACGTGTTTGTGTTTTTGTGTTCTTGAATCATCTAGTGTTGGAATTCCGCACCAACACCTAGATCGTTGATATCATAATTGAAAGATCCGTCTGACCTTACACTATCAAACACATACATGTCAATATAAGTCCATGCATGCCAAGACTACCTTTCAAAACCAAGGAAGTATGAAAGAGATAATGAAATGGTTGGCTAGAACTTCAAATAGTAGTTCCTCAAGCTTGTATACCCTTCAAGCCTTCCAATAAACACCTTATTTAGCTAGGATTTGCTTCAAAACTTTTCCTTTCCTTTGGTTCTTCTCTTGGCTGAAATATTAGAGAGAAAAAGAGTTGGAAGAAGTTTTTTTGTTACTTATGTTATGAGAGAAAAACAAAGAAAGAAAGATAATCAATCTTTCAGAATTGGCATCACCCAAGTCCCAGTCATATTCCTTGCATGTGTCAACTCACTTGAAATATTAATAAAATAATATAAGAGAGAAAGAGAGATGGGGAACCCTATGAGAGAAAAACAAAGAAAGAAAGATAATCAATCTTTCAAAATTGGCATCACCCAAGTCACAATCATATTCCTTGCCTGTCTCAACTAACTTGAAATATTAATAAAATAATATAAGAGAGAAAGAGAGATAGGGGGCCAAGTCCCTCCTTCCTTTCTTCTTCTTCTTATTATTTTTTTTACTTTTTACTTTCAAATATATATATATGTTATGTTTTATAACAATAACAAATTTTGGGTAACATGCTAGGAAATAGTTTTCACATATTGTTACGTAACCATCTTAAACAACACTATGGAATGTTCCCTCTCAAAATATAAATCATCCATATGATTTATTCATTTCACAAGTACAATATATTTAGAAACCTTTTTCCAAGCAACTTAAGTGTCAATATTTATTTACTTATGATCATATCATATATAAAAAAATATTACTGGTGTTTGTCTAGATTGTTATTGGGTATGGCCTGACTTGGATCTTAACTTACTAGCCGCATCAATTATAATATGTGTCTTGGGCAGACCGAGTCTAACAATCACATCAAGCAGATGCAACAATGTATTCAGCTTCGGCAGTTGAAATTAACATTGTTGTTTGATTCTTGCATTGCCATGATACCAGCCTGTCTCCCAAGACTTGATAACCACCTGATGTGGACTTCTTTCTCATTTTGCATCCATCATAGTCACTATCTGTGTAGGCAAGAAGATCAAAAGCATTGTTCTTGGGATACCAAATACCCAAGTCAGGTTTTCCTTTCAGGTATCTAAATATTCTCTTGACAATAATCATATGAGATACTTTAGGATTTGTGTGGAACCTTGAACACACACACAACAAACATGATATCTGGTCTTGAAGCAGTCATATACATAAGTGATCCAATCTTAGCTCTATATTCATGTTTATCCACAGGCTCTCTCTTTACATCAGCTACCATCTCCTCATGTGTGTCCATTGGAGTATAAGAAGTCTTCAAGTCTTGGCATTTGAACTTGTTCAAGATGTATTTTACATATTTTGATTGACAAATGAATATTCCATCCATATTTTGTTCAACTTACAAGCCAAGAAAGAAATACATCTCTCCCATAGAACTCATACAATATTTAGACTTCCTGATCTCTTCAAACTCTAAACACATATGTTCATTTGTAGATCCAAAGATGATATCCTCAACATAAATTTGGAGTAGAAGCAAATCTCTTACTCTTTTCTTGTAGAAGAGGGTCTAGTCAATGGCTCCCCTTTGAAAACCATTAGAAATCAGGTGATTAAAAAGCTCATCATACCAAGCTCTTGGAGCTTGATGTAATCCACTTAGAGCCTTGTTAAGCTTATATACTCTATTTGGATATTCGGGGTCCTCAAATCCTGGAGGTTGAGTGACATACACCTCCTCTTCTATCTTTTCATTCAAGAAAGCATATTTAACATCTAGTTAAAACACTCTTATATTCTTTGATGTAGCATAGGCTAAGAAGATTCTTATTGCTTCTAGCCTTGCTACAGGGGAAACAATTCAAAGCCAATCCCTTCTTCTTGTAAACATCCAAGTGAAACTAATCATGCATTGTTTTTCATTACAATCCCTCTTTCATCCTTCTTTTTTCTAAAAACCCACTAGGTATCAATTGCAAATTTTCCTCTTGGCTTGTCAACTAGTTCCCAAAGATGCAGATTTCTGAACCGAGCTAACTCTTCCTACATTGTTTCTACCCAGCTGTTGTCTTTCAAATCTTGAAAAATGTTCTTAGGTTCTATATGAGAAAGAAAACAGGAATATAAACAAATGTTTGCAGTTTCAGAGGCAGTTCAAGTAACTCTTCCATGCAAATCACTAATGATGTTTTCAGCAGGACGATTTCTTTCAAAATAAGAAGTTTACAAGATTTGATTCATTTAAATCAGGATCTTCAATGATCAAGTATTGTGATTCATTGTTCATTTCAGCTTCCTCAACATTTTGATTTGATGTTGATGCAACATCATTTCCCATGTTCCAATTTTGAAACAAAGTTTCAAATCTTGACTGTCTATCATTTTGGTCTTGATCTTGTTGGTTATTAGTTTGATCATCAGCCATGTCTTGATTTTTTTGATCTTGAGGGTGCTCAAGTTGTTCAATTTCATTGTCTTCTTCAGAATCTTCCTGTTAAAAGAGAACTCATGATCTTCATCAGCAAACTTAGACCATAATTTGTCTAAATCAAATTTCATTTCAGAAGTTGCTTCAGGGAAACTTGTTCTATAAGAATTTTCATTAATTTCTTTAGGATAAATTTTGAAATGTATGATCGACTTCTCTAGATCAAACAACCATTTGCCTACATCAACATTGTTGAACTGATTCTCATTAAAAAAAATATCAGATGATTCAATCACACTCAGATAATCTTTCACATAAACTCTATATGCCTTTGAATGTGAGGAATATCTAACAAAGAAAAAGTCCAATGATTTTGATTGAAACTTATTGACATTGGGTTCATCGGGAATAGGATCGTCTAAAATATAGGACTTTTTATCTTGCTTGAGAACAATTCTCAAGTTTTGATACCAGTCCATTTAGTTTTTAAAGTTTAGACGTGTAACGATTCCGGCAAATTCAGGTATACCCTAGCCGGTATATACTATTTATGTGTTATTTGATAATGAATATATGAATTATAATGCGTTTATACGAGTATGTAAGATTCACATTATGGATTATACTCGATTATACAGTTAATCGTATTGGAAGTACGATTAACCGATTAACGGTTATTGAAGCCCGAACGAATCGGGGATACATTATAGACGAGATACATAATATTTAGTGATGTTTACGAAGTGTTAAGCTTCGGGATAAGTGAATTAAAGCACAGAAAAAGAAATTTCGATTAATGGTACGTCGGTACGTTAAACGAAACCTTTAATACCGAACCAAGCAAGAGACGATCGATCAAGCCGAAAAAGATGCGCAATTATTAATAATATGATGTTTTAAGTTAATAAATGTTATGGTTTAAGTTTTTTAAAGTTTTTAAATCGGTTTTATATAAATTTCATTTTTAAGCCGAAAAACGACCGTTTTAGCCTCGTTTTAAGCCGAATTAAACATTTAACCGAAAAAAGAACTGAACCAGATTATCCAAAACATTATCCAGATTACAGAAATCTGAATATGTGGTTAGAAATGGAGAGGTGGGTCCCACCCCACCTCACCTTATGTCCGATCGGCACAAAGGGGTTCAACCCCATAACCTTATTCTTTTTTTACAAACACAACTCAACAATCTTCATTTCTCTCAAGTTCATAATCTAAAAACCGAGAGTTCTAGCAAGAAAAACAAGGTAAAGATCGTGTTATGTACGTGTTATCTTCGTTTCTTGAGTGTTCTTGCAAGAAAATGAGGTTTCCAAGTGAAAAGGGTGAAAACCCAAGATGGAACCGATTCTTGCATGATCAAGTGATGTATACGAGTTATACAAGGGATCTTGGTCCAAGAAAGGGGTTAAACGAACCAAAAACGAATTTTTACGGTTAAATCTTTGTTTTTATATCATAACCGAAACCATGAAAGAAATGGCTTGATTGTGGGTGTAACTTGCTTGGTGTGGTGTTATTGTGCTTGTAGGTGTTGTATCTAGTTGATAGCAAAGGCTAGAAAGCGAGATCCTTGCGATTTGAAGCTAGAAACACAAGGTAGTTCGGTTTTTGTGTGATGATTAAGTTTTGGACAGTTTGTGACTCGTTTAGAGTTAGGTGATGAAATTTTACAGAGGTGTTAGATATATGAAAATATGAGTTCTATGAATTTTGGACAAAGGATGAATATTTGGTGAATTTAATGCTCGGTTTTGGCCAAAAATGGTGAAAATAGTTAAATATCATGAAAAATTCTGGAAAATTTCAGATAAACTTTTTATATCATGTATAAGTCACACACAAAATTTTAGGTCAGTTGAAAAAGTCTTAGTAGGCTTTTCGGTTAAACGAGTTCTAGGATTTTCTAGCTCGGTGTTAGTGTAAATGGCATGTAAAATGAGATTTTGGTTCTGGAAAAATTACAGGGGACTATGTGGATGGCAGGGGTCATCCAGGAAAAATTTGGGATTTTTCTAAGATCGTTTGGTATTTACGACATATTTAGTGTTTAAATGGTGATTAGAAATAGATAAATAAATTTTAAATATAAAAATTAATTCTGGAAATATTTTTTATAAAATCCCCACTGTCAAAAAGTGATTTGTGCAAAATTTCAAGATCCGAGATTAAACGGATATTTATTTGTGCTAAAAAGAAGATAAAAACAAACTTTTAAAGCTTAAAACGCCTAAACCGGTAAAGTTCGCATAAGCGAGCTGACTGGTGTATGAAAACCCTAAAAATGGATTATTTTCATATAAATAAGTTAAACAAGTAAAAATAAATCAACCTAAAATAATTCGAAAATAAGACGGAAAAGGGTCCCGCGGCCAACCGGGGCGACTAAACCGAGCTCTAAATTCACAACTTTACTTAAATTATCAGACAGCAACTATTTTCGGGTTGTGTGTGACCAAACTCATTTTTGAAATGTAAAAACGGATAACCGTGCTAGGCACGCAAAACGGAAAAACGACTAGTAGTAATTTTGACTAGTGAACTCTAAACAATATCACAATCTGAGTCCTGAGAAGTGTTTTTGGGTTAACATTGCCCCCGGAACGAGTACAGTACTGGGTTAATAGTGTCCCCAGATGTACCGGTTAACACGATTAAAATTATATAAATAGTGAATGTATATTAACGAATTTAGGGATCGTATTACAGATCCGGATTAATAGCTCACGTACTGTGATACCCAATTGCCTACGATAAGGTGAGTTTCACGAGACCCTTTTTCCGAACTGTTTTTAAATATTTTCCCGGGGCGGAAAGCATGTTATTATCATTGAAATGTTTAAGTACATACTGAACGCATGGATTTGCGTGTATTTATAAATATTTGATTGTACGGGATTCGTACGGAATGGGTACAGTGCTGGGTTAACAGTGTCCCCAGATATCTCTAAAAGTGTTTCTGGGTTAACATTGCCCCCGGAATGGGTACCGTACTGGGTTAACAGTGTCCCCAGAAGTCCCTAGGAGTGTTTCTGGGTTAACATTGCCCCCGGAATGGGTACAGTACTGGGTTAACAGTGCCCCCAGAGGTTACACTTGTGGGCTCAGCATATTACATCGCTAATATATGATTATTATAATGATTTGTCATTTTGTTTAAATTAGTGAAACTCACCAACTATTCGTAGTTGACCCGTTTTCTTTACTTGCTTTTTAGGTACTCCCAAACTGGAATAATTGCTACATGCTTGATGATGCGTGCCTTTTTTGTGGAAGCTTAATGATCTTTTTGTATTAACTATATTAATGTACTGTTGGTAAAACTTATGTGCTATCGCCTAGACGATAACTAAACTCAGAACAATGTAATATGGTGTGAATTAATGTAGTGGTGTTTTCTTTATAAGCAATGCTGTTGATATCAGATGTGTCTGTTGCATCCCGTTTATGTTTCCGCTGCGGTTACGGGGTGTTACAGAACTTGGTATCAGAGCCATTGGTTATAAAGAATTAGGATGTCTTTAAAAGATGCCTAAAATATAACCAGTAGCTCAAGTATTATAGGATCTGAATATCAACTAATAATATATAGTGACGAGATCTCGATGAACTTGGATGGACAAGTGAGTTATTATGGTCCGGAACATAATAACAGACTTGTCCGCACAAGGGAATTCAGGGGAAGTCACGGGGCACATTAATAGGTAAAATCGGCAACATATGTGTAAGTATATGATAATATTTTTATGTGACAAAGTTGTATAAGTATGTGTATATTAATCATGATTTACACTATGAAAGAAACTATATGTTTGCTAACTTGTGTACAGGAAGGGATGTCGAGATCAAGAAGTTTGTTAGTGGAGGAGGACCCGGAGGAGGTCAGTTCCGGGAACTCCAGGAGCTTACGCTTAGCATCCAGCACTGAGCCTACTGAGACTAGCCATAGGAGTGCTAGCTTGTCCTCCCCTGCTAGGGTTGCCAGATCCCCCACCCCACCCGCACCACAGGTTACCCCTACCCCTCCCAGACCCGGTCCCCGCCTCACGGCGCGGATCAGTGTCCCTTATGTCCCACCTACCTCTACCCCACCCAGACCTACTCACCATAGGGGCGAGTCCTCCCGCCTCCAGCCTGAGCCTGTGCCTCCACCCGTGTGGGGTACCCCCAGGCTGGAGAGGGATGAGCGTCCCTCCTCCGAGGCTGCATGGCTCCGAGTGCTCCACGAGCAGGTGGTTGATCACACCGTCGCCTTGACGGTGGGGATTCAGAGGAGGAATCACTTGGCGGACTGCTTACTGGACAGCCAGTACGCGATTGGCCAGCTGAGGAGGGAGGGTGCATACTCCTAGTGGATGATTGAACGGATGGAGACGCGGATTCGCGGATTGATGGCGGTGTTAGTGGTGATGGTGGCAGTGTTGGTGTGGTTGGTATACCACCATGTTTAGATCATGTTAGGGTGGTAGTAGTCAGGGTCCGCTTTTTGATACTCTGTGTAAGCAGTTAGTGGCAATGCTAACATAGAGTGAATCTTGGGTAGTTATAGTACAGCCACTAGCCCATAGGGGGTCTCTTTTTGGGAATATCATTGTAGATACTTTTGGTGTATCATTCAAGCACTGACCCATAGCGGGTTATGTCGAAATGATGCCGATGTAGGACCGATGTATGAAAACTTGATCTATGGGCTGATGTTTATGAAATGCGTACTGATGCTTATGTAATATGTACTAATGTTTATTAATGAATGGAATATGTGTTATGTATTGAGATTGAAAATTGTATTAATTATATGTATTTTCTTAATGTTGTGTAGAATGGCACCAAAACGGTCAGTTCAAATGTCAGAAGTGGATGTGAGTCGTCTGATTGCTCGGCAGTTAGAGGCGGCGATACCGGATATAGTATCGTGTATCGCTGCCAGTATTAATAATACGACCAATCCAGGCCCTGCGAGCAATCAAACGACCACCAATAATGAGGGGGAACAAAATGTTAATCCCCCACCGAACGGTAACCCGATTCCGAGTAACGACGCACCGCCTAGGGTGGTCGTTACAGACAGTAATGGCCCTATACCTAGTGTTGAAACGAACCGCACTGAACCGACTCCTGCAACAAAGGGATGTTCAATTAAAGATTTCATGTTGTGCAAGCCCCTAGAATTTAGCGGGTCTGAGGGACTAAACGGATTGGTTAAGTGGATTGAGAAAATAGAGTCTGTTGTGAACATCAGTAACTGCCCTGAGGATTATATTGTTAAGTATGCTACCTGCACGTTCACGGACCATGCCTTGACATGGTGGAACACAATAGTGCAGACTCGCGGTCAAGCAGCGACAAACCGCATGACCTGGGCAGAACTCAAGGCCCTTGTGCTGGAACATTTCTGCCCGAAAAATGAACTGCAGAAGTTAGAAAACGAATTGTGGAACCTGGAAATGCAGGGGGCAGACCACTTGGGTTATACGAACCGATTTAATGAGTTGTCACGATTGGTACCATGGTTGGTCACCCCAGAGTCAAAGAGGGTTGAGCGTTATATATGGGGACTAACTCCAGTAGTAAGGAGTATAGTCAACGCTGGGGGACACCAGACGTTTGAGGGTGCAGTGACGCAAGCTGGTATCGTCACATACGATTTCGTGAGGAGTGGGTCACTGAAGGTGGCAGGAGAATCCGCTGGGGGAAAGCGAGGTACGTATGACCATAGGATCCAGGAGAAGCAACAAAATAAACGTGCTCGGCCCGCTGCCCAGAACTACGCCATGACTAGTTCACGCGGAAGGCAGGAACCGCAGACAAGGACGTTTCCTAGGTGTGGAAAATGCGGTTACCAGCATGGTGGCGAGTGCAGGGGGTAGTGTGCCATCGTTGTGGCAGGGATGGGCACTACGCACCGAGATGTAAGACAAACCTGAACAATCTGAAACGACAACCGCAACCTATCCGTTCGCAGCCATTTAGGACCCAACCAGCCCGACAACAATACCCACAAGGAAACCAAATGATGACCACCAGCCGTGCTTGCTTTGAATGCGGCAGCACAGATCACTTCAAGAGAAACTGTCCGAAACTGAACCAGGGAGGAAATGGGAGGCAAACCGTGGGTCAGGCATCGTCGTCCAATCCGGCGAGAGGCCGAGCATTCGTGATGGGGGCGAACGAAGCACGCCAGGACCCCAGGGTAGTGACAGGTACATTCCTCGTCTCTGATCATTACGCTTCTGTATTATTTGATACAGGCGCCGATAGAAGTTTTGTCTCTGTTAATTTCCTATCGATAGCAAACCTTCCGATTAGTGAAACCATAGAACCTTACACCGTAGAAGTCGCTAACGGTAAAACCATGATAGTTAATCAGATAGTTCGGAATTGCCCTTTTATTCTGAACGATCAATCCTTCCTGATTGACTTATTACCGGTAGAATTAGGTAGTTTTGACGTGATAGTGGGAATGGGTTGGTTAGCACGTAACAAAGTGGAAATAAACTGTGAAAAGAAAATCATCAAGATCCGGGTGTCGGATGACGAAGAGGTGTTAGTGCAAGGAGAGAAGTCAGGCACAATGATACCATTTATATCACATCTCAAAGTGTTAAAATATATACGCCAGGGATGTGTGGCGTATCTAGCAAGCTTGACGGCCACAGATTCTGAGGAGAAACGGCTGGATGATATCCCGGTGGTACGCGAATTTCCACAAGTTTTCCCAGAAGAACTTCCTGGATTACCACCAACTCGACAGGTCGAATTCAGAATCGATTTAATACCTCAAGCTGGCCCTGTTGCTAAGGCACCCTACCGACTTGCACCGTCCGAGATGCAGGAATTATCCAATCTGTTGCAAGAATTGTTGGATAAAGGATTTATACGTCCTAGTTATTCCCCGTGGGGTGCACCTGTATTATTCGTGAAAAAGAAGGACGGGAGCCTTAGAATGTGCATTGATTACAGGGAGCTGAACAAGTTAACAATCAAAAATAGGTACCCTCTTCCGCAAATTGATGACCTGTTTGACCAGCTGCAAGGTGCGAGCTATTTCTCAAAAATAGATCTTAGATCGGGATACCATCAGGTTAGAATTCAGGAAGAAGATATCCCAAAAACCGCATTCCGGACTCGCTACGGCCATTACGAGTTCTTAGTTATGCCTTTCGGGTTAACAAATGCACCGGCAGTGTTCATGGACCTCATGAATCGAGTCTGTAAACCCTATCTCGACAAATTCGTCATCGTGTTTATTGACGATATTTTGATTTACTCGAAAAGTAAAGAAGAGCACGAGCAACACTTAAGAATAATTTTAGAGCTTCTGAATCAGGAGAAGTTGTATGCAAAATTCTCCAAATGTAACTTCTGGTTACAGGAAGTGCAATTCCTCGGTCACGTTGTAAACCATCAAGGAATACACGTTGATCCGAGTAAGATTGAAGCAATTAAGAATTGGCAAGCGCCTAAAACGCCAAAGGAAATCCGCCAATTCTTAGGCTTGGCTGGATATTATCGTCGATTCATAGAGAACTTTTCCAGCATCGCCCAACCTTTAACTCTCCTGACTCAAAAGGATCGAAGGTATGAATGGGGAGAAGAGCAGGAGACGGCGTTTCAAACGTTAAAGCAAAAATTGTGCCAAGCGCCGATTTTAAGTCTCCCCGATGGAGACGATGGTTTTGTCGCGTATTGTGACGCATCGCGTAGAGGGTTAGGATGCGTGTTGATGCAGAATAATAAGGTTATAGCCTATGCTTCCCGACAGTTAAAAGTACACGAGAAAAATTACACTACTCACGACTTAGAACTGGGAGCGGTTATCTTTGCACTTAAAATCTGGAGACATTATCTCTACGGTACGAAGTGCACCATCTTCACCGATCATAAAAGTTTGCAACACATATTCGATCAGAAAGAACTGAATATGAGGCAACGAAGATGGGTCGAGTTGTTGAGCGATTATGACTGTGACATCCGTTATCACCCCGGCAAGGCTAACGTTGTAGCCGATGCCTTGAGTAGGAAAGATCGGGTTAAGCCATTGCGAGTGCGAGCGCTGGGGATGATAGTCCAGTCGAACCTTTCGGACCTGATTCGAGTCGCTCAACGTGAGGCGTTGAAAGAGGAACAATTGGAAAAGGAGGGACTTTACGGCAATGAGAAGAATTTCGAACAGCGCGTGGACGAAATTCTCTATTACAAAAATCGGGCTTGGATCCCGACCCTCCATGATCTTCGTGAATTAATCATGGACGAAGCGCATAGATCAAAATATTCCATACATCCGGGATCGGATAAGATGTACAAGGATGTGAAGGAGTTCTACTGGTGGCCGGGTATGAAAAAGGATATCGCAACGTATGTCGGTAAATGTACGACTTGTGCGAGAGTTAAGGCAGAGCACCAGAAACCCTCGGGAATGTTACAACAACCAGAAATTCCCGAATGGAAGTGGGAGCAAATCACGATGGATTTTGTGACACATCTTCCTAAAACGTCCCGAGGACATGATGCAATTTGGGTAATCGTGGATCGATTAACCAAATCGGCACATTTTATCCCGATTAGAAATAATTATAACACTGAGAGACTTGCGCAGATTTATATAAATGAAATTGTGTCTCGTCATGGGATACCCATCTCGATCATCTCCGATCGGGATAGCCATTTCACCTCCAATCTTTGGCAAGCTGTGCAAGAAGCGCTGGGAACGCGCATTGATTTAAGCACAGCCTACCACCATTAGACCGATGGTCAGTTTGAGCGGACCATCCAAACTCTGGAGGATTTGCTTCGTGCGTGTGTACTGGATTTTAAGGGAAATTGGGATCAACATCTCCCACTCGTTGAATTTTCCTATAATAACAGTTACCATAGCAGTATAAAGGCAGCGCCTTACGAAGCATTGTATGGTCGGAAGTGCCGATCACCACTCTGCTGGACTGAAGTGGGTGACACTCAGGTTATTAGATCAGACCTGGTCCAGGAAACGACCAGCAAAATCCTTGAAATTAGGAACAATCTGAAGGCCGCGCGGGATCGGCAGAAGAGTTATGCCGATACCCATAGAAAACCGTTGTCATTTGAGAAAGGTGATAAAGTGTATTTGAAAGTATCACCTTGGAAGGGTGTAGTCAGATTTGGAAAGGCGGGGAAGTTAGCCCCGAGATATATTGGACCCTTCAATATTACTGCAAAAATCGGTTCCGTAGCGTACCGATTAGAACTACCCAATGAACTGATTGCAGTTCACAACGTGTTTCACGTATCGAACTTGAAAAGATGTCTGGCGGATGAGACATCGGTGTTACCTCTAGAGGGTGTCCAAATAAGTGATAAGCTCAATTTCGTAGAGGAACCCATAGAAATAGTAGACGAGAAAATCAAGCAACTTAGACACAATAAGATTTCGTTGGTCAAAGTTAGATGGAATTCGCAACGAGGCCCAGAATATACATGGGAACGAAAGGACGAATTCCGGAAGAAATACCCCTATATATTTCCTCAAAAGGAAGTAGTTGACGCGTAAAATTTCGAGGACGAAATTTCTTTTACGGGGGGAGAATGTAACGATTCCGGCAAATTCAGGTATACCCTAGCCGGTATATACTATTTATGTGTTATTTGATAATGAGTATATGAATTATAATGCGTTTATACGAGTATGTATGATTCACATTATGGATTATACTCGATTATACAGTTAATCGTATTGGAAGTACGATTAACCGATTAACGGTTATTGAAGCCCGAACGAATCGGGGATACATTATAGACGAGATACATAATATTTAGTGATATTTACGAAGTGTTAAAGCTTCGGGATAAGTGAATTAAAGCACAGAAAAAGAAATTTCGATTAATGGTACGTCGGTACGTTAAACGAAACCTTTAATACCGAACCAAGCAAGAGACGATCGATCAAGCCGAAAAAGATGCGCAATTATTAATAATATGATGTTTTAAGTTAATAAATGTCATGTTTTAAGTTTTTTAAAGTTTTTAAATCGGTTTTATATAAATTTCATTTTTAAGCCGAAAAACGACCGTTTTAGCCTCGTTTTAAGCCGAATTAAACATTTAACCGAAAAAAGAACTGAACCAGATTATCCAAAACATTATCCAGATTACAGAAATCTGAATATGTGGTTAGAAATGGAGAGGTGGGTCCCACCCAACCTCACCTTATGTCCGATCGGCACAAAGGGGTTCAACCCCATAACCTTATTCTTTTTTTTACAAACACAACTCAACAATCTTCATTTCTCTCAAGTTCATAATCTAAAAACCGGGAGTTCTAGCAAGAAAAACAAGGTAAAGATCGTGTTATGTACGTGTTATCTTCGTTTCTTGAGTGTTCTTGCAAGAAAATGAGGTTTCCAAGTGAAAAGGGTGAAAACCCGAGATGGAACCGATTCTTGCATGATCAAGTGATGTATACGAGTTATACAAGGGATCTAGGTCCAAGAAAGGGGTTAAACGAACCAAAAACGAATTTTTACGGTTAAATATTTGTTTTTATATCATAACCGAAACCATGAAAGAAATGGCTTGATTGTGGGTGTAACTTGCTTGGTGTGGTGTTATTGTGCTTGTAGGTGTTGTATCTAGTTGATAGCAAAGGCTAGAAAGCGAGATCCTTGCGATTTGAAGCTAGAAACACAAGGTAGTTCAGTTTTTGTGTGATGATTAAGTTTTGGACAGATTGTGACTCGTTTAGAGTTAGGTCATGAAATTTTACAGAGGTGTTAGATATATGAAAATATGAGTTCTGTGAATATTTGGTAATTTTTGGACAAAGGATGAATATTTGGTGAATTTAATGCTCGGTTTTGGCCAAAAATGGTGAAAAATAGTTAAATATCATGAAAAATTCTGGAAAATTTCAGATAAGCTTTTTATAACATGTATAAGTCACACACAAAATTTGAGGTCAGTTGGAAAAGTCTAAGTAGGCTTTTCGGTTAAACGAGTTCTAGGGTTTTCTAGCTCGGTGTTAGTGAAAATGGCATGTAAAATGAGATTTTGGTTCTGGAAATATTACAGGGGACTATGTGGATGGTAGGGGTCATCCAGGAAAAATTTGGGATTTTTCTAAGATCGTTTGGTATTTACGACATATTTAGTGTTTAAATGGTGATTAGAAATAGATAAATAAATTTTAAATATAAAAATTAATTCTGGAAATATTTTTTATTAAAATCCCCACTGTCAAAAAGTGATTTGTGCAAAATTTCAAGATCCGAGATTAAACGGATATTTATTTGTGCTAAAAAGAAGATAAAAACAAACTTTTAAAGCTTAAAACGCGTAAACCGGTAAAGTTCGCATAAGCAAGCTGACTGGTGTATGAAAACCCTTAAAATAGATTATTTTCATATAACTAAGTTAAACAAGTAAAAATAAATCATCCGAAAATAATTCGGATGATTTGAGTAATTTTAACAGTTTCCGGTACGCTAAAGACGTAAACGGGTCCCGCGGCCAACCGGGGCGACTAAACCGAGCTCTAAATTCACAACTTTACTTAAATTATCAGACAGCAACTTTTTTCTGGTTGTGTGTGACCAAACTCATTTTTGAAACGTAAAAACGGATAACCGTGCTAGGCACGCAAAACGGAAAAACGACTAGTAGTAATTTTGACTAGTGAACTCTAAACAATATCACAATCTGAGTCCTGAGAAGTGTTTCTGGGTTAACATTGCCCCCGGAACGGGTACAGTACTGGGTTAACAGTGTCCCCAGATGTACCGGTTAACACGATTAAAATTATATAAATAGTGAATGTATATTAACGAATTTAGGGATCGTATTACAGATCCGGATTAATAGCTCACGTACTGTGATACCCAATTGCCTACGATAAGGTGAGTTTCACGAGCCCCTTTTTCCGAACTGTTTTTAAATATTTTCCCGGGGCGGAAAGCATGTTATTATCATTGAAATGTTTAAGTACATACTGAACGCATGGATTTGCGTGTATTTATAAATATTTGATTGTACGGGATTCGTACGGAATGGGTACAGTGCTGGGTTAACAGTGTCCCTAGATATCTCTAAAAGTGTTTCTGGGTTAACATTGCCCCCGGAATGGGTACCGTACTGGGTTAACAGTGTCCCCAGAAGTCCCTAGGAGTGTTTCTGGGTTAACATTGCCCCCGGAATGGGTACAGTACTGGGTTAACAGTGCCCCCAGAGGTTACACTTGTGGGCTCAGCATATTACATCGCTAATATATGATTATTATAATGATTTGTCATTTTGTTTAAATTAGTGAAACTCACCAACTATTCGTAGTTGACCCGTTTTCTTTACATGCTTTTTAGGTACTCCCAAACTGGAATAATTGCTACATGCTTGATGATGCGTGTTTTTTTTGTGGAAGCTTAATGATCTTTTTGTATTAACTATATTAATGTACTGTTGGTAAAACTTATGTGCTATCGCCTAGACGATAACTAAACTCAGAACAATGTAATATGGTGTGAATTAATGTAGTGGTGTTTTCTTTATAAGCAATGCTGTTGATATCAGATGTGTCTGTTGCATCCCGTTTACGTTTCCGCTGCGGTTACGGGGTGTTACAAGACGATCCTTGTCCAGAATGGATCTAAGTGATAAATTATGCACATGAGGGATAATAGCGTTCTGTTGATTGTTTGCGGCCATCTATAAAAGAATTTAACAAAGTTCAATTTAGTATTTTCAATATCAATAAATTTTAATCTTTAATACCCTTTAATGTCTCCAAGACAATTTTTGATTAAAATCTAGAATCCAACGTTTCATTCAAATAGTAGTTAGGTGACCTTTATCCTACTATTTAAATTAACAAGGTAGTCAATGTTTGACAATTGCAACCCTTTGCAACTTCTAGTTTTTTGGGATCGGTTAAACATCATATGTTTTGTTGGCATGTTTAATCCCATCAACACCTTTTAACGCCATGTTTCGGTGACCCTATAACCATGGTTTCCAAATCAAGTCGTCCTACTTACACACACGATTGAGTTTACACATACAAGTGGTTAGGTGACCCTCATCCCAAAAGTATTGTAAAACCACCTAAAGATCACAAGTTTTCTTAAATGTGGTTAGGTGACCCTTACCCCACATCAAGTCTACAGTTGACTTAAATGTCGTATAAAAGGATGGTGTTCAACTCGTTTTAAAAGGGATTTTAGTTTTCAAAATTCTAGTTTGGAAAACTATATAATGTACCTTCCATTTGCATGCATTCAAATGTATGGTACCTTTGAGAACCAATTTTCAAGTTCCTTTTAACAAAACCCATTTTTTTGTGAAACCATTAATAGTTAATAAAACCAATTTTATTACCTAATGATTTCTAAGGAACCAATTTTATGCAAGTTGTTGATATTAAGTTTGTTAATTTTCCTTATCCAAATTAGATAAAACAAAATATATAAATCAACCATGCAAGCATAAATAAACAACCACAAGTTCATAACCATAGCCACCTAAGATGACAACACATGTTGACCGAAACAAGTGTGGCAAAAGGTCTCTCCTAAGGGACGAGAATGACACAAGGCATGTGTCGGTGAACTCCCACTTGATCCCGCATCCATATGCTTCAAGTATCTACCATGTGTTGAGTCTTCCACTTTATTTGGGCTTCCAATTGGGCTCCAACTTCAGCTCCTTGCTTCCATGGGCCTCCAAGTTTGGGCTTTGGTCATTGGGCTAGAATCCCATCTTGGACTATGAAGTCCATTAAGGTCCAAAACCAAAACCGTAACTTTGTTGCTTCTTCTTTTACAAAAAAAAAATATATCCTAGTACATTTTTCTCTAGTGAAAGAAACACAACTAATCTACTTATTATTACAAACTAATATGAAAGAATAAATAGATTACAAACCCAAATAAAATAATATTACAACAAAATTGAATATTGAATAAATCACAACAAAAACACACATCCAAACACAAGGTCATGGCTAGATTATGAACATCCAAATGCACATCCAAATATGCAAGTATTACATCTCTAAATGGTTCCCCTTGAGAACCTCAAACTTTCGACCAAGGATAAGAAAACCGAAAGTTTCAGGTTTTGTCCAAACAAAAAAACCAATCATCCAAATGACTTAATTCTTTAAGATTATCACATGCATGTAAAGTATAATCTTGAAGAACCAAGGGGTAACCAAAAGCCCCAAAATTTCGGCCATATGGTGAACCTCACCATAAAATCCGAAAAATTTTAGATCTATTGATGCATGTATCCGTATAAACGGCTCTTGATGCCATTCTTGGGTTATAACAAGATTATCAAATCCATATAAACCATTTATATGAAAAACACAACGGATTAATTAGTTTAAAATCTTGTTATATAGATTAATAAAAAACCCGTTTTATATGTAAAACCCAAGCCCCGGATCCATATACGAATTTGCATGCATACAAAAACAACATCCATAGGGGTTTATGTAATACCACCTTTCAAGATGCAAGAAAGATGAAGGAGATGACGGTTTGAATAGCAAGACTTCAATGGAGAAAACCTCAAGCTTGTATACCCAACGAGCTCCAACAAACACCTTGGTTTCTAGGGTCCTAACACTTGATGCAAGAACAAACTCTTTTGTTCTTTCTCTTCTTGTTTTTCTCGGCTCCTAATGGGGAGAAAAGAAAGAAGAGATATGTGTGTGAGAGAGATAGTGTAGAGATTATTCACCCAAGATTTATTATCCTCCAATCCCTCTCTTGCATGTCTTGATAGAAACAAAAGGAGTAGTGAGAAGAGGGAAGAGGTTTTTCCCAACCAAAATTCAAATCCCCTTTTATTACTTACAATTTATTTACTTATAATGTTTATGTCATAAACATAACATAAGTAACATGTAATATGTCATTTAACCAATTTAAATAACATCTCTCAAAATATAAATTATCCATATAATTTATTTAACATACAAATGCAAATATTTAGAAAACCCAATTTCCAAATATTACAAGTGTTGATAATCATTACTTAGATTATATCTAATAATAATTATCGTGGCGTTTGTCTAGCTTGTTATTGGGTATGACCCGATTTGGATCAATACGTACTAGACACATCAACCCTAATATGTGTCTTGGGCATATCGATTCCTACATTTCAATTTCTAGGGGCCATCATCATAATCATATCACGTGGAATCACAAACTCAAGTTTCAAAATGAAACTGTGAGATTCATCAAATCCTACTTTATAACCTTTATCACACATTTGTGATATACTTAAAAGCTAATATTGAAGACCTTCCACATGAAAAACATTATCAAAGGGGACATTCCCATTAGTGAGAATGCCTTTTCCCACAATCTTCCCTCCATTTTCATCACTACCAAAAGCAACTAAGCCTTCAAACTTTTCTTCATAATTGACCAATTATCTCTTACCGCATGTCATGTGCCTGGAGCATCCACTATCAATATATCATACATCATTCACTTATGTGGATTGTTCCTGCACAATTTAAAAGAAAGTGATTAGTTAAGGATTGAATCACAAGCTATTTCAGCATGCAAGTCATCAACAAAATCCTCATCAGTTGCATCTGGTTTAAGATCCTCATAGACAAATTCACAAGACTCATCAGTCTCATAACCAGTTTCATATGAGCTTCCAACATAGGGAATTACGCTTGTGCATTCTTCAATGACTGTTTCCATTTTGATAATTGTCATTTGAGCTTTAATTTTTTGGCTTCCACAAAACACCATGTGGTTCATAACCATGTTTTATTAAGAACTTTTCATCACTAGTAAGTTCAGTTGCTTGCTTCCTTTTAAAGGCTTTCTTTCTCAACTTGCTTTTTCTTTCATTGGTTCTTGATTTTTCAGAATCAACACATTTCTCAGAATCTTGAGATTTAATAGATGGACTTCTTGTGAGTTTGTTGGTAACCAACCTTCTTTTCTCAGCAACTTGTTTAACACATTGACCTTGATCATCATCATTCTTCTTTCCCTTATTCAAGTACTCAGTGTATTTCTTTTTGTAGAATCCAAAATCTTGTCCAAACTTGGTATGGTCTGGAACATGAAATGGTACAGGAGAATACCTTACTTGACAAGAATCAGTGTGATGGCCATAAAAATCACAGATTTTGCACCATACTTGACCTTTGAAACTTTCACTTGAGTTTCCCCTTTTAAATCTTTCACTTGGTCTTGGGGGATCAATTCCAATGGTCTTTTGATGAGTCAGTTGTCCATCAAAGTTGATTGGGAATGGTTGAAATTCCCCAATATTTATATCACCTCTATCCACTGAAACTTCACAAAGTTTATTTTTTCCGTTTTGATTAAAATGTAATTCTTTTCACTTCTACTCTTGTCTTTTCCTTTCTTACTACCACAGCTTGAGCATTGTTCACTTGATGCATTAGAGTTATATTCACTTGACACATTATACTCTTGATATTTCACATAAACTTGAATTCCAACATACTTTTCAACTAACTTCTCTTTTGTCTTAAAAGTTTTCACCACAAATTCTCCTTCCTCATCAACATCAACCACCTTATAATTTTTTATCTTCAAACACATTCTTGAATTGATCAAGATAAGCCCCTCTGTTTTCCTTATCCACCTTTAATGAATAATTGTCATTAAAGGGTGGTGGAACAACCTTGTACTTGTCCTCTTCTTTAATCTTTGATATAATGCTAAATATTTATGTTTCATGTGTATATTTTATTTATTATTTTAATAATTTATGTTCGTTTTTAGTCGAGATCTATATACTACTAACACTTTTATGTTACGTAGGTTCCAGAAGTTGATCGTGATAAAAAAGGGCAAAAAACGAGTCGAAGAGAGCCAAAAGAAAGATCCAGAACGTGTCAGGAAACAACCGGAAAGAGAACCGGTCAAACGTGGGCAGTCCGACCGGCCACCCCACCCCCATACGCCGCGCCGCGCGAACATGGGGGCACTCCATGGCCGCGCGACGCCTAGGGACACCATTTATGATTTTTAATTCGTTTTTGTTCAGTGTTGGGTGTTAAACACGATTAAGATCAAGACGATACTGATTATCAATCGTAGATCTAATATACCTTAATAGGATCTAGTTCATTGTTATGCACTTAATCAGTAATAATATATATAAGTACTAATTGTATTAAGTGTATTAAGTAATAGCTTAGATGAAGGAATGATCGAGAGAACACTTGGACATGGGTTCATTACTTTATAATCAAAACTTAAATTAACATGGGTAGGAACACCCCTATATATAGACGATGGAATCAATTCGTTAAACATCCCGTAACGAATTAGTGTCCAGTTCGTTAACTTACAGACTCAATAAAGGAAACATAACGAATCTTTGTTTCGTTATGCCCCATTCGTCAACATTCCATGACAAATAGGAACATACATAACGAACTATCAGCCCATTCGTTAAACATCCTTAACGAATGGGTGGTACATTAAACGAACTGGCTAATTCGTTAAAAATCCTTATCGAATTAGGCTTACATTAATTAACTAACAATTAAAGATAAATATCTTTTCATTATAAAAAAATAAATTCAACACGATAAATACGAAGACTCGAGACGACAAAACCGTGCACTAACAAGCACCCCCTCGTCTTGAGCTCTTTGTCTTTGAATTACTTGAAGCTCCTTGATTGCCAATCTCTGCAAATATAAATTCCGAATTCGTGACACACGTGTACAATACGTTGGAATCGCATAGCCAGATTGTAGTCATCACGGTGCTCGATAAAGATCTTGTTCTTAAATAGCATATCATTGTCTGTCTCTGATAAGTTAACGAGCCACATTGGATCGATAACTCGTATAAAGCTCGTTTTCAGCCCTTTTCCTAGCACAATAACGGCCTCTCCAGTACGGTTGTCGTAGTACCATCGGTTGAAGGAGAGATGCAAACTCGGTGGAAACGTCTTCACCGGTACTTCTTTCATCGTCTTTGGTGGTTTTACCTTAAGCACGAGCTTCTCCAACAAGTACGTGGATCAATCTCGTCGATACATTTACGGATTGGAATATGTGGCTTAAAGAACTTGAACCCGCGGTTTACTTCGAACAGCATATGATGGTGAAACCATTTTGCATTATGATTTCCACCGCGGTTCATGAAAGGTCGATTCGCGAGGGTGCGAACATCCCAACACGATAATGAGAGAACGTCAATGATGTTCTTATAATACTGAACACCGTTCTCCCATTTGATAATGCAGACCTTTAATTAAAAATCATAAAGCCAGGACATGATATCACCTTTAACAGTCGACACGGCTTTAAAGGTTGTCTTCTGATTAGCTTTAGCGCGTGCGACAGCGTCCAGCTTCTCTTCTTCGTCCACGTATGTCTAAGCCTCAATAATCTTGTGTGCCCTCTTGTTTCTTCAAGCAAACCAACCTTGGATATCAGCAATAGATGGACCAGGATTCCACTCAAACGTCTTGCCTTTACCCTTTGACACCTTCTCTCGATGATCTTCAGCAGCTTTGACGTTTTCTTCATTGAAGGTAGGGATACCCTCATCAACATTGGATCGTTGATAGAGATCGGGGTATTCCTTTGTTGTCACATCCTCGATCTCGACTTCCTCATCTTCAGAAATAAACGACGTATTCAAAGGAATCGTCAGATCTTGTAAGACTTCCTCATCGTTCAAAACCTCTAAATCCTCTTCAGCTTCTAACACATCAATCTCTTCATCATTTAAACCCAGAAGAATAGAAATCTTCTCATGTGACAGGGACCTATCAACAATGTTGAGTCAAACAATTGACCTATGGGGGAGATTATTGAGTTAAAGATTTGACCAAAATGAAGTACATGGAAGATTGGAAACTTCTCAACCTCCTCAGAATTCGCTAAGTATGGATCCGGGCACACCTTAGACTTCCGAGCAAGCTTTTACTTAGCCGGGTACGATAGTTTGTCTGTCGGGCAAGGTTTACTTCAAGTAGTCTTCTTTAGTGAATAACCGAGTAGGGTTTGCAAATTAGTGCATTGCCGGGCAAGGTTCACTAGTTTATGTAAATCCGAACAAGGTTCACTTTATCAAGCAAGTTTGTTCTTCATAGCCAAGTAAGGTTCACTCCCGAGTAAGCTTTTTGCTAACCAAGTCCATGAAGCCAAGTGATTGGAAGACCGGGCAAGGTATTCTTTAATATTATGGTCCGAGCAAGCTTGATGTATAAATGGAATATCTCTAAGTAACATCGGGCAAGGTTCAACTCAAGAAAGGAACATTACTCCCGAGTACGCTTTGCTAATAAGTTATTGTATAGCAAGGAGTTGATTGGACCATCGAAGAACAAGGTTGCTCGTAAGGGTTTGTCGGGCAAAGTCTGGCAAAGTCAAGAAGACTGAAGTCTACCCGGTGAGTATTTTACTTGGTAAAATACTCTTCAAGTAAAGTCTATCCGGAAACTGATCCCGAGCACACTTCTATGTTATCAAGTCTAAGGCAGGCAAAGCACACAGTCTACTCGGAGAAGTTTACTTATCCAGAGCCTACCCGGAAGACTTGTTTTACACTTAGAATATTTTCTGATTATGTAATTTGAATATGTATGTACGTTTGGGGTTTCTTGAAGGAATGGCAGCTGTCCTAGGGTGGCAGGCCTATATATAGAATGTTTTAGGGCACGCCGCCTAAGACGGATTTTGAGCCTTTACACTTTTCGGATAAGAAAGAATATTTCTTGAAAGTGACGGCTGTCCTAGGATTCGTACGGATATAACCCTCCTTCAAGAAACCCTAAATTGATTATCCTATTTGTATGATGAATGTTATATAAATGGAAATATTTTGAGTGAATCTTGTTTTTGTTGGTTATCATTGAATACTTATTAAACAACCGTATGTTTGTTATTGATTCCGCCTTTAACAAACGGATATCTTTCTAAATATAGCAACCTGTCATTAACTCCCTTTTCGACACATCAATCTGTGTGAGTTATGACATGATTTGAATAAGATCCAGCTGAAATCGAGGGACCAGACAAGTAGTATCAGAGCTCGATTACTGCTATTTTAGGAAGATTGTTGCTGATTGAAGATTTGAAGAAGAATGACGTAAGCAGACCACTGTTCCATTGATTTGTGACGTCAGCAGCTTTGTTCTTCATTTTTTTCTTCCAGATCTACAATCATTTGGTGTTTTCTCTTCCTTGATTTATTTAAAGTTTTAATCTTTATATTCATATCTTGTTCTTATCAAATCAGACACCTCAGATCTGAACAATCGAGTCTCAGATCTGAATACTTTTGAAACTCTGTTTTTATTAAGAAATTACTTTTGTTTTCATAAAAATGTCTGGTTACGAGGAACAAGAGGTGTCTACTAACAAGATTCCTAGATTGTATGGACAGGAAAATTTCACAAAATGGAAGGTTTTGTTTAAGGCAGCCGTTTGCTACAACGATGTTGATATGTGGAACTCCATCAAGAATGGTCCACAAGGAGAAGTTGCAGAAGGTGCAAATGCAGCTGCAACTGCTGCTGTAAGAGAAAGGTTGATGACAAGGCTTTAGCTATGGTGAAGCTAGGTCTGTCTTGGAAAATACTCACCAAGGTGGCACATCATCCCAATGCCAAGGCAATGTATGATGCAATACTTGAAATGTTTGAGGGAAATGTTGAACTCAAGAACATCAAGAAGCAGAGACTGAAGCAGCAGTTAGAAAGATTCAAGTATAAAGAAGGAGAAAGGTTGAAATCAATTCTAGAGAGGTTTCTGGGAATTGTGAATTAGCTCAGAACAACAGACTATGTCATGACTGATTTTGATCTCAACACCAAGCTGCTGAACTCTATGCCAAAGGAATGGTATACTGCCTGCAAGTTCATTCTTACAAAGCACAACTTCAATGAGCTAAAAGTAGATGATGTAGTGTGTTTTCTTCAAGCTGCAGAAATAGAGATGATAGAAAATGAAATGATTAAGGAGGAAAGACCATGCTTCAATGTTTCAAATGCATTGATTGCACCTATGGGTAACTTGACTACAAAGAATCAACAACAGATTCCAATCATTGAAGAACCTGTTGAACTCAATTCTGATACTCCAAAATCATTTGTTGGTGTTAGCACAAGTAATCAAGGAAATCAACAAAGATTCAATGTGCAGCTGATTGATGACACTGATTTTGCCTCTATGGCAAGTGGAAATGTTTCTCACACTAATAGTGGACATGGTCAAATCAGTGATACACAGGCTTTGCTTTCAATGTTCACTGAGTCATATAATGCATTTGTTGCAAAGAATTTAATTCACACAAGTGTAGTGCAAGATGATCTTGAGCAGATAGATGCTGATGATTTGGAAGACATGGATTTGAAGCGGCAAGCTGCCATGTTAGCATTGAGAAGTAAGAGGTTGTATAATAGAACTGGTAGATCTCTGGTTTCTGGTCCTAATGAAAGGATTGGATTTGACAAGTCAAAGGCAATCTGCTACAATTGCCAACAGCCAGGATATTTTGCAAGAGAATGCAACCTGCCAAGGAACTATCAGATGAATCAATTCCAGAATCAACAACCAAGAGGTCAGCAGCAATACCAGCAAAATCAGCAAAGAAATAACAACCAAAACTTCAACAACAACTTCAATCCCAACAACAACTACAATCCCAACTTCAACAACTTTCAGCCTCAAATGAATAACCTTAATCAAAGTATGCAACAGAATCAAGGTTTTCAAATGAACAACAATCAAAACCTTCAAGCAGTTCAAAACACTCCAAACAACACTGTTCCAGTCAACCAAAATCAACCAAGAAATCAAGGAAATGTGGCAGTGACTACACAACATGAAGGTAACTTTGATTGGAGCAATCATGAAGAAGACATTGCAGATGATATCAAGAGGGCAAATGTAGCATTCATGGCCATAATAGAGAAAGAAACTGGATCAACTTCTCAGGTACACTCTGCTCCTACTATTGATTTAAATGAACTTATCAATGATTTGAAAACAAAGGTAGGCAAGCTGGAAAGTGAGTGTTTTAAGAAACAAAGTATCATCAATGCATATGAAGCTAGTGAACTGATAAGTGAAGAAAGGATGAAAAGCTTGGAAGATGACTGCATGAACAGTTACAGAGCTCAGAAAAGATTTACAACTGAGATTGATGGGTTGAAGAAAATGATTATAGAAGAAAAGGTACTGAACACAAAACTGCAAACTAAAAATGAATTCTTGAAGAACTTGGTATCCACTGGAAACATCTGTGGAATTCTGAATCAAGTTAAGAAAGAAGACAGATAGATACAAAGCAGTACCACCACCATTCAACAACAACTTTATGCCAAAAGTTGATAAAGAGAAAAGAAATGCATATCTACAACAATTCAAAGATATCTTTCAAGATAAAGGAGAACTTGTTGATTTATATAAGAATGTTGAGGTGAGTGAAGAATGAGAGTTTGTTGTGAAGAAATAACTTAAAGAAGAAAAGTCAATTGGAGTTCAAGTCTCTGAAGATGACCTTGAGTCAATTGACTTGAATCAAGATGACTTGAGTGATTTAAGTGATCAAATTACCGAGGAGGAAATTAAAGCTGCTGAAAGAGGAAGAAGATTCAAGAAACCAGAATCCATTGACAAACTTCCAAAGTATCCACCTGTCACATCAAGAATGAAGAAACAAAATGAAATAACCAAGAGAGGACATGTGTCGTTTGATATCTGTGTAGGATCAAAACCAAGTTATAATGCAGTGAAACCTCCAAGCAAAGCTCTATTGGAAAGAATTAAATAGAATAAAAAATTGAAAGAAGTTGAAACAGTTGCATGTGAAAATTTTATTCCTGTTTACCCTATTTTCTCAAGTGTTAAAGACTTTGACATTGGAGAAGTAGAAACAATGTAGGAATATGAAAAGAGGAAATCCAGACAAAAGGAAAGCATAGAGGAAGAACCCTTCAGTATAAGAGAAATTGTTTTTGTTAAAGGGAAAGTGGAAAGAAGTGACATAAGGATAGCTGAATTTGTTCCCTTCTCAATTGATTTTGACAGTTTAAAATCTAAAAAGACAATTGGAGTTGATTCACCAAGACCAAGTGAAAGGTTCAAGAAACCAAAAGAACATGAAGTATTCAAAGGAATGGTTTGGTGCAAGAAGTGTGATGAATATGGTCATCATACAGACTCCTGTATTGAAAGACATAAACTCAAGCCTTTTCATGTCCCAGATGAAACAAAATATGGACAAGACTTTGTGGCCTATAAAATGAAATATGAAAAATATTTGGGTATGTGAAAGGATTGTGCAGAGGAAGTTCTGGAAAAAGAGAGCCAAAGGCCTTCAATAAAAGTCAAGAAACATGTGAACAAACCTGTTAACAAGGTTAAATCTCCAGTGAAGCATGTAAAAACTGTTAAGAAGGACTCTCATCCATTGAGAACAATCCCAACAAGGGATAATCAGTCTGTCAAATCTGATAGTTCTCAAAGATCATCAAGCAATGAGAATACAAAAAGACATGTGATATCTAAAAAGAAACCAACAGAACTCACTGGTGATGATAAGTTTCTGTTAAAGTATGGATATGAACCACAATGTTTTCTTTGGAAACCTAAGCCTGAGATTAAGGTTGAGATAGTTGCTGATGTAAGAGACTACTCAGCTGAGTACCAGAACTCAACATCACTAGTTAAAACTCCAAGAGAGTGTGGTTATGAAACAGACAATTCAAACAATCTAGAAATCACTCATAAAGATCCGGAACCAACTACACTCACTTCCCAAGCTGTGTTTGAAACTGAATCTGATGAGCTGCAAGTTGATAAGGCTTGCACTTCATCACTCAACTAATCAAACTTTCTTTGTATGTGCAGGAATAGTCCACTCCTTTGAATGACATATGGTACATGGATAGTGGATGTTCTAGGCACATGACATGTGACAAGAGATCTCTTGTCAATTATGAAGAGAAGTATGAAGGTCCAGTAGCTTTTGGGAGTGATGAGAATGGTGGAAAGAATGTTGGAAAAGGAATCTTAACAAATGGGAAAGTCTCATTTGATAATGTATTTCATGTTGAAGGTCTTCAATACAATCTGCTGAGTATATCACAAATGTGTGATAAGGGATACAAAGTCAGTTTTGATGATTCACATTGTTTCATTCTAAAACCTGAGTTTGTGATTCCACCTGAAATGATTATGATGATGGCACCAAGAAATGGTAACTTGTATGAATTGAATATGAAAGATGTTGTTTCAAGAGGATGTGCATGTTTTGTTTCCAAAGCCACTGAAAATGAGTCAAAATTGTGGCATAGGAAACTATGTCATATGAACTTGAAGAACATGAACAGACTTGTTAAAGGTGAGCATGTCACAGGCTTACCCACAAGAGAATTCAAATTGGAAGATCACTGTAGTTCATGCCAAAAAGGAAAACAACACAAATCTACTCATAAGGCAAAGCTCATCAACTCATTTGATCAAGTACTTGAAATACTTCACATGGTTCTTTTTGGTCATGTAAGTGTACCAAGTATAGGGAAGAAAAGATATTGTCTTGTGATCATTGATGACTATTCAAGATACACTTGGGTTTATTTCCTAAGTACCAAGGATGAGACTGCAGAGTTGATTAAAGATTATGTGACAATGATTGAGAATAAGTTGAATAAGAAAGTCAAGATGATGAGAAGTGACAATGGCACTGAGTTCAAGAATGGAGTTATGCAAGAATTCTGTGCAGAAAAGGGTATACTACAACAATTCTCAGCTCCTAGAACTCCTGAACAAAATGGTGTAGCAGAAAGAAGAAATAGAACCTTGATTGAAACTGCAAGAACCATGTTAGCTGATGCAAATATGCCTGTCACTTTTTGGGCTGAAGCCATAAATACAGCCTGCTATGTTCAGAACATGGTACTTGTCAAAAAAAGGCATAACAAAACTCCATATGAAATATTTCACAACAGAAAGCCTTACATCAAGTTTTTCAAGTCCTTTGGATGCAAATGTTTTCTACTGAACACAAGAGACTATTTGAACAAGTTTCAAACAAAGTCCCTAGATTGTTTCTTTGTTGGATATTCTACACACTCAAAGGCTTACAGAGTTTATGTGAAAGACCACTTAAGTGTTATAGAATCATCTGATATTATCTTTAATGAGAACCAATTCAATATAGTTGATGGTGCATCATGGCTGTTTGATCATGAAAAGTTAATAAGGTCTTTCAAGATTTATCCTGAAGACTTTGATGAATCTTTCTACAAGACCAGTGAAATTGAAGAGAAAAAGAAGAAATCATTGGACTTGGAAGAATTATGGAAAAAGGTTGCTAGAAAAGAAAAGGAGTATACTTTTGTGAAGAATTCCTCATGTGATATTGGTGAACCTAATCAAGAAAACAATCACAATGTTGAACATGATCATACTGAGAACAATCAAGAAAATCAAGATGTACAGAATGATCAAGTTCAGAATGAGGATGACACAAGCAACCAAGCAAGTGGAGAAGAAACTGCATCTACAGCAAGATTTCAAGATCAATTTCAAATATTGAACTTAGAAAACAATGCAGAAGCTGCATTTGATGATGTAGAAGCTGATTTGATCATTGAAGAACCAGAGCTCAATGAAACAAATCTTGACACAAATTTGTCTAAAAATATGATTATACAAACTCCTTATATGGAAAAGAATCATCCTTCTGAAAACATCATTGGTGATTTGCATGAAAGAGTTACAAGAAGTCATTCTGAAATTGCAAACATCTCTCTTTACTCCTGCTTTCTATTCCAAATAGAGCCAAAGAACATTGCTCAAGCACTAAAAGACAATAGTTGGGTAGAAGCAATGCAAGAGGAACTGGCACAGTTCAGAGACCTACATGTGTGGGATCTTGTTGATCGGCCAATAGACAGATATACAATAGGAACCAAATGGGTTTTTAGAAACAAAAGGGATGAAAGGGGATTGGTAATTAAGAACAAAGCTAGACTTGTAGCACTAGGATGTCTTAAAGAAGAAGAAATAGACTTTGAGGAAGTCTTTGCTCCTGTTGCAAGACTTGAAGCAATCAGGATTTTTCTTGCATATGTTGCTTCAAAGAACATTAGAGTGTTCCAGCTTGATGTTAAGTCTGAATTTCTTAATGGAAAGATTGATGAACAGGTGTATGTAGCTCAACCTCCAGGTTTGAGGATCCAATGTATCCAAATAGGGTGTTTAAACTAAACAAAGCCCTTTATGGATTGCATCAGGCCCCTAGAGCATGGTATGATAAGCTGTCAAATCATCTTCTTGAAAATGGTTTCAAAAGAGGAGCCATTGACAAAACACTCCTCTACAAAAGAAAGGGATCAGACTTGCTTCTGTTACAAGTGTATGTGGATGACATCATCTTTGGATCTACAAATGAACAAATGTGCATGGAGTTTGAAGGGGTAATGAAGTCCAAATACAGCATGAGTTCTATGGGAGAAATGAACTTCTTTCTTGGATTGCAAGTTCAACAGAAAGCTGAAGGGATCTTCATTCACCAAAACAAATATGTGCAGGACATCTTGAACAAGTTCAACTGTCATGAGTACAAGACTGCTTCAACTCCAATGGACACCAAAGAAAAGATGATTGTAGATGAAAAGGGGGAGCCTATAGATGAACATGAATATAGAGCCAAAATTGGATCCCTGATGTATCTGACTGCAACAAGACCAGATATCATGTTTGTTGTATGTGTGTGTGCAAGATTCCAATCAAGTCCAAAAGTATCCCATATGAATGCTGTTAAAAGAATATTCAGATACTTGAAGGGAAGACCAGACTTAGGAATTTGGTATCCAAAGAACCACTCTTTTGATCTGATTGCATATACAGACAATGATTATGATGGCTGCAACATGAACAGAAAGTCAACATCAGGAGGATGCCAATTTTTGGGCGAAATGATAGTGTCATGGCAATGCAAAAAGCAGACTACAGTCTCAATCTCTACTGCTGAAGCTGAATATGTTGCCGCATCTGCCTGGTGTGCACAAGTTCTATGGATTCAAAATCAGTTGCTGGACTATGGTTTGAATTTTCTGAACACCCCTATTCTTATTGACAATACTGCTGCATATTTTACTGTTAAGAATCCAGTTCAACATTCTAAAACTAAGCACATTGAAATCAGACATCACTTCATCAGAGATTGTAGTGAAAAAGGTTTGATTGAAATGCAAAGAGTGGATACAGGTGACAATTTGGCTGACCTATTCACCAAACCACTTGATAGAACCAGGTTTAACTTTCTTCCGAAAGCCCTAGGAATGATCAACTCTAATGAAATCTGATTAAGGATGTGTGCCAAGCTGTGTGTCTCTCTGTGTTAACTGATTATGTTGTTAGAGATTACACATATTGAATGTTTAGTGAATATGCTTGATTATGTTTCTTAATTATGTTACTTGAGTATGCTACTAAATATGTTAACTGCTTTGTGCTTTGACTGATTATGTGTGAAAAAATTTGAAATGAATAAATGAATTTATATGTTTGCATGTTTATCAGTTAATGTGCATTTGTGATGTCAGGATAAGTGTTCTTGTTATGAATTACTTGTTGAAGTAAGCTTATTTGATATCATTGCTTAATTGCTTGAATATGTACTTTATCTGATCTTCTGATGTTATTAAGATAAGTTGGAATTTAATTGTTAGTACTGTCTACTTGTCTTGATGATTTCATGTTTGATTAAGATTTGAATATGTTACAACTGTTTGTGTCAAAATGTGTTTTTATGTCAAAATTAAATGATGAAATGAAGATTTTCTAACGAATTTTACATAAATACTCTATTTTGGTCAAAACATGAGCAAGTTGTTTAATGGTGTTGAGATATGATAATATTATTCAGTTCAAGCTTTAAAGAAGACAAAAAGAAGGAGTTTTAAAGAAAAGACTCAAGTAGTTGTTTTTGCTGAAAATTATGTCATTTGCCCAGTTGGAAGGACATGCACCTGTGTATACAGATTCAAAGGATAGCCATTGACCTGAAAACTGAATGCATTTGGGGCAATTATGACTTGTTTCTTATTCCTTCACTTAAAACTATGTCAATAGCTCTGACTTTGAAAGGACATATATTCACATGTATGTTTGGTCCTGTTAACCACTTCTGGTCAAACAGGATAACCATTAACCTGACAATGAAGAGATATTAGGGTGATTGAATATTAGACTGTGTTTATATGGGAAATGATAGTACATTGACTACTTAGCCAATCATATGGATTTAATAGGCTAAAAGGACCATAGTATAGTCATTAACATGTATGGTTGCTTTCCCAAGGTGATGTAAAATCTAAGGTGATATAAACATAATGAATATGATGATCTTTATGTGGAGATACATAGTTGTCTTTGCATGTCTCAAGATAAATCTCTCCGAATGATAGGCAAAAAAGTGATTACTCAGTCATACACGAGCCTGTTGTTATTTGGTCAACCAAAAATGAAACATCTTTAAATATGACAAAGAACATGTGTTAGAAAAGTTGAGAAAATATCAAAAACAAGGGGAAGAATGAATAAATCAACCAAAAGTTGATAAGTGTTTTAAATATTTTATCAAACAAGAGGGTTACAACTAAGAACTACAAAGATGTTGGCAAAATCAGTCTCATCTTGAATGAAAGGCCTGTTATTTAACTGTAAGTCCAACGTTCAACCTCTATATATGTTTGAATCTCAAAATATACAAAAATACAATAAGTTCTGTCATACAAAAACAATTTTTGACCAGATACAGGAGGTTGGAGTCAAACTGGGGCGATCTGGGGAAAGCCAAATAAGCTTTGAGAAGAGATATGAGGCATCATAGCACAGTGTTGACCATTAATGCATTATACTTAAATTGAACCTTAATCATATCACCAAAGAAACTAAATTCATGCTAAGTTTATACCTGCTGTTAACCTATCTATGTTGTCATAATAATGCTGAGAATGAAGTATTGAGAAAGCTACATAGTCAATATGATCCCATTCTTGAGATATTTTCAGAAAATGGAAGAAACTGTTTTGAAAAGAAATATAACTGAAATTTGATCTCTAAATGCACCATTTGCTCTTAAACTATGATCTTTAATGAAAAATATATTTTGACAAGTGGTTTAAGTCAAAAAGTGTTGCATCTTGCCTTTAATTGGCTGAATATGTAAGTTCGGGTAAGGTTTGATGTTTTATAACCTTTCCGGGCACAAAACAGTTGAATATGTTTGAATATGTTACTTCGGGTAAGGTTTGATGATTTATGACCTTTCCGGGCAAGCTTAGTCATTTTTGACTAAGTTTATGATTTTCGGGCATGCTTTGAAGTATTTACACTTTCCGGGTAGAGTACACTGTTGTACTCATTTCCCGAGCAAGCTTAAATTCTTGAGATGATTATCTGGTATAGCTAGCTTTTTAACAAGATATTCTTGTTTCGGGCAAGGTTTTCATTTTATATGCTGATTGTGAGTTCAAGCAAACTTTGTGAACTTATGTTAGTACACTGAGTAAGCTTTGTGATTTATGTGAATATGCTGTTAGGAAAGGTTTGTTAATCTTTCTAGGCACACTTAGATATTATTATTTAAGTTTGTCATTTTTGGGTATGGTTTGACATGTTGAAATTCCCTCGAGTAAGGGCATACCTGATGATTGAATGTGTTTATCCTAGCAAGCTTAGTGCTAACATAGGATTTTCGGACAAGCTCTTTGAAATTTTAGACTATAGCACACTTAAATGTTTATGTGTTTTAATTTCATTCCGAGCATGCTCTGTGATATGTGTGTTTATGATTTCTTTGAAATAACAAGTGTTTTCGGGCAAACTTTGTTTTTCGGGTACACTTTATATTTCGGGTACACTTTTGTTCCCTCAATATACTTGGTAATTTCAAAACTTAACTTTCCGAGTACACTGTCTGCTAGAAATCCTTTTCCGGGCACACTTTGTACTATATGAAGGTTATTCGGGTATACTTTGCATTAGAAAGGTGTTCGGACACACTATTCTCTTGAATGGTTGCTCGGGCACACTATGTTTTCAAGTATGCTTGATTGAATATGTTATTTAGTATGATAAAATTGATTATGATTCTTATTAGGGTTTATGCTAAATAAGTTTTAATTTGAAATTGAGAAATCTATACGGGTGTCTTGATTGATTCCTAGTAAGGATGTTTATTTGATGTTTATACTTGATTATTTATCTTGTGATTAAATTCTCAAGAAATCTAGTATTTCGGGTAAGCTTTCTTCATTATGTCTTAACTTTAAATTAATTAGCTTGATCGAGCAAGGTTTATAAATAGAAGGATTCGGGCAAACTTTGTGTAACACCCCGTGACCGCAGCGGAAACGTAAACGGGATGCGACAGACACCTCTGATATCAACCACATTGTTTATAAAGAAAACTGAATGCATTAATATACTTCAAAATTACATTATCTCATCTTTCATTACCGTCTAGGTGATACACACATCATACAATACGATTCATAATTCTATCTGTTATAATGTATCCTAACGTCCAGCACGCAAACCTTACACACATCAAGCACTTAGCACGTAATCAATCACTTTATCTTAGTTGTACCTGAAAAACATGTGAGAAAACGGGTCAACTACGAATAGTTGGTGAGTTTCACAATTTTAGTAAACCATGATAAATCCATATCATAATATAATATTATCTAGGGACACTGTTAACCCATAAATACATTTAATAACCTCCGGGGACACTGTTAACCCAGAACTTCCAATAACCTCTGGGGACACTGTTAACCCAGAACACTTCCACTAACCTCTGGGGACACTGTTAACCCAGAAACTTTCAATAACCTCTGGGGACACTGTTAACCCAGAACACTGTTGCGGGACCTTACAATATTAACAACTCAAACAATTACCATTTTAATACATTACCGTACGATTCCCGTACAATAAACATTATATAAATACATTCGTTTCCATGCGTTCAGCATGTACTTAATCATTTTGATAGAAACATGCTTTCCGCCCCGGGAAAATATTTAAAACATTTCAGTAAAAAGGGGCTCGTTAAACTCACCTTAGCACATGCAAGCAGGTAACAACAATCATTATCAATTAACACGTCCAATCTGTAATATGATCCCTACGATCGTTATTATACAATTATTGTTTATATAATCTTTAACCTTATCAATCGGTACATCTGGGGACACTGTTAACCCAGGACTGTACCTGTTCCGGGGGCAATCTTAACCCAGAAATACTTCTCCGGACTCAGATTGTGATGTCGTTTAGAGTTCCATGGTCACAATTTCTATTAGTCGTTTTCTCGTTTTGCGTGCCTAGCACGAATATCCGTTTTATGTTTCAAAAATGAGTTTGGTCACACACGACTCGAAAATAGTGGTTGTCTGATAATTTAATTCAAAATGTGAAATTATAGCTCGGTTTAGACGTCCCGATTGGCCGCGGGACCCGTTTCCGTCTTTGGCGTACCGGAAACTGTTAAATCGGTTAAAAATACCAAAATCATTCGACTTATTTTCGGATGATTCATTTTTACTTGTTTAACTCAATTATATGAAAATAGTCCATTTTTAAGGTTTTTATACACCAGTCAGCTCGCTTAAGCGAACTTCACCGGTTTACGCGTTTTAACTTTAAAAGTTTGATAATTAGCACGATTAATTATCCGTTTACTCTCGGATCTTGAAATTTTGCACAAATCACTTTTTAATAGTGGGGAATTTTATAAAAATATTTCCAGAATTAATCCTTATATTTAAAATTTATTTATCTATTTTTAAACACCATTTAAACACTAAATATGTCGTAAATACCAAACGACCTTAGAAAAATCCCAAATTTTTCCTGGATGTCCCCTGCCATCCACATAGTCCCCTGTAATTTTTCCAGAACCAAAATCTTCTTTTACATGCCCTTTTTCCAAAACCGAGCTAGAAATCCCTAGAACTCGTTTAACCAAAAAGCCTACTTAGACTTCACCAACGGACCTAAAATTTTGTGTGTGACTTATAAATGATATGAAAAGCTTATCTGAAATTTTCCAGAATTTTTCATGATATTTAACTATTTTTCACCATTTTTGGCCAAAACCGAGCATTAAATTCACCAAATATTCATCCTTTATCCAAAAATTACCAAAATTTCACAGAACTCATATTTTCATGTGTTTAACACCTCTGTAAAATTTCATGACCTAACTCTAAAGCATCAACAATCTGTCCAAATTTCCCATAACCGAACATAACCGAATATACCTTTCGTTTTCCGCCACTACAAGCTACAAACTCATCTTTCCGCCTTATCTACCACTAAATACAGAGCCTACAAACAACATACCACAATACCAAGCAAGTTACACTCACGATCAAGCCATTTCTTTCATGGTTACGGTTATGATACTAAAACAAAGATTTAACCGTAAAAATTCGTTTTTGATTCGTTTAACTCCTTCCTTGGACCAAGATCCCTTGTATAACCCGTATACATCACTTGATCATGCAAGAATCGGTTTTCATCTTTGAAACCTCATTTTCTTGCAAACAAACTCAAGAAACGAAGATGGAAACGTATATAATTCGATCTTTACCTTGGTTTTTCTTGTTAAAAGTCTCGGTTTTTGATCAAGGAGTTGAGAGGATTTGATGAAGTTTGTGGATTGTTGATTGAAAAAAGAAAAAACAAGAAAGTAAAGGCCATGGAGGCCGATCGGTCTACATGTGGGGGTGGGGTGGGACCCACAAGTTTATTTTTGGCCACTCATTTGGATATCCGCAATCCGGATAATGTTTTGGATAAACTGGTTCAGTTCGTTTTTCGTTTAAATGTTTAAGTCGGCTTAAAACGAGGCTAAAACGGTCTTTTTCGTCTTAAAAATGAAATTTATATTAAACCGATTTAAAAACTTAAACCATGACATTTATTAACTTAAAACGTCATATTATTAGTTATTACGCATCTTTTTCGGCTTGATCGATCGTCTCTTGCTCGGTTTGGTATTAAAGGTTTCGTTTAACGTACCGACGTACTATTAAATCGAAATCCTTTTTCTGTGCTTTAATCCACTTACCCCGAAGCTTTAATACTTCGTAACATCACTAAATATCATATATCTCTTCTATAGTTGAACCCTCGATTCATTCGGGTTTCAATAACTATCGATCGTTTGATCGCATATTCAATACGGTGAATTATATATTCACATACAATCAATACAATGAACCATGTATTCTCGTATAATTACCATGGTAACTCATGTACCCGACATTACATATGACGTAACTAACGTCTACCGGTTAGGGTATACCTGGTTTCGTCGGAATCGTTACATTCTCCCCCCGTTAAGAAATTTCGTCCTCGAAATTTTACACGCCCACAATCTCCCTTCGAGAGAAAGGTGGGGGGTTTTTCCTTCAGAATTCACCCTCGCGTTACCAAGTATAATCTGGTCCTCGCTGTGAATTTCCACTTAATCTTAATTAATAACGCTTGGTATGTCCAAACTGTTTAGTTTTCCCGTCTACTATCTTTACGGAATTAATTATGATATCAAGCATGTCCTCTATGAGTACCTCTATTACTAGTACTCTCGTTGCCTCATCGCTTAGGCACTTTTCAATCCGTATACATGGCAAAATATCATGTATAGTACTTAGCCCCTGGAGTACTTTAATTGATAGACTAAATGACCAACCATGGAGATAGTTCTCATGGGGTCCAATATATTAAGAAGCTATTTTCGGTTTTGCCAAACCTCATATCACCTCTCTCTAAGGTGATGCCTTAAAATGCCATGTCACCTCTATTTAGTGACAATGGTTTCCTTTGAACGTTGACATAAATCCTTTGCCAATCCTCGCGCTACTTTCGACTTCTCTTAAACATTATAAACCCGATTGGTTGTTTCTCGGATCAATTCAAATCTTATGGCTCGATCGACGCTCATTTTCAATTTAACTAATTGGTGATAACTACTTCACCCATAGAAAGCTTCAAGCTCTCGATGCTTCCTTCCCCTCCTTCCAATAATGAAAGTAGGATGACTATTTCAATCTGAGATCATTGAAAATGGTACTCCACGACGAGTTACCATTTCAACATCATGAATTTGGGCGAGAATTCATTGTGGCAATCGTCATAGATTGGGATGAAATGCGAGGACTGGTTAATCGATCCACGATTACATAATTTACCTCATGCCCTTGATATATCATGGGAATTTGCGTCCCGAAATCCATTGTAATTTATTCCCACTATCATTGGCGAATTTTTCTGTCGTTGTGGCGTTCCCTAGGGTTTTCGGTGTGCAGCCTTATCTCTTGCATAACTCAGTATTCACCAACACACGTGACCATATCTTTCTCCAAACTCCACCATTAATAAAAATCCTTTCAGATACCCGTATCATCAATAGTCAAATCCGATCCCGGGTGTATGGATTATTTCGATCTATGCGCTTCGTCAATGATTAATTCACGAAGGTCATGGAGAGTCGGGATCCAAACCCAATTTTTGAAGTAGAGAATTTCGTCCACGCGTTGTTCGAAATTCTTCTCATTGCCGTAAAGTTCCTCCTTTTCCAATTGTCCCTCTTTCAACGCCTCACGTTGAGCGACTCGACTCAGATCCGAAAAGTTCGACTGGACTATCATCCCCAACGCCCTCATTCGCAATGGCTTAACCCGATCTTTCCTACTCAAGGCCTCGGTTACGACGTTAGCCTTGCCGGGTGGTAACGGATGTCACAGTCATAATTGTTTAAAAACTCAACCCATCTTCGTTGCCTCATATTTAGTTCTTTCTGATCGAATATGTGATGCAAACTTTTATGATCGGTGAAGATGGTGCACTTCGTATCGTAGAGACAATGTCTCCACATTTTAAGTGCATAGATAACCGCTCCCAGTTCTAAGTCATGAGTAGTGTAATTTTACTCGTGTACTTTTAACTGTCGGGAAGCATAGGCTATAACCTTAATATACTGCGTCAACACGCATCCTAACCCTTTACGCGATGCGTCACAATACGCGAGAAAACCATCGTCTCCATCGGGGAGACTTAAAATCGGCGCTTGACACAATTTTAATGGTTCCTATCTTATTTGGATCTTTGTGAAATCTTTGTTACTTTACAACATGACCTAGGGATTATACCTTCTTTATTCAAAATCACATTTCGAAAACTTCACGTACAACTCCTCTTGCTTTAACACTTCCTCAATTTTCCTTAACCGTCGTTCGTGCTCTTCTTTACGTTGCGAATATATCAAAATATCATCAATGAATGCCATGACACGTTTGTCAAAATAAAGTTTACAGACTCGGTTCATGAGGTCCATGAATACTGCCGGCGCATTTGTTAGCCCGAAAGGCATAACTAAGAATTCATAATGGCCGTAACGAGTCCGAAACGCTGTTGTTGCAATGTCCTCCTCTTGGATTTTTTTTTATTTGGTGATAACTATATCTAAGATCAATTTTCTAAAAATAAATCGCCCCTTGTAGTTGGTTAAATAGATCATTTACTTCGAAGAAGTGAATACCTATTCTTGATCGTCATTTTATTCAATTCTCCCTAATCAATACATATCCTAACACTTCAGTCCTTCATTTCCCAAATAACACTGATGCACCCCATGGTGACTAACTAGGTCATATGAAACCTTATCCAATAATTCTTGCATTTTAGTTGGTGCAAGTCGGTAAGATGCTTTAGCAACAGGGCCAGCTTGAGGTATTAAATCGATTCTAAATTCGACCTGTTGGGTTGGCGGTAATCCAGGAAGTTCTTCCGGGAAAACTTGTGGAAATTCGCGTACCATAGGGATATCTTCTATATGTTTTCTTTTAAATACTTTGGCAATCGCGTTTGTTAAATACACCACGTCTTCTTGTCGTAAATATTATAACATCTCAAGATGAGATTAGAGTGGTAACATAATACCGTACACTTTTCTCTGTATCAAATCGCTTCATCGTCCGAAGGAGATCTTCTAATCATCTTCTTTTCATATTTGATTTCAGCTTCATGTTGAGTTAGCCAATCCATGCTAACTATTACGTCAAAACTTCTTTAATTTACTGGTCGTAGGTCAATAAGGAAAGGTTAATCGTTCAGAATAATTGGACAATTCCGAATAATTTAGTTAACCATTAGGGATTTACCGTTAGTGATTCTACAGTATAGGGTTCTATAGTTTCACTAATCGGTATCTTTCCAAAGGGTAGGAGATTAACAGGAATTAACTACTATCGACGACCGTAAAAATATCACTGGTGCCTATTGATTTGAAATTACAACATACTTAATACCACCTTTGGATCATGACGTGCTTCATTCGAATTACTCCCATAAGTACGGCTCCTTGCTTGATCAGAGGTTGATGCTTGTCATGAGGTTCGTCTTCCAATGACACCTTGGTTCAACCTTGGGCAATTTCTCTTGAAACATTCTGTATTGCCACATTCATAGCAAGTACCACTGTTTGGCATCCTTTGATTTCTATGGATGGATTGTTATTGAAGCTGTTGGGTTCGGAGTGGTTGTACACGAATGGGTTGGGGTCGCCGGTTCACATGGCTTCAATTGGTTCTACAATTGGGGCATTACGTCCATCTTTACCACACCTGTGGCCTACCATCACTCGACATTCTTCTTTCTGCCGATAACCATATTTTCCACATTTAGGGAAGGACCTTTATCATTTCTCTTCTTCAACACTCGACGTCTCACCTAACGTCCTTCCAGTCCGCTTCCCATAGAGTCAAATATATCAATGCTGGCTTGTGACACAACCCTTCCGAAGGTTGTATGTTTTACAGGATTTACTATACTCGTTATCGATGGAGTTAGTCCCCGATATAGCGCTCACTTCGCTTAGTTTCAGGAGTAATTAGCCATGTTATCAGACATGACAATTCCTTCAAACGATTAGCGTGTTCTAAGTGATCAGCACACAACATTTCTATCTTCCATAGCTCAGTTTCCAACTCTGAACTCAATTACTCGAATAAAAGTGCTCTAGCACAAGAATTTTAAATTCTGACCATATCATCTGAGTAAGAATTTTCTAACTATAATTTTGTACCATCGTGTTCCATCACGATACAACATAATCTACCAACATATCTGTAGCATATTTCACTACACAATGTTCTAGACTTTTACCAAAATCCTTAACCATTTCGATCTTTTCTATCCACTCGCTAATCTATTCCTCCCTTTACTATCAGTAAACTATTAATAACTTCCTTAACACAACCAACAAACATATCATTCATACCGGATCTAATTCATTACGACTACTATTCATGTTTAGTTTATAACTAATACTTGTAGTCATAATAGCATCCGGTGGGACATTATCACTCTTAGTAATACCAATAAGAATTGAAATATTCCTATTCATGTGATTGCTCGATCTATAATTCTGCGATCACATTCGCATCAACACTAGCAGTGATCTGTGATACGACATTCGGTATCATCATCTGCTATCTTTGAGCAATCAACTGAATCATATCAACCTCCATCATTGGAGTTACTCTTTTTATGTCATTCTGCCGTACTCATCCCGTACGCAGTAATCAATACTAAACTCACCGTATAGCTTGTCACCAGCTCAATCATAACAGCAGGTACACATACACACCAAATATTATCATACATATTACACATATCAGTATCTAATATATATGTCCCACAAATATAATAACATATGGACTCAACCTGACGTCGGTTAACGTTCAAATATGTTTCATAACCCTTGTCACCAACTGACGTATAGATCTTTCTCAACAAAGATTAATGTTTAACAGGCTTGATTTCAATATCCTTCTGCATGTCATCATAACCGATACATGCTCACAGTGAGCACCAAACGATTACATACCACGGAGTTATAATATCCGTGTCCATTCGTACATTCGGCATACACGGTATACCACCTACGAACGAATAACCAACTATGCTCTAATGATTCCAACACTTCTTTGTGTATGGTTAATCATTCTATTCGAGTATACATGGGTATAGGCATCTAACGGATGTAAGGTTAACATAGGGAGTTGCAAGGTTCAAGGTAATCGCGCAACATGGGTTGCCTTCAAATATTATTAATTACTATTATGGGAATCTCTATCACTTGCTCAGTCAGTGTCCTCAGGCGTTCTAGGTTCGTTGAAATCGGTAATTCTCGATCTGGAGGTGGTATGACTCATATGTTTGAGAGTGAGAAATACATATATATTTCTATATATTATTTTTATTTGCTGATTCATTATCAAATTTATTATTACTATTATTTTATCTATTTATTTACCTTAATGGAATAAGAATAGGTTCAGGTACGGATCCGTCCGTACGTGAGGGTCGACGGTTCGGGTGAACATCTGGGGTTATTAGGATATACGGTACCGGTGTTGGTAGGGTAAGGGATTCATCAATTTTGGTTGGGAGTGACGGTTACTAGATATTTCTGGTTAATGTCAAACGGGAGATCTAACTTGGTACTATCATAATTATGACCCGATAAGTCAAACTCCTCATCAACCGATGCTCTTAGAAATTTTGGCATCCTCGGTACTTTTATTATTTCATCCCCCGGTTCCTTATCCGGGTCCCATTTCTCAATACATGTACCCACAAGATATGCACGTATCAATATATATACACATTAGCACACATAAATAATATTATATACTTTACACATATGTTGCCATTTTTACCTATTAGTGTACCCCGTGACTTCCCCTGAATTCCCTCGTGCGGACAAGTCTGTTATTATGTTCCGGACCATAACAACTCACTTGTCCATCAAGTTCATCCAGACCTCGTCACTATAAATTATTAGTTGATATTCAGATCCTATAATACTTGAGCTACTGGTTATATTTTAGGCATCTTTTAAAGACATCCTAATTCTTTTAAAACCAATGGCTCTGATACCAAGTTCTGTAACACCCCGTGACCGCAGCGAAAACGTAAACGGGATGCGACAGACACCTCTGATATCAACCATATTGTTTATAAAGAAAACTGAATGCATTAATATACTTCAAAATTACATTATCTCATCTTTCATTACCGTCTAGGTGATACACACATCATACAATACGATTCATAATCCTAACGTCCAGCACACAAACCTTACACACATCAAGCACTTAGCACGTAATCAATCACTTTATCTTAGTTGTACCTGAAAAACATGTGAGAAAACGGGTCAACTACGAATAGTTGGTGAGTTTCACAATTTTAGTAAACCATGATAAATCCATATCATAATATAATATTATCTGGGGACACTGTTAACCCATAAATACATTTAATAACCTCTGGGGACACTGTTAACCCAGAACTTCCAATAACCTCTGGGGACACTGTTAACCCAGAACACTTCCACTAACCTCTGGGGACACTGTTAACCCAGAAACTTTCAATAACCTCTGGGGACACTGTTAACCCAGAACACTGTTGCGGGACCTTACAATATTAACAACTCAAACAATTACCATTTTAATACATTACCGTACGATTCCCGTACAATAAACATTATATAAATATATTCGTTTCCATGCGTTCAGCATGTACTTAATCATTTTGATAGAAACATGCTTTCCGCCCCGGGAAAATATTTAAAACATTTCAGTAAAAAGGGGCTCGTGAAACTCACCTTAGCACATGCAAGCAGGTAACAACAATCATTATCAATTAACACGTCCAATCTGTAATATGATCCCTACGATCGTTATTATACAATTATTGTTTATATAATCTTTAACCTTATCAATCGGTACATCTGGGGACACTGTTAACCCAGGACTGTACCTGTTCCGGGGGCAATCTTAACCCAGAAATACTTCTCCGGACTCAGATTGTGATGTCGTTTAGAGTTCCATGGTCACAATTTCTATTAGTCGTTTTCTCGTTTTGCGTGCCTAGCACGAATATCCGTTTTATGTTTCAAAAATGAGTTTGGTCACACACGACTCGAAAATAGTGGTTTCTGATAATTTAATTCAAAATGTGAAATTATAGCTCGGTTTAGACGTCCCGATTGGCCGCGGGACCCGTTTCCGTCTTTGGCGTACCGGAAACTGTTAAATCGGTTAAAAATACCAAAATCATTCGACTTATTTTCGGATGATTCATTTTTACTTGTTTAACTCAATTATATGAAAATAGTCCATTTTTAAGGTTTTTATACACCAGTCAGCTCGCTTAAGCGAACTTCACCGGTTTACGCGTTTTAACTTTAAAAGTTTGATAATTAGCACGATTAATTATCCGTTTACTCTCGGATCTTGAAATTTTGCACAAATCACTTTTTAATAATAGTGGGGAATTTTATAAAAATATTTCCAGAATTAATTCTTATATTTAAAATTTATTTATCTATTTTTAAACACCATTTAAACACTAAATATGTCGTAAATACCAAACGACCTTAGAAAAATCCCAAATTTTTCCTGGATGTCCCCTGCCATCCACATAGTCCCCTGTAATTTTTCCAGAACCAAAATCTTCTTTTACATGCCCTTTTTCCAAAACCGAGCTAGAAATCCTTAGAACTCGTTTAACCAAAAACCCTACTTAGACTTCTCCAACGGACCTAAAATTTTGTGTGTGACTTATACATGATATGAAAAGCTTATCTGAAATTTTCCAGAAGTTTTCATGATATTTAACTATTTTTCACCATTTTTGGCCAAAACCGAGCATTAAATTCACCAAATATTCATCCTTTATCCAAAACTTACCAAAAATTCACAGAACTCATATTTTCATGTGTTTAACACCTCTGTAAAATTTCATGACCTAACTCTAAAGCATCAACAATCTGTCCAAATTTCCCATAACCGAACAAAACCGAATATACCTTTCGTTTTCCGCCACTACAAGCTACAAACTCATCTTTCCGCCTTATCTACCACTAAATACAGAGCCTACAAACAACATACCACAATACCAAGCAAGTTACAGTCACGATCAAGCCATTTCTTTCATGGTTACGGTTATGATACTAAAACAAAGATTTAACCGTAAAAACTCCTTTCTTGGACCAAGATCCCTTGTATAACCCGTATACATCACTTGATCATGCAAGAATCGGTTTTCATCTTTGAAACCTCATTTTCTTGTAAACAAACTCAAGAAACGAAGATGGAAACGTATATAATTCGATCTTTACCTTGGTTTTTCTTGTTAAAAGTCTCGGTTTTTGATCAAGGAGTTGAGAGGATTTGATGAAGTTTGTGGATTGTTGATTGAAAAAAGAAAAAAAAAGAAAGTAAAGGCCATGGAGGCCGATCGGTCTACATGTGGGGGTGGGGTGGGACCCACAAGTTTATTTTTGGCCACTCATTTGGATTTACAAGAAGTCATTCTGAAATTGCAAACATCTCTCTTTACTCCTGCTTTCTATTCCAAATAGAGCCAAAGAACATTGCTCAAGCACTAAAAGACAATAGTTGGGTAGAAGCAATGCAAGAGGAACTGGCACAGTTCAGAGACCTACATGTGTGGGATCTTGTTGATCGGCCAATAGACAGATATACAATAGGAACCAAATGGGTTTTTAGAAACAAAAGGGATGAAAGGGGATTGGTAATTAAGAACAAAGCTAGACTTGTAGCACTGGGATGTCTTAAAGAAGAAGAAATAGACTTTGAGGAAGTCTTTGCTCCTGTTGCAAAACTTGAAGCAATCAGGATTTTTCTTGCATATGTTGCTTCAAAGAACATTAGAGTGTTCCAGCTTGATGTTAAGTCTGAATTTCTTAATGGAAAGATTGATGAAGAGGTGTATGTAGCTCAACCTCCAGGTTTGAGGATCCAATGTATCCAAATAGGGTGTTTAAACTAAACAAAGCCCTTTATGGATTGCATCAGGCCCCTAGAGCATGGTATGATGAGCTGTCAAATCATCTTCTTGAAAATGGTTTCAAAAGAGGAGCCATTGACAAAACACTCTTCTACAAAAGAAAGGGATCAGACTTGCTTCTGTTACAAGTGTATGTGGATGACATCATCTTTGGATCTACAAATGAACAAATGTGCATGGAGTTTGAAGGGGTAATGAAGTCCAAATACAGCATGAGTTCTATGGGAGAAATGAACTTCTTTCTTGGATTGCAAGTTCAACAGAAAGCTGAAGGGATCTTCATTCACCAAAACAAATATGTGCAGGACATCTTGAACAAGTTCAACTGTCATGAGTACAAGACTGCTTCAACTCCAATGGACACCAAAGAAAAGATGATTGTAGATGAAAAGGGGGAGCCTATAGATGAACATGAATATAGAGCCAAAATTGGATCCCTGATGTATCTGACTGCAACAAGACCAGATATCATGTTTGCTGTATGTGTGTGTGCAAGATTCCAATCAAGTCCAAAAGTATCCCATATGAATGCTGTTAAAAGAATATTCAGATACTTGAAGGGAAGACCAGACTTAGGAATTTGGTATCCAAAGAACCACTCTTTTGATCTGATTGCATATACAGACAATGATTATGATGGCTGCAACATGAACAGAAAGTCAACCTCAGGAGGATGCCAATTTTTGGGCGAAAGGATAGTGTCATGGCAATGCAAAAAGCAGACTACAGTCTCAATCTCTACTGCTGAAGCTGAATATGTTGCCGCATCTGCCTGCTGTGCACAAGTTCTATGGATTCAAAATCAGTTGCTGGACTATGGTTTGAATTTTCTGAACACCCCTATTCTTATTGACAATACTGCTGCATATTTTACTGTTAAGAATCCAGTTCAACATTCTAAAACTAAGCACATTGAAATCAGACATCACTTCATCAGAGATTGTAGTGAAAAAGGTTTGATTGAAATGCAAAGAGTGGATACAGGTGACAATTTGGCTGACCTATTCACCAAACCACTTGATAGAACCAGGTTTAACTTTCTTCCGAAAGCCCTGGGAATGATCAACTCTAATGAAATCTGATTAAGGATGTGTGCCAAGCTGTGTGTCTCTCTGTGTTAACTGATTATGTTGTTAGAGATTACACATATTGAATGTTTAGTGAATATGCTTGGTTATGTTTCTTAATTATGTTACTTGAGTATGCTACTAAATATGTTAACTGCTTTGTGCTTTGACTGATTATGTGTGAAAAAATTTGAAATGATTAAATGAATTTATATGTTTGCATGTTTATCAGTTAATGTGCATTTGTGATGTCAGGATAAGTGTTCTTGTTATGAATTACTTGTTGAAGTAAGCTTATTTGATATCATTGCTTAATTGCTTGAATATGTACTTTATCTGATCTTCTGATATTATTAAGATAAGTTGGAATTTAATTGTTAGTACTGTCTACTTGTCTTGATGATTTCATGTTTGATTAAGATTTGAATATGTTACAACTGTTTGTGTCAAAATGTGTTTTTATGTCAAAATTAAATGTTGAAATGAAGATTTCTAACGAATTTTACATAAATACTCTATTTTGGTCAAAACATGAGCAAGTTGTTTAATGGTGTTGAGATATGATAATATTATTCTGTTCAAGCTTTAAAGAAGCCAAAAAGAAGGAGTTTTAAAGAAAAGACTCAAGTAGTTGTTTTTGCTGAAAATTATGTCATTTGCCCAGTTGGAAGGACATGCACCTGTGTATACAGATTCAAAGGATAGCCATTGACCTGAAAACTGAATGCATTTGGGGCAATTATGACTTGTTTCTTATTCCTTCACTTAAAACTATGTCAATAGCTCTGACTTTGAAAGGACATATATTCACATGTATGTTTGGTCCTGTTAACCACTTCTGGTCAAACAGGATAACCATTAACCTGACAATGAAGAGATATTAGGGTGATTGAATATTAAACTGTGTTTATATGGGAAATGATAGTACATTGACTACTTAACCAATCATATGGATTTAATAGGCTAAAAGGACCATAGTATAGTCATTAACATGTATGGTTGCTTTCCCAAGGTGATGTAAAATCTAAGGTGATATAAACATAATGAATATGCTGATCTTTATGTGGAGATACATAGTTGTCTTTGCATGTCTCAAGATAAATCTCTCCGAATGATAGGCAAAAAAGTGATTACTCAGTCATACACGAGCCTGTTGTTATTTGGTCAACCAAAAATGAAACATCTTTAAATATGACAAAGAACATGTGTTAGAAAAGTTGAGAAAATATCAAAAACAAGGGGAAGAATGAATAAATCAACCAAAAGTTGATAAGTGTTTTAAATATTTTATCAAACAAGAGGGTTACAACTAAGAACTACAAAGATGTTGGCAAAATCAGTCTCATCTTGAATGAAAGGCCTGTTATTTAACTGTAAGTCCAACGTTCAACCTCTATATATGTTTGAATCTCAAAATATACAAAAATACAATAAGTTCTGTCATACAAAAACAATTTTTGACCAGATACAGGAGGTTGGAGTCAAACTGGGGCGATCTGGGGAAAGCCAAATAAGCTTTGAGAAGAGATATGAGGCATCATAGCACAGTGTTGACCATTAATGCATTATACTTAAATTGAACCTTAATCATATCACCAAAGAAACTAAATTCATGCTAAGTTTATACCTGCTGTTAACCTATCTATGTTGTCATAATAATGCTGAGAATGAAGTATTGAGAAAGCTACTTAGTCAATATGATCCCATTCTTGAGATATTTTCAGAAAATGGAAGAAACTGTTTTGAAAAGAAATATAACTGAAATTTGATCTCTAAATGCACCATTTGCTCTTAAACTATGATCTTTAATGAAAAATATATTTTGACAAGTGGTTTAAGTCAAAAAGTGTTGCATCTTGCCTTTAATTGGCTGAATATGTAAGTTCGGGTAAGGTTTGATGTTTTATAACCTTTCCGGGCACAAAACAGTTGAATATGTTTGAATATGTTACTTCGGGTAAGGTTTGATGATTTATGACCTTTCCGGGCAAGCTTAGTCATTTTTGACTAAGTTTATGATTTTCGGGCATGCTTTGAAGTATTTACACTTTCCGGGTAGAGTACACTGTTGTACTCATTTCCCGAGCAAGCTTAAATTCTTGAGATGATTATCTGGTATAGCTAGCTTTTTAACAAGATATTCTTGTTTCGGGCAAGGTTTCATTTTATATGCTGATTGTGAGTTCAAGCAAACTTTGTGAACTTATGTTAGTACACTGAGTAAGCTTTGTGATTTATGTGAATATGCTGTTAGGAAAGGTTTGTTAATCTTTCTAGGCACACTTAGATATTATTATTTAAGTTTGTCATTTTTGGGTATGGTTTGACATGTTGAAATTCCCTCGAGTAAGGGCATACCTGATGATTGAATGTGTTTATCCTAGCAAGCTTAGTGCTAACATAGGATTTTCGGACAAGCTCTTTGAAATTTTAAACTATAGCACACTTAAATGTTTATGTGTTTTAATTTCATTCCGAGCATGCTCTGTGATATGTGTGTTTATGATTTCTTTGAAATAACAAGTGTTTTCGGGCAAACTTTGTTTTTCGGGTACACTTTATATTTCGGGTACACTTTTGTTCCCTCAATATACTTGGTAATTTCAAAACTTAACTTTCCGAGTACACTGTCTGCTAGAAATCCTTTTCCGGGCACACTTTGTACTATATGAAGGTTATTCGGGTATACTTTGCATTAGAAAGGTGTTCGGACACACTATTCTCTTGAATGGTTGCTCGGGCACACTATGTTTTCAAGTATGCTTGATTGAATATGTTATTTAGTATGATAAAATTGATTATGATTCTTATTAGGGTTTATGCTAAATAAGTTTTAATTTGAAATTGAGAAATCTATATGGGTGTCTTGATTGATTCCTAGTAAGGATGTTTATTTGATGTTTATACTTAATTATTTATCTTGTGATTAAATTCTCAAGAAATCTAGTATTTCGGGTAAGCTTTCTTCATTATGTCTTAACTTTAAATTAATTAGCTTGATCGAGCAAGGTTTATAAATAGAAGGATTCGGGCAAACTTTGTGTAACACCCCGTGACCGCAGCGGAAACGTAAACGGGATGCGACAGACACCTCTGATATCAACCACATTGTTTATAAAGAAAACTGAATGCATTAATATACTTCAAAATTACATTATCTCATCTTTCATTACCGTCTAGGTGATACACACATCATACAATACGATTTATAATTCTATCTGTTATAATGTATCCTAACGTCCAGCACGCAAACCTTACACACATCAAGCACTTAGCACGTAATCAATCACTTTATCTTAGTTGTACCTGAAAAACATGTGAGAAAACGGGTCAACTACGAATAGTTGGTGAGTTTCACAATTTTAGTAAACCATGATAAATCCATATCATAATATAATATTATCTGGGGACACTGTTAACCCATAAATACATTTAATAACCTCCGGGGACACTGTTAACCCAGAACTTCCAATAACCTCTGGGGACACTGTTAACCCAGAACACTTCCACTAACCTCTGGGGACACTGTTAACCCAGAAACTTTCAATAACCTCTGGGGACACTGTTAACCCAGAACACTGTTGCGGGACCTTACAATATTAACAACTCAAACAATTACCATTTTAATACATTACCGTACGATTCCCGTACAATAAACATTATATAAATACATTCGTTTCCATGCGTTCAGCATGTACTTAATCATTTTGATAGAAACATGCTTTCCGCCCCGGGAAAATATTTAAAACATTTCAGTAAAAAGGGGCTCGTTAAACTCACCTTAGCACATGCAAGCAGGTAACAACAATCATTATCAATTAACACGTCCAATCTGTAATATGATCCCTACGATCGTTATTATACAATTATTGTTTATATAATCTTTAACCTTATCAATCGGTACATCTGGGGACACTGTTAACCCAGGACTGTACCTGTTCCGGGGGCAATCTTAACCCAGAAATACTTCTCCGGACTCAGATTGTGATGTCGTTTAGAGTTCCATGGTCACAATTTCTATTAGTCGTTTTCTCGTTTTGCGTGCCTAGCACGAATATCCGTTTTATGTTTCAAAAATGAGTTTGGTCACACACGACTCGAAAATAGTGGTTGTCTGATAATTTAATTCAAAATGTGAAATTATAGCTCGGTTTAGACGTCCCGATTGGCCGCGGGACCCGTTTCCGTCTTTGGCGTACCGGAAACTGTTAAATCGGTTAAAAATACCAAAATCATTCGACTTATTTTCAGATGATTCATTTTTACTTGTTTAACTCAATTATATGAAAATAGTCCATTTTTAAGGTTTTTATACACCAGTCAGCTCGCTTAAGCGAACTTCACCGGTTTACGCGTTTTAACTTTAAAAGTTTGATAATTAGCACGATTAATTATCCGTTTACTCTCGGATCTTGAAATTTTGCACAAATCACTTTTTAATAGTGGGGAATTTTATAAAAATATTTCCAGAATTAATCCTTATATTTAAAATTTATTTATCTATTTTTAAACACCATTTAAACACTAAATATGTCGTAAATACCAAACGACCTTAGAAAAATCCCAAATTTTTCCTGGATATCCCCTGCCATCCACATAGTCCCCTGTAATTTTTCCAGAACCCAAATCTTCTTTTACATGCCCTTTTTCCAAAACCGAGCTAGAAATCCCTAGAACTCGTTTAACCAAAAAGCCTACTTAGACTTCTCCAACGGACCTAAAATTTTGTGTGTGACTTATAAATGATATGAAAAGCTTATCTGAAATTTTCCAGAATTTTTCATGATATTTAACTATTTTTCACCATTTTTGGCCAAAACCGAGCATTAAATTCACCAAATATTCATCCTTTATCCAAAAATTACCAAAATTTCACAGAACTCATATTTTCATGTGTTTAACACCTCTGTAAAATTTCATGACCTAACTCTAAAGCATAAACAATCTGTCCAAATTTCCCATAACCGAACATAACCGAATATACCTTTCGTTTTCCGCCACTACAAGCTACAAACTCATCTTTCCGCCTTATCTACCACTAAATACAGAGCCTACAAACAACATACCACAATACCAAGCAAGTTACACTCACGATCAAGCCATTTCTTTCATGGTTACGGTTATGATACTAAAACAAAGATTTAACCGTAAAAATTCGTTTTTGATTCGTTTAACTCCTTTCTTGGACCAAGATCCCTTGTATAACCCGTATACATCACTTGATCATGCAAGAATCGGTTTTCATCTTTGAAACCTCATTTTCTTGCAAACAAACTCAAGAAACGAAGATGGAAACGTATATAATTCGATCTTTACCTTGGTTTTTCTTGTTAAAAGTCTCGGTTTTTGATCAAGGAGTTGAGAGGATTTGATGAAGTTTGTGGATTGTTGATTGAAAAAAGAAAAAAAAAGAAAGTAAAGGCCATGGAGGCCGATCGGTCTACATGTGGGGGTGGGGTGGGACCCACAAGTTTATTTTTGGCCACTCATTTGGATATCCGCAATCCGGATAATGTTTTGGATAAACTGGTTCAGTTCGTTTTTCGTTTAAATGTTTAAGTCGGCTTAAAACGAGGCTAAAACGGTCTTTTTCGTCTTAAAAATGAAATTTATATTAAACCGATTTAAAAACTTAAACCATGACATTTATTAACTTAAAACGTCATATTATTAGTTATTACGCATCTTTTTCGGCTTGATCGATCGTCTCTTGCTCGGTTTGGTATTAAAGGTTTCGTTTAACGTACCGACGTACTATTAAATCGAAATCCTTTTTCTGTGCTTTAATCCACTTACCCCGAAGCTTTAATACTTCGTAACATCACTAAATATCATATATCTCATCTATAGTTGAACCCTCGATTCATTCGGGTTTCAATAACTATCGATCGTTTGATCGCATATTCAATACGGTGAATTATATATTCACATACAATCAATACAATGAACCATGTATTCTCGTATAATTACCATGGTAACTCATGTACCCGACATTACATATGACGTAACTAACGTCTACCGGTTAGGGTATACCTGGTTTCGTCGGAATCGTTACATTCTCCCCCCGTTAAGAAATTTCGTCCTCGAAATTTTACACGCCCACAATCTCCCTTCGAGAGAAAGGTGGGGGGTTTTTCCTTCAGAATTCACCCTCGCGTTACCAAGTATAATCTGGTCCTCGCTGTGAATTTCCACTTAATCTTAATTAATAACGCTTGGTATGTCCAAACTGTTTAGTTTTCCCGTCTACTATATTTACGGAATTAATTATGATATCAAGCATGTCCTCTATGAGTACCTCTATTACTAGTACTCTCGTTGCCTCATCGCTTAGGCACTTTTCAATCCGTATACATGGCAAAATATCATGTATAGTACTTAGCCCCTGGAGTACTTTAATTGATAGACTAAATGACCAACCATGGAGATAGTTCTCATGGGGTCCAATATATTAAGAAGCTATTTTCGGTTTTGCCAAACCTCATATCACCTCTCTCTAAGGTGATGCCTTAAAATGCCTTGTCACCTCTATTTAGTGACAATGGTTTCCTTTGAACGTTGACATAAATCCTTTGCCAATCCTCGCGCTACTTTCGACTTCTCTTAAACATTATAAACCCGATTGGTTGTTTCTCGGATCAATTCAAATCTTATGGCTCGATCGACGCTCATTTTCAATTTAACTAATTGGTGATAACTACTTCACCCATAGAAAGCTTCAAGCTCTCGATGCTTCCTTCCCCTCCTTCCAATAATGAAAGTAGGATGACTATTTCAATCTGAGATCATTGAAAATGGTACTCCACGACGAGTTACCATTTCAACATCATGAATTTGGGCGAGAATTCATTGTGGCAATCGTCATAGATTGGGATGAAATGCGAGGACTGGTTAATCGATCCACGATTACATAATTTACCTCATGCCCTTGATATATCATGGGAATTTGCGTCCCGAAATCCATTGTAATTTATTCCCACTATCATTGGCGAATTTTTCTGTCGTTGTGGCGTTCCCTAGGGTTTTCGGTGTGCAGCCTTATCTCTTGCATAACTCAGTATTCACCAACACACGTGACCATATCTTTCTCCAAACTCCACCATTAATAAAAATCCTTTCAGATACCCGTATCATCAATAGTCAAATCCGATCCCGGGTGTATGGATTATTTCGATCTATGCGCTTCGTCAATGATTAATTCACGAAGGTCATGGAGAGTCGGGATCCAAACCCAATTTTTGAAGTAGAGAATTTCGTCCACGCGTTGTTCGAAATTCTTCTCATTGCCGTAAAGTTCCTTCTTTTCCAATTGTCCCTCTTTCAACGCCTCACGTTGAGCGACTCGACTCAGATCCGAAAAGTTCGACTGGACTATCATCCCCAACGCCCTCATTCGCAATGGCTTAACCCGATCTTTCCTACTCAAGGCCTCGGTTACGACGTTAGCCTTGCCGGGTGGTAACGGATGTCACAGTCATAATTGTTTAAAAACTCAACCCATCTTCGTTGCCTCATATTTAGTTCTTTCTGATCGAATATGTGATGCAAACTTTTATGATCGGTGAAGATGGTGCACTTCGTATCGTAGAGACAATGTCTCCACATTTTAAGTGCATAGATAACCGCTCCCAGTTCTAAGTCATGAGTAGTGTAATTTTACTCGTGTACTTTTAACTGTCGGGAAGCATAGGCTATAACCTTAATATACTGCGTCAACACGCATCCTAAACCTTTACGCGATGCGTCACAATACGCGAGAAAACCATCGTCTCCATCGGGGAGACTTAAAATCGGCGCTTGACACAATTTTAATGGTTCCTATCTTATTTGGATCTTTGTGAAATCTTTGTTACTTTACAACATGACCTAGGGATTATACCTTCTTTATTCAAAATCACATTTCGAAAACTTCACGTACAACTCCTCTTGCTTTAACACTTCCTCAATTTTCCTTAACCGTCGTTCGTGCTCTTCTTTACGTTGCGAATATATCAAAATATCATCAATGAATGCCATGACACGTTTGTCAAAATAAAGTTTACAGACTCGGTTCATGAGGTCCATGAATACTGCCGGCGCATTTGTTAGCCCGAAAGGAATAACTAAGAATTCATAATGGCCGTAACGAGTCCGAAACGCTGTTGTTGCAACGTCCTCCTCTTGGATTTTTTTTTATTTGGTGATAACTATATCTAAGATCAATTTTCTAAAAATAAATCGCCCCTTGCAGTTGGTTAAATAGATCATTTACTTCGAAGAAGTGAATACCTATTCTTGATCGTCATTTTATTCAATTCTCCCTAATCAATACATATCCTAACACTTCAGTCCTTCATTTCCCAAATAACACTGATGCACCCCATGGTGACTAACTAGGTCGTATGAAACCTTATCCAATAATTCTTGCATTTTAGTTGGTGCAAGTCGGTAAGATGCTTTAGCAACAGGGCCAGCTTGAGGTATTAAATCGATTCTAAATTCGACCTGTCGGGTTGGCGGTAATCCAGGAAGTTCTTCCGGGAAAACTTGTGGAAATTCGCGTACCATAGGGATATCTTCTATATGTTTTCTTTTAAATACTTTGGCAATCGCGTTTGTTAAATACACCACGTCTTCTTGTCGTAAATATTATAACATCTCAAGATGAGATTAGAGTGGTAACATAATACCGTACACTTTTCTCTGTATCAAATCGCTTCATCGTCCGAAGGAGATCTTCTAATCATCTTCTTTTCATATTTGATTTCAGCTTCATGTTGAGTTAGCCAATCCATGCTAACTATTACGTCAAAACTTCTTTAATTTACTGGTCGTAGGTCAATAAGGAAAGGTTAATCGTTCAGAATAATTGGACAATTCCGAACAATTTAGTTAACCATTAGGGATTTACCGTTAGTGATTCTACAGTATAGGGTTCTATAGTTTCACTAATCGGTATCTTTCCAAAGGGTAGGAGATTAACAGGAATTAACTACTATCGACGACCGTAAAAATATCACTGGTGCCTATTGATTTGAAATTACAACATACTTAATACCACCTTTGGATCATGACGTGCTTCATTCGAATTACTCCCATAAGTACGGCTCCTTGCTTGATCAGAGGTTGATGCTTGTCATGAGGTTCGTCTTCCAATGACACCTTGGTTCAACCTTGGGCAATTTCTCTTGAAACATTCTGTATTGCCACATTCATAGCAAGTACCACTGTTTGGCATCCTTTGATTTCTTTGGATGGATTGTTATTGAAGCTGTTGGGTTCGGAGTGGTTGTACACGAATGGGTTGGGGTCGCCGGTTCACATGGCTTCAATTGGTTCTACAATTGGGGCATTACGTCCATCTTTACCACACCTGTGGCCTACCATCACTCGACATTCTTCTTTCTGCCGATAACCATATTTTCCACATTTAGGGAAGGACCTTTATCATTTCTCTTCTTCAACACTCGACGTCTCACCTAACGTCCTTCCAGTCCGCTTCCCATAGAGTCAAATATATCAATGCTGGCTTGTGACACAACCCTTCCGAAGGTTGTATGTTTTACAGGATTTACTATACTCGTTATCGATGGAGTTAGTCCCCGATATAGCGCTCACTTCGCTTAGTTTCAGGAGTAATTAGCCATGTTATCAGACATGACAATTCCTTCAAACGATTAGCGTGTTCTAAGTGATCAGCACACAACATTTCTATCTTCCATAGCTCAGTTTCCAACTCTGAACTCAATTACTCGAATAAAAGTGCTCTAGCACAAGAATTTTAAATTCTGACCATATCATCTGAGTAAGAATTTTCTAACTATAATTTTGTACCATCGTGTTCCATCACGATACAACATAATCTACCAACATATCTGTAGCATATTTCACTACACAATGTTCTAGACTTTTACCAAAATCCTTAACCATTTCGATCTTTTCTATCCACTCGCTAATCTATTCCTCCCTTTACTATCAGTAAACTATTAATAATTTCCTTAACACAACCAACAAACATATCATTCATACCGGATCTAATTCATTACGACTACTATTCATGTTTAGTTTATAACTAATACTTGTAGTCATAATAGCATCCGGTGGGACATTATCACTCTTAGTAATACCACTAAGAATTGAAATATTCCTATTCATGTGATTGCTCGATCTATAATTCTGCGATCACATTCGCATCAACACTAGCAGTGATCTGTGATACGACATTCAGTATCATCATCTGCTATCTTTGAGCAATCAACTGAATCATATCAATCTCCATCATTGGAGTTACTCTTTTTATGTCATTCTGCCGTACTCATCCCGTACGCAGTAATCAATACTAAACTCACCGTATAGCTTGTCACCAGCTCAATCATAACAGCAGGTACACATACACACCAAATATTATCATACATATTACACATATCAGTATCTAATATATATGTCCCACAAATATAATAACATATGGACTCAACCTGATGTCGGTTAACGTTCAAATATGTTTCATAACCCTTGTCACCAACTGACGTATAGATCTTTCTCAACAAAGATTAATGTTTAACAGGCTTGATTTCAATATCCTTCTGCATGTCATCATAACCGATACATGCTCACAGTGAGCACCAAACGATTACATACCACGGAGTTATAATATCCGTGTCCATTCGTACATTCGGCATACACGGTATACCACCTACGAACGAATAACCAACTATGCTCTAATGATTCCAACACTTCTTTGTGTATGGTTAATCATTCTATTCGAGTATACATGGGTATAGGCATCTAACGGATGTAAGGTTAACATAGGGAGTTGCAAGGTTCAAGGTAATCGCGCAACATGGGTTGCCTTCAAATATTATTAATTACTATTATGGGAATCTCTATCACTTGCTCAGTCAGTGTCCTCAGGCGTTCTAGGTTCGTTGAAATCGGTAATTCTCGATCTGGAGGTGGTATGACTCATATGTTTGAGAGTGAGAAATACATATATATTTCTATATATTATTTTTATTTGCTGATTCATTATCAAATTTATTTTTACTATTATTTTATTTATTTATTTACCTTAATGGAATAAGAATAGGTTCAGGTACGGATCCGTCCGTACGTGAGGGTCGACGGTTCGGGTGAACATCTGGGGTTATTAGGATATACGGTACCGGTGTTGGTAGGGTAAGGGATTCATCAATTTTGGTTGGGAGTGACGGTTACTAGATATTTCTGGTTAATGTCAAACGGGAGATCTAACTTGGTACTATCATGATTATGACCCGATAAGTCAAACTCCTCATCAACCGATGCTCTTAGAAATTTTGGCATCCTCGGTACTTTTATTATTTCATCCCCCGGTTCCTTATCCGGGTCCCATTTCTCAATACATGTACCCACAAAATATGCACGTATCTATATATATACACATTAGCACACATAAATAATATTATATACTTTACACATATGTTGCCATTTTTACCTATTAGTGTACCCCGTGACTTCCCCTGAATTCCCTCGTGCGGACAAGTCTGTTATTATGTTCCGGACCATAACAACTCACTTGTCCATCAAGTTCATCCAGACCTCGTCACTATAAATTATTAGTTGATATTCAGATCCTATAATACTTGAGCTACTGGTTATATTTTAGGCATCTTTTAAAGACATCCTAATTCTTTTAAAACCAATGGCTCTGATACCAAGTTCTGTAACACCCCGTGACCGCAGCGAAAACGTAAACGGGATGCGACAGACACCTCTGATATCAACCACATTGTTTATAAAGAAAACTGAATGCATTAATATACTTCAAAATTACATTATCTCATCTTTCATTACCGTCTAGGTGATACACACATCATACAATACGATTCATAATTCTATCTGTTATAATGTATCATAACGTCCAGCACACAAACCTTACACACATCAAGCACTTAGCACGTAATCAATCACTTTATCTTAGTTGTACCTGAAAAACATGTGAGAAAACGGGTCAACTACGAATAGTTGGTGAGTTTCACAATTTTAGTAAACCATGATAAATCCATATCATAATATAATATTATCTGGGGACACTGTTAACCCATAAATACATTTAATAACCTCTGGGGACACTGTTAACCCAGAACTTCCAATAACCTCTGGGGACACTGTTAACCCAGAACACTTCCACTAACCTCTGGGGACACTGTTAACCCAGAAACTTTCAATAACCTCTGGGGACACTGTTAACCCAGAACACTGTTGCGGGACCTTACAATATTAACAACTCAAACAATTACCATTTTAATACATTACCGTACGATTCCCGTACAATAAACATTATATAAATACATTCGTTTCCATGCGTTCAGCATGTACTTAATCATTTTGATAGAAACATGCTTTCCGCCCCGGGAAAATATTTAAAACATTTCAGTAAAAAGGGGCTCGTGAAACTCACCTTAGCACATGCAAGCAGGTAACAACAATCATTATCAATTAACACGTCCAATCTGTAATATGATCCCTACGATCGTTATTATACAATTATTGTTTATATAATCTTTAACCTTATCAATCGGTACATCTGGGGACACTGTTAACCCAGGACTGTACCTGTTCCGGGGGCAATCTTAACCCAGAAATACTTCTCCGGACTCAGATTGTGATGTCGTTTAGAGTTCCATGGTCACAATTTCTATTAGTCGTTTTCTCGTTTTGAGTGCCTAGCACGAATATCCGTTTTATGTTTCAAAAATGAGTTTGGTCACACACGACTCGAAAATAGTGGTTTCTGATAATTTAATTCAAAATGTGAAATTATAGCTCGGTTTAGACGTCCCGATTGGCCGCGGGACCCGTTTCCGTCTTTGGCGTACCGGAAACTGTTAAATCGGTTAAAAATACCAAAATAATTCGACTTATTTTCGGATGATTCATTTTTACTTGTTTAACTCAATTATATGAAAATAGTCCATTTTTAAGGTTTTTATACACCAGTCAGCTCGCTTAAGCGAACTTCACCGGTTTACGCGTTTTAACTTTAAAAGTTTGATAATTAGCACGATTAATTATCCGTTTACTCTCGGATCTTGAAATTTTGCACAAATCACTTTTTAATAGTGGGGAATTTTATAAAAATATTTCCAGAATTAATTCTTATATTTAAAATTTATTTATCTATTTTTAAACACCATTTAAACACTAAATATGTCGTAAATACCAAACGACCTTAGAAAAATCCCAAATTTTTCCTGGATGTCCCCTGCCATCCACATAGTCCCCTGTAATTTTTCCAGAACCAAAATCGTCTTTTACATGCCCTTTTTCCAAAACCGATCTAGAAATCCTTAGAACTCGTTTAACCAAAAACCCTACTTAGACTTCTCCAACGGACCTAAAATTTTGTGTGTGACTTATACATGATATGAAAAGCTTATCTGAAATTTTCCAGAAGTTTTCATGATATTTAACTATTTTTCACCATTTTTGGCCAAAACCGAGCATTAAATTCACCAAATATTCATCCTTTATCCAAAAATTACCAAAAATTCACAGAACTCATATTTTCATGTGTTTAACACCTCTGTAAAATTTCATGACCTAACTCTAAAGCATCAACAATCTGTCCTAATTTCCCATAACCGAACAAAACCGAATATACCTTTCGTTTTCCGCCACTACAAGCTACAAACTCATCTTTCCGCCTTATCTACCACTAAATACAGAGCCTACAAACAACATACCACAATACCAAGCAAGTTACAGTCACGATCAAGCCATTTCTTTCATGGTTACGGTTATGATACTAAAACAAAGATTTAACCGTAAAAACTCCTTTCTTGGACCAAGATCCCTTGTATAACCCGTATACATCACTTGATCATGCAAGAATCGGTTTTCATCTTTGAAACCTCATTTTCTTGTAAACAAACTCAAGAAACGAAGATGGAAACGTATATAATTCGATCTTTACCTTGGTTTTTCTTGTTAAAAGTCTCGGTTTTTGATCAAGGAGTTGAGAGGATTTGATGAAGTTTGTGGATTGTTGATTGAAAAAGGAAAAAAAAAAGAAAGTAAAGGCCATGGAGGCCGATCGGTCTACATGTGGGGGTGGGGTGGGACCCACAAGTTTATTTTTGGCCACTCATTTGGATATCCGCAATCCGGATAATGTTTTGGATAAACTGGTTCAGTTCGTTTTTCGTTTAAATGTTTAAGTCGGCTTAAAACGAGGCTAAAACGGTCTTTTTCGTCTTAAAAATGAAATTTATATTAAACCGATTTAAAAACTTAAACCATGACATTTATTAACTTAAAACGTCATATTATTAGTTATTACGCATCTTTTTCGGCTTGATCGATCGTCTCTTGCTCGGTTTGGTATTAAAGGTTTCGTTTAACGTACCGACGTACTATTAAATCGAAATCCTTTTTCTGTGCTTTAATCCACTTACCCCGAAGCTTTAATACTTCGTAACATCACTAAATATCATATATCTCGTCTATAGTTGAACCCTCGATTCATTCGGGTTTCAATAACTATCGATCGTTTGATCGCATATTCAATACGGTGAATTATATATTCACATACAATCAATACAATGAACCATGTATTCTCGTATAATTACCATGGTAACTCATGTACCCGACATTACATATGACGTAACTAACGTCTACCGGTTAGGGTATACCTGGTTTCGTCGGAATCGTTACACTTTGTATATTCAAAAATGAAAATTTTCCAAGCAAAGTTTGACCGGGTAAGCTTTGTAAGTGGATGTATACCGAGTAGACTTTGAAAAGAATAATTCCAAGTAAGGTTTTACTACCTCAAAAGATAAATATTGTTTTTAATATATCAAGTGGATAATGTTACTGTATGACAACTAATAATTCACAAAAAGACAAAGAGCATTTAAAACCCACTTTCAAAAGGTATATAACAGGGAGTTAAGCAAAATTTTCAACATTACTTTTCCCTCTCTCTCCTTCCACTTCTTACTCGCAAAGAAACCTAACCGACTTATTGCATTTTGCTTCAATCCAAACCCTAACTTGTATCAGCCCTCTAATTCCGACTCGGTAAGCAACATTAATGTGTTTTCCGGTCACGATTAGACTAGAATGGGTTTTGATTATGTATCTTATTACTAATACTCTGTTTATGTGTTTAGGTTATAAATTTGTCGAAGAACAGGTTCTTGATGAAATATCTCACTTTCTTCTTCATTTTTATACATTGAAATTATCTAAAGTACTTAACTTTATGACTAATTTCATTTTGAATATGTTTGATTGTATTGTTCAGATATGGCAGAAGAAGAAGAAGTTCAACCTAAGTATTCTTTTGAGAAGAAACACAATATGTGTGCACTTCTGCAAGTCACACCTGACAATGAGCCGGTGGAACCAATGATACATGGATGGCTTTATCAAATGTCAGCTTTGCTTTCACTGAAAGTCCTGTTATCTACAGAAATCATTCATTGGATTTCTGGAGATCTTCAAGACTAGTTGATGACGTTAATGGTCGGAGAATTGAAGCAACAGTTGCAAGACAAGAGATACAACTGAAAGAATGATTAGACTTTGCTTGCAGTTGCGCGATGATGATCATAACCATATAAACTTTAATACTGATCACCTGATGAGAATTTTTGAACAGACGATGGGATATCAGGGGACAGTACATGAGGGGCAATTTCAAAAGGGAATGTTCCCTATGTTGTACAGATTTTTATACACCATGTGATACAAGGGTTTGCTCCACGGAAGGGGTCATAGACTCTAATGAGTCGTGATCTAGCTAATGCCACAATTGGTATTGTATATGATCTGCTTTTTAACTTTTCAAAGATGATATTTGAAGGCATGGTGGGAAATTTAAAGAAGGCTGAGGTAGATAGATTTTTGCAGTATCCAAGGTTTCTACAGATAATTTTTAATCAAGTATTGCAAGATCTACCCACTATTGGCATAACCCACCTACTCCATAACCCTGACACTTACAAGAGAATTAAGAATCCGGGTGTGGCCAATCGATTCAATGCTGAAGTTCCTTTTGAGATTTTACCATGGTTGTTAGACCATAATTTAGATGTGATGCCTGTGCCTGAGGTAAGCTCAGAGGAGGAAGAAGTTGATGATGTTGAGAGTGATGATGATGACTAATGATGGAGATGATGATGATGTGAATGGAGATGATGGAGGAGCTGGGGTAGCTATGGACATTGTTGCACCTGATCAGGGGGAGCAACTTGAGCAAATTGATCAGCCTATTCCAACACCACCACAGTCACCGCCACACCTTGACCGACCAATTATACCACCAACACCACAAACATCACCAACATTTAGCCCAAGTCATTCTGATCCATTCATTTCAAGCCCACCTCATACACAATCACCACCACCATCCTTATTCCAAAATCACACCACAGAACAACCTGAGTTTGAACATTTCACCACATCACCGCCTTCAACACCACCCACTGACACTTACCTTCTAACCTTGTTGAAAGAAAATGCTAAGTTGATAAAAAGAAATGAGGAGGTGACAGATGAGAATGTGATGTTGTTAGAGAAGTTGGTGCAAGCAAACTTAAGAATTCAAGCCCTGGTGCAGGAGGTTGAGAAGACCACAGCTTCCCCAAAACAGGGGGAGAATGAATCTATACCAACTGTCTCTGGTGTAAATGTTGAAGAAACTAGAACAGTTGTTGTGACTGCAGACAGTTTAAAATTGATTATGACTGAGTATGATGATGAAGAGGAAAGTAGTGAGGAGAGGAGGATTGAGGATGAAGAGTATGATGGTGACAGATCAGATATTGGTGAACAAGACTATGATTACAATGAAGAAAGAATTGATGAGGAGAATGTTGAGAGAGTGGATGAGACTGAAAAGACATATGTTGAGGAAAATGTAGAGAATATAGTTGCAACTGATATGGCTACTGATGTTTTAACTGACATGATTGGAGTTGAGACAACTGAAGTGTTAAATGAAGGAGATACTGCTGTTGAGGAGCCCATCACTCAAATTGAACAACCAGAAAGCTCCAAGAGGGCAGAGTATGATCCTTAGTTAGAGGCTCTAGAAAAAGAAATTGATGACTATGAACAGTCTGAGGATGAAGAGGATGTAAGGAGGAGGATTGAAAAAGGTAAGGCAAAAGTTAGTGTAGAAGAGCCTGTTGAGGCATATCAAGAAAAAGATGTGTTGTTTACATATGATGATACTGCTGATGCTAATGCTCTGAGAGAACAAGAGAACATCTTAAGAGAAACAAGGGATAGGGAAATTCTAGCCCAGTCCATGACTCCTGAAGAAATTGCAGAACAGGAGATCTTGATCAAACAAGCCAAACTTGAAAAAGAAATTTCTGATGATGTGGCTGATCAAGAAGTAATTGAAGCCTTGATTAAGCTGATAGAGCAAGAGGAGGCTGAAAAATCATTGGCTATGGTGGTTAGCAAGTTTCAATCTGAAAGTCAACAATCAGAAACTGCTGAACCAACCTATCTAAATACTGGTCTGATTATTGAAGAAGAAATTGGTGAGTCCATTGCTTCAATGGCTGTCAAGAAATGGACGGAGCAAGTAAAAGAAGATCTGAAGAAGAATCCTACTGACAGCTGGTCAGAAAGGGTGAATGTTCCTGAGCCTCATGAAGAATTTACTGAGAAAGTCAATAGGTTTGCCAAGACCTACATGAGGTGAAAGAGGACATATGAGCAGTCTGAACATGAAAGAGCTGATAAAAGGGGCATGTGGGAGGATAAGAACAAGTATTTTGTTGAAACACCAGAAGATGAAGCTAGTCCTATAAGGGCTGTCCCACTACAAACCTTGCAACCAGGTGAAAGAGTTCAACGTGTCCTTGATGTGCCAAACAAAAGTGAACCAGATCATCCATCTTCTGATGAACCAAAGATTGATGCAGTGAATGATTTAACTGAAGGAGAGGATGAGTCTGAGGATTCAGATGATAATGATGATGACCCTGAGAATAATCAAGATAAAACTGTCAAAGCTGCTAATGTTGGGTCCCCACAAGTTGTGATGACTGATGAACAGAGGGCAAACATTGAGTTGAGAATGAGAGAGGCTAAGAAGAGTCATCCTTTGGTTGTAAAATTGAGAAAAAATGGAATAAGTTTTGACTCATTGGCTGACCTTGATGATGATCAATTGCAGAAAAGACTTGATAAAGAGAGAGATGCCCTGAAGAAAAAGATGGAAGAGAAAAATAGAGAGAGTCAAAAATTCAGGGATTATCTCAGAAGGCACAACTATTCTGAAAAAAATCTGTCTCATTTTAACTTTGACCAACTTCAAGATTTATACAACAGTGAGAGAGAAAAGGTTATTGAAAAATGTATAAAAGAGAATGAGAAACTTGAAAAGACAGAAGCTTTGAAGAAAAAGTTTGGAGGAATGTGTGGATACCTGCTGGAGAGAGGTATGAAGCCTGAAATTGTTGAGCATCTGTTAAGAGAATCAGTGGTAGACCAGTATAATAAATTGAAGAGAAAAGAAAAGCTGAAAAGAGCTCAAACTGAAAGGTCTACCAAACAGGCTGAAGAAACTGATGAACCTCATGCTAAGTAAAGAAGAATTCAAACCTTGAGGGAGAAGACAAAAGAACAAGTCAGATCAGTTGAAACCCCTACTGCTCAAGAAGTAAAGCCTGAACCTGAAGATGAACCATTTGTTCCTTGGGAGAATGAAGAGATGATCAACATTCTGAGGAACATAATGATCAATCAAAGAGGAATGAGTGAAGTAGACTTTAATGTCTTGGAAAAGGAGGATCTGAAAAACCTTTTCTATCTTCAAAGACTGAATGGGAAAAAGCTTTAAGAGAAGGTGAGAACCCGAGATACTATGCAGATGGAAGATTTGTGCCTGCTGGGTTGGCAAAAACTCCTGGAATGACAAAAATGTTACTACAACTTAAAGAACATGGAGTAGGTGTTGTTGAACTTGCCAATCTTCCAACTGAAATGGTAGAGGCCATCTACATAAAGTTTTTCAACTTAAGGCCTGGTAAACCAAAGAAGTCTATTCCTTTCAATCCTCCAATTTCAAGAAGATTTCCACAAGGTGGAAGAGGTCAAGGAGGAAGAGGTGAATCAAGCAGTTCTGCACAACAAAGAGCCAGACCGCAATCTGATGTGAATCTACCAAGATAAATGTACTTTGATTCTGTTACTGAGTCATTGAAGGTGATTATGTAAAGCAGACAATTGAGAGAGATTGTTATTAGGAGTAACTTCCGTGAATACAATGAAGAACAACTGAAAAGGATGGTGACTCTTAGATTGTATGATTATCGGAACAGAAACAAATTGGCAGGTAGACAGATGAATGATCTGTCAAAATTCTTGTATAAAGAAGCTGACAAATGGTTCCCATTCTTAAAAGAAAAGATAAGCTGGAGAATGATTCGGCTCCACAAGTCAAAGAGGACAGAAAAATTGAAGAGAATGGACATTGCTGAAAGAGACTTTGTGATGAATGTCAAAGATAGGAATCCCCTATCAAATATGAACACATGCATAAGTCTTGAAAGAAGAATGACACGGCCCAACTACACAGTGCAAAGAAATGGTATCATTGCTGCACTAGAATACAAAGAAAATGCCGGTCACTATGTACTGAAAAATTCTGATGGAAAGGTTCTGGCCATAATCAAGAAAGATGCAGATTTGACCTACTTGCATAATGAAGACTTGATGGATATAAGAGATTTGGTGATTCCAGAAGGGCACATTCACTACCAAATTCTCAATATCTTTAGGGAAAGAGCTGCATCTGTAATAGCAAAGAGAAGACAAGCTGCCTACAATGAATGGAAAAGACAAAATTTCTAGAATAGGTTTTCTTATGTAATGTCTAAGGACAGTTTTTGAATATGTAATTTGTTTATGTTATTTGAATATGTAATTTGACTTTTGATTTGATGTGTATTTTGACTAAGTGTAAGTAACCTTAGAAATATTTTGGGTCAGCTGAGGTGTTCCAATCTTGGGGGAGATTGTTGAGTCAAACAATTGACCTAAGGGGGAGATTATTGAGTCAAAGATTTGACCAAAATGAAGTACATGGAATATTGGAATCTTCTCAACCTCCTCAGAATTCGCTAAGTATGGATCCGGGCACACCTTAGACTTCCGAGCAAGCTTTTACTTAGCCGGGTACGATACTTTGTCTGTCGGGCAAGGTTTACTTCAAGTAGTCTTCTTTAGTGAATAACCGAGCAGGGTTTGCAAATTAGTTCATTGTCGGGCAAGGTTCACTAGTTTATGTAAATCCGAGCAAGGTTCACTTTATCAAGCAAGTCTGTTCTTCATAGCCAAGTAAGGTTCACTCCCGAGTAAGCTTTTGGCTAACCAAGTCCATGAAGCCAAGTGATTGGAAGACCTGGCAAGGTATTCTTTAATAATTATGGTCCGAGAAGCTTGATGTATAAATGGAATATCTCTAAGTAACATCGGGCAAAATTAAACTCAAGAAAGGAACAGTACTCCCGAGTACGCTTTACTAATAAGATATTGTATAGCAAGGAGTTGATTGGACCATCGAAGAACAAGGTTGCTCGTAAGGGTTTGTCGGGCAAAGTCTGGCAAAGTCAAGAAGACTGAAGTCTACCCGGTGAGTATTTTACTTGGTAAAATACTCTTCAAGTAAAGTCTACCCGGAAACTGATCCCGAGCACACTTCTATGTTACCAAGTCTAAGGCAGGCAAAGCACACAGTCTACTCGGAGAAGTTTACTTATCCAGAGCCTACCCGGAAGACTTGTTTTACACTTAGAATATTTTCTAATTATGTAATTTGAATATGTATGTACGTTTGGGATTTCTTGAAGAAATGACAGCTGTCCTATGGTGGCAGGCCTATAAATAGAATGTTTTAGGGCACGCCGCCTAGGACGGATTTTGAGCCTTTACACTTTTCGGATAAGAAAGAATATTTCTTGAAAGTGACGGCTGTCCTATCATTCGTACGGATATAACCCTCCTTCAAGAAACCCTAAATTGATTATCCTATTTGTATGAGGAATGTTATATAAATGGAAATCTTTTGAGTGAATCTTGTTTTTGTTGGTTATCATTGAATAATTATTAGGCAACCATATGTTTGTTATTGATTCCGCCTTTAACAAACGGACATCTTTCTAAATATAGCAACCCGTCATTAACTCCCTTGTCGACACATCAATCTGTGTGAGTTATGACATGATTTGAATAAGATCTAGCTGAAATCGAGGGACCAGACAAACAACCTGTCCCACGTCAATCTCATCCGCATTCACCATACTCCTTACCACCCCCGTGTTATCCATAAATAGTACAGTATTAGCCTTTATGGACTCGATTGGTTTGACATTCGATGAGTCTTGATAAACGACTATCTGTTTATGCACATCACCAGCAGCCCCACTTGTTCCCGCACAAGAGGATGAACCGTGAGCTTGTTTCGGCTCACAACCTCCATTACCTGAGGCATCAGGATCTTCATTGTCATTCTTCAGCTTCATTAATACATCTTCTTAGCACGTAAGCTGTAGAATAAGATCCTCTTGCTCCTTTATTTTCACCCCCTGAGCCGTGACAATCTCACGCAACTACTTCGTTTCCTTCTGATAGTAGGAGACGACCCCATCAGACGCCGTTGATTTAGCATCATTTTCTCTTGAGCTTGGCGATCAGCAGCCATTTGATTCTTATAAAGATGAATCAAACTCAAGAGCATGTTCATTTGATTTTCCTGGGGCTTATATGGAGGGATCGGATGCAAAGGGCCTTGAGGACGATTAAGCCTCATGAACGAAATGTCCATAGACTGTGTTGGCATCATAGTCGGTGTTGGTGAAACCACTGATGTAGCAGCAGTAGGACTTGGTATAGTAGATAGAATAGATTAAGGAATCATACCAAGCCTAGGATCCGAGGTAAGTATGGCCATCAATGTCAATTCTAGGGTGCTAGTAGTAGGCGGCACCGCCGGACATTGAGGAGCAACCGACCTTGGAACTTGAGGACCAAAAGATACACTAGCACCTTCAGTCACACAACGTTTAGATGGCTCTCCACTAGCCGCCTCTTTCCCCTTTCGTTTCGTTGAGCAGCTTGAGCAATAACTGCATCAACTTCAGCACGTCGTTGGTTATCATCCCCACCTTCATCACCATCGTCACAATCATCACCGCGGTTCCCACCTGGACCCTCTTCACGCTCGGAATCCGAATCATCATGGATCCAACGATCATTAGAAGGACATTCGTATACTGGATTAGATAGACTAATCAAGCGATCATTAGAAGGATATTCGTATGCTGGACATTCGTATATATCCCTCAAACTCGAGTAACCGACATAATTCTCAGAGAAAGAGTGCAAAAACGTTATTATTATATAAAAAAATTTGTTTTTAATTTTTTTGTCTAATACTAAGTAAAATATATTCCCATACCCACACTTAGAACGAAATCGTCCTCGATGAGAACAAGGAAAAGAAATAAAATAAAAATAAAACTTAAAGTAATCTAAGGTAAAACAGAGAACGGGTTACTCCCCTGGTTCATATGCAGAATCTTCACCAGTTGTGTATCAATCGAGCGACCGCATAGCATTTCATTCGCGGTCGCAACCTCGGGAGAACAAGTTCCTAAACGCCATCCAGAGCTAGTATGCAAAAAGTGTAACTTGTACTAAGCAAAATCGCTCGCATATAACGGCGTACAAAACTTGAAGACAAGTAAGTAATAAACATATTTTTGTAGTTTTATGATTTTAAATGTTTTTTGGATTTTTATATAATATAGAATACTCCCTAAAATCGGTCGACTCGAATGGAGATTGAGTACAAGTGGATTTTAGTAAGGAGATATTCTAAACAGAAAATAAAATTAAAGAAACAAAACTCTAAAGCTCGTGCTGCCTCTAGAGAGCGCTTAGTTTAATGGGTCCTCATCCTGACCCCAAATCTCAATTTTATCAGGTAGCTTCTCCTTTATCCGTTTCCACTCAACCCATTTCATTTTATTCGTTTACTATTAGTTGGGAAAAACTCACCAGAAAAATTTAAAGAGATTTTGAAAAAATAAAACGGGTCGGACCACCTAGACTTATACTTACCCGGACCAAACTTTATACGAGTCGTGTAATGAAGGAGGATGTCATCTTTGATGTGTGTCAACTTTTTATGTTGTTTCGTATGTCGTATTCTCACCTTCAAGTTCGTTTTATCTAAGTATATATGTGCCCTCTTCTGTGATGTCTCTCTGAGAATTAATCTTTCTATTCCTTCAATGTCACCACCCGGGTCAAATTGCATATCATCTACTTCCATAGAGGTACCCTCCACAAGCTCTTCATGACAACCCACAATATCCAAGACAACCACATTCGCCTCTTTTAATCAGTTCAGACTTTTGATGTTCTCCTTCTAAATCCTAAATCATATCATTCTCACAAGACAAGTGTGATACATCAAATGGATCTAAATAATCAATATAATTAGAAGCATTTAAAGGGTTAGAGATCTCATATTTATCATCATACTTAATTGAGCTAGTAAAAGAATACTTACATGTTTCATGGCCGGATGGATCCCCACCTTCTTCATCCAATGAGGACAAATGCTCCTCCTCTATATCTTCCCCTACTCTTGAATCCTCAATCTCACTTAGGGGTTCGATAAGCGTTTGACTCAGAGGTGGAACATATACCGAGTCATTCACAATAGCATGCAGTACATTGTCTATAATTGCCTCCAATTCTGGGGTGGGCTCTGATATATTTCCTAATGAATCTATATACCCTAAGAAGTTCCCCATCAGATCATATGCGAAACGGTATGGAGGTTCTACCCAAAGTGATTCGAAGTCAGCCTTTCATGCCTCGGTTTCTATCCTCCTTCGCTCATAAGCATCATGTACCCAGTGATCTTCGCCACACACTTTGCACCATGGCATTCCAACCTGTCGTCGGAACATATTTCCTGTAAAGAACACTCAAAAAAAAAGGATCACAGACACCAGATAAAAATAGAATAAAATACTAAAAATAAAATTAAGCTAAAACTAAACTAATTAAAATAACTAATCTAATCTAAATATACAAAAATACAATAGGTAAATCCCAACTTGGGTCGTTCTCAGTGTGCCTCAAACCGTGTCCCCGGCAATGGCGACAAAAACTTGATATGTGTCTAATGAATGCTCTTTCTAAGGAACTCACAACTAAGCTTTAAATTTATAAAACGAAACTCCTAATGAATCCACACACAACCGGCAAGTGTACCGATCACAAGTAGTATAGACCTAAGAAGTCCGAGTATCGAACACAAGGACACGTGAGAACACCTGATAACTAAACCCTAACCAAGACCTTCCTAAATATAATATTTTTTTAATTTGATTTTTTATAATTAAACTTACTTGACCTAATTTACTTTGACTAAATTAATTAAAATAACTTAAAGAAACTAGATGAGACACTTAATGAAACCTATAAGCTTAACTGATAATGGAGAAAACGTCTACCTAGGTAAGAATCATATTGATGGTCTAACAAGCTAATGGATTGAATGATCTCACGACACCGGTATCTAAGGATGACACAACTAAGGTTCGCTTAAGAAAGCTAGATCACCTCTCGGTCTCACTAACAAACCCTAACTTACACTTAATTGATTTTAAGAACAAACCGGGAAACCAATTGCTAAAGTGTTCTAATGTCGACTCTCCTCTCGGACTCACCAAAACACGACCCTAATGGAAACAAACACTACGCAACCAAGGATAGAGGAAAAATTTGGTTTAACTTAAACTAGACCAACTAATCGCTCAAAAACCCAAACCTGACAAGAACCGAACCCGCTCTCACGCGATCCTAATCCTAACAAGTAAAAGCTATGAGACGACCTTACTTCCTATCACCTTTGGGTCTCTAAGAAGGTGCCTACCCGCTGAATTCAATCAATCAACACACCCAACTAAACCCTAGGGTTGTACACCCCGGAAACAATCTCTAAACACAAAGTAAAGAATCAAACAAGCAACAATCAATCAAAACTAATTAAACCAATCGAAGCAAGAGGTTTATGAGTATAATTAATAAAATCACAGCCACTAAACACAACCTAATTCAATATTAAACCAAACTCTCAATAGCAATTCATGTCATAATGACCAAACAATCCATAAGACTCACTAAAATCTAACAATAATCATCTATCCTAGGTAGAACAAAGAAGATTAGCCACTCATGATTTTTGGACAGCCGATATAACTCAATGTAAACACCATATTAGTCATCACAAACATAGGTAAAGTCATTCAACAATCAATGATAATCAATAACAACTCAACCTCTAACTTAATTCCAAAAAATTCAAACTTTAAAGTTTAAAATAACAAGAGTATGAACCTTGAACAATAGAACAAAGTTTATGGAATGTTTACTACCAATTGGGGCTGAGTTTTATGATGAATATACCACCCTAGCTGCTATCCAAAACCTCCCTTATGGTTCTTCTTCTTCCTTCTGGCTCAACAAATGCTAACGAATTAATGTAATTCATTAAGAATAACCCATTCATTATCCATAAATAACGAATTAAAGTTATTAACATTTTCTTTTATTTAATTTTTTTAAATTAAATAATAAAATAAATAAATGAATGAATGAATGAATAAATTAATAAATAAATAATCAATAAACAAACGAAATCCCGTATCTCGATAACCTTATACTTTACAAACCATACCCGATATGGTAAGATGAAATACCTTAACGTGTGTTACGCTCAAAACACATGATATAAAAGAATTAACTAATATGTAAAAGAAAATAATAAAATATTTTTTGAAATTTTTCATTGTTGTTTCAAAATATTGACAGTTTAACATCCGAAAAGAAAACATAAAGCAGAAAATAATTTTTTTTTTGTGTTTTTGTATGTTTTTCAAAAGGAGTACATGTTTTTGTATATTTTGTGAGTTTAAGCATATAATCATATTGACCAAATTTCTCTTTCATCACAGTTTTATATTTCAGCGATATTATGACTAGTGTTAAGTCGGTCCTTGATATTGTTGTCCACTTAAATCTTACAACAAACTTTCAAGCATTTTTGTGATATGATTAAATGTTCAATTAGAGCACAGAATATCAGAAACTATCAGCCTCTAATCTCGGTTATAGTTTAATTTGATTTTTACCGTATCACCCAAACTTGACTTAAACCATTATATTGTCGATCAAAATTGAATTTATAGAAATTATTGAGCAATGCACCAAGTTTCTTTTACACCGAGTGAGTATACACGAGTCCATATGTAGGCTTACGTACATTGTATCCTTGGGGTCTGGTTCTCAATGATATTGAGATGCGCGCAAGGGAGGAACAAATGTATGACGAACAACAGATTTTGATCAAGTCAGTTGTTTAGTTTGTACGATGTAGAGCGGTGATTAAGTTTAATGACTTTGGGTTAGATCTAAAAGCGATTGAAATATTCATGCATATGAATACCCAGATGATTAAGCCGCATAAAGACTCATAGTGTCTAGAACCCTAACGCTTGTTATTTGCTTTATTTTATTTTTGGTGATCAGACAAATATAAGGCTTGAGTATGATAAACTATTACATTTCTGCCATCCTCACCGAGATTTTTTCGTTGAAATTGTTCGTTTGGAAATTTCCCGAAAAGCTAATCATAGGTTCCTCTCTCCATCGGAACAATAGGGCCGTTATGCTCATTACTAAACTTGTTGAAGAGATGAAATATAACCAAGGTATATCTTTTTGATCAGAGGTTGAATCGATCATCAGAAGAAGAATTAGGCCAAAAATTAGGATACATTCTGGGAAAATCAAACTTCCATCGAAGAGAAGCAAATGAAAGGCTTTCATAAAAATTCTCGTAGAATCGAGAATAACACCTCTTTCAATTTGGCATTTCTTTATGTTTATATCACATACTTTACTTTAATGGCTTGTTTAAGACCTATCAATGCACCAATGCAATTAAGTACTCAGTCTTTTAAGCTTATTTCTTTCTGGATATGAGACCAGATGATCAATGTACTATCATTTTCTCTTTTAGCTTCAAAACTCATTTTTGAGGAGCATAAAAATAAATTCAATCTCCACAGTCACTTTCAGTCTATAGATTAATGGATATCCTATCAATCTACAAGTAGATAACATGACCAAAATGCAAGCATGTTCCACAAACTTAAATAATGTAACATCCCGAAATTTCAAGATAATATTAACTATATTACTTAATAATAGAGGGAAAGTTTACTCGGGTTATCAGGAAATAAATAAAAGAATAGGAGTTGGTATGGGTCGGGCTAGTGTCGGGTAATGGACGTTGGTTATGGTTTGGATTAATTGAGATGGGTTAAATGGGAATGGGATTTCAGGGATATAAATACCCCCAAAATCCCAAAATATCTTCATTTTCACCAAACTCCCTAACACACTCAAAACACACACATTCTAACCGATCAAGATTCGAAGCCGAGACCCGAGATTTTGTTGATAGATCTGAGTTGGTAAGGTAAGAACAATCCAACAAAGCTAATATTACTGAAAATGGTTAGGATTGGATGGGTTAACCGGACCCGAAACCCAAACTGCCCAAATCGGACCGCTAAAACGTCGATTTTAGGCCGATTTGATGGTTGGGATTTGTAGGCGCCGATCATACGATTTCGTGGGTACCAAAATCGAGTTATTTGGCTAAGAAACGAAGGATTTATGGGCAAACAGATCTGCAGCGCGATAACTTCGCCTGCAAGATTAAGTTCGCCTGATGAACTGCGCCTTCAAGCGTAACTTCGCCTTCAAGCGTAACTTCGCCTACGGCCAAGTTCCCCTAAGGATAACTTCGCCTGAAGCCAAGTTCGCCTAAGGATAACTTCGCCTGAAGACCAAGTTCGCCTAAGGATAACTTCGCCTGAAGACCAAGTTCGCCTAAGGATAACTTCGCCTGAAGCCAAGTTCGCCTAAGGTTTAACTTCGCCTGAAGCCAAGTTCGCCTAAGGTTTAACTTCGCCTGAAGCCAAGTTCGCCTAAGGTTTAACTTCGCCTAAAGCCAAGTTCGCCCGAGGTTTAACTTCGCCTAAAGTGAAGTTCGTTTAGAAAATAAATTAAAAACCTAATGGAAAATGTGTTAAGACAGTTAATGTGTTAAGCCAAGTTCGCTCTACCCCAGCCAGGGGCTCTGCCCCTTGGACCCTGCTAGGGGATGCCGCCCCTAGACCCCGCTGCCAGGGGCGCTACCCCCGGACCCCCGTTCGTTGTGGGTAGTAATTAAGACTAGAAAGATGTTATAAGTAGTGATAGTTAAATTGATATGTATACTTGTTATACAGTCAGCCGTGCACAACTGAAGATAGGGATTACGATCAACGGAGAACGTAACCGTGTTCAGGTGAGTTTCTAGCCCCATTTATGTGTTATGTTTTCGAGGCTGTGTGCATACTCAATATGTTTGTTAATACGCTTATCCTAAGAGATAAGTGTATGCCTTATATGGATAATGTGAAATGTATGAACGATTGCTTGATGGTACGTGAACGATCTTCGGATATTGCACGTACTGTCAGGTCGCAGCATTAAGAATAAGGTAAGTATGTTATGTAAGTTTATGCGTATGACCATGATAGAGATAATAGAAGAAAGAAAATAACGTATGGTTGTATGGTTGCGAAAAGGGAACCGAGCCCTAATAATACTCGAGGAATGTAGGGCGTAATGCTCTTTATAACGTAAGATATGAAGGTAAGATAATATTAAAGACAGTAAGAAAGTATGAACGAAAGGATATAATTTTATGTGTATGCCTTATATGGATAATGTGAAATATATGAATGATTGCTTGATGGTACGTGAACGATCTTCGGATATTGCACGTATCGTCAAGGGAAGTGACTAGCTCCTTACATGGATATTAAATAATAACTTATAGATAGTGTTCCTTACGTGGATAGTAAAATGTTCCTTTTATGGAAAGTATAATGTTCCTTTTATGGAAAGCATAGTGTCCCTTTTATGGAAAGCATAGTGTTCCTTCTATGGAAAGTATAGTGTTCCTTTAATGGAAAGTATAGTGTTCCTTCTATGGAAAGTATAGGGTTCCTTCTATGGAAAGTATAGGGTTCCTTCTATGGATAGTAAAGTGTTCCTTCTATGGAAAGTATACAGAGTGTTCCTCCTATGGAAATTCTATATAGTATGGTAATGGTAGAGGTTCTTTTAATAGATATTACGTGATGATCCTCCTATGGACATTTATACGAGGTTAAGGTAGAAATATGTGTCTTCGGATACGTTAAGAAATATATGAGAATAAAATTGTATGTTGCCTGATTAACTAGAACTCACTCAGCATAGCTGACTTTTAGTATGCACGCAGGTGAGCTGATTATAGAGTTAGCATGAGGATGACACACGGCATGGATTGAACGGCTGGCATCTGAAGAAAGAAGTAAAGATGTTTTAAATATAAAGTTTTGTGTTATGGTATCAAAGAAAAGATTTAATGTTTTGTAACAAATGATTGATGTTTTATATTTCGCGAAAAGTTTTAATAAACTCTGATTTGAAGAACTGTGTTTATGAGTAAATCCGACACGAAAGTAGGGCCACCGGGTTCGGGGCCTTACAAGTTGGTATCAGAGCCAGGTTCGAGAGATTTAAGCATCCTACATGCTTAGACTCGAACAGAAAATGGGATTTAAGTAAGAAAGGAAAGAAGATGCCAGTCCAAGAATGCCATGTGTCGCTCAAGTAAGATCAGTAAAGGTAAAGTGTATGATTAAATGATATATGTTAAGGAGAAAGGAAAGATATGTGAACGATAAGGATAGAAGTAATTGATTGTTTGATGTGACTAACTGCTTAAGTAGAACCAGCACAAATAGACTCATAAAGGGAAGCGAATAGGACACGGAAAGCAACGTGATCAGCTAGTCACAGCTGGCCACTGTTATTACCTGTTAGCCTTGCTATCCTTGTACTAAATAGTTCCTTGAGTGATGATGTTTGTGTTGTCCCTTTAAGAATACTGATGGCTGGAGCTGGAGAAGTTGTGGGAACTGGGGGTCGCACTGGACGTCGTGGCAGGCCTCGTCTTGTCCGACAACCCTCGGTAGAAGAAGCTTCCCACACCGAAGATGAAGGGAGCGCCGCTGGAGGAGACCAGAACAACAACGAGGAAGTTCAACTTAGCCTTGCAGTTCAAGCAGCCATTGTTCAAGCTGTAGTTGCTGCTGTGAAGAACCTGAATCCTGAAGGATCTGCTGGAAACCGTGAACGAACCGTTGAAGGGGCAGGTGGTAATAATAGAAAGGATGACGAGAGGGAAAGGGGTGACTCGAGTGAGGTAAAGTCTGTGAAAGATGATGATAGGAAGAGGGGCCGAGGCAGTTGCAACTATAAGTCCTTCAAAGGTTGTGACCCGCCTAAGCTGACTGGTTTAGGGGACGCAATCGCTACTCTTCAGTGGATAACCGCCATGGATAAGGTTATCCGCATTAGCGAGTGCCGTCCTGACCAAGCTGTCGGTTATGCCACTCAATCTTTTGAAGATGAGGCTATGTATTGGTGGGAGAGTGTGGAGCAGAGGAAGACCCGTGAAGAGATCAAGGCGATGAGTTGGAATGACCTAAAGACATGGTGATGAAGAGGTTCTGCGCTGATACAGAAGTTGAAAGAGTGGAGATGAAGTTTCTGAATTTGAAAGCGGGAGAGATGACACAACGGGAATATACTACTGAATTCAACCGCATGTCTAGGTTGGTAGCTGACATGGTGAACACCGAAGCTAAAAGGATCAAGTGTTACGTAAGGGGACTTCCACGGAATATTCGCACTTTGGTTAAGTCTAGTAAGCCCGCAACATTTGACTCGGCCGTGGAATTGGCCGAGATGATTTATGAGGACCTTGCCAACTGTGAAGGGGAGAAGATGGAACCGAAGAAAAAGAACCCAACCCCAGAACCAGAGGAAGCCAATGAGGTGGATCCACGCAAAAAGAAGGCAAGGCAAGAGGGGTTCACTGCTTGTGAAAAATGTGGGAAGAGACACCCCGGAGAGTGCAGAAAGGGATTAGGTGTTTGCTACAGGTGTGGAAGAGCAGGACATTCCTCTTGGGAATGTGATGATTTCCATAGGTGTCACAACTGTGGAGGACGTGGGCACCTAGCAAGGGATTGTAAGAAGCCAAAGGGAGGACATGAAGGAGAAAAGAGTGCTTGAGGTTTAACAGATTCCTCCGTATGCTTAGAGAAGACATTCAAGAAGGCTAGATGCTAGCCATAAGTATTAAACCTATGTGTAACTTATTGATGACTCGATGCGTGTTGTTTTATGTTGAAATTTAGACTGGTGTTTATTAATTATGGTACGAATTGTCTGAATGCATGTTAGTTATGATAAATTGACGTGTTGTGATAGAGTGTCGACTTAGGCTTTAGCATTTAATATGATATAAGACAAAGCCTCTTAAAGATCGAAACGAGACTTGGTACATTGAGGGCCACATGGACAAGCTACCTTAAATAGCTAATACACATGACCACCATTCGATGACTGCAAAGCCGGAAGTAAGAAGGGTAACGCAGAAAACGAAGGCGATTCAATAAAGCGTGTAAATATAAGAAGTTTTCCTTTTATAGGGAATAAGTTAGGTTTCGGGGACGAAACCTCTTTAAGGAGGGAAGACTTGTAACATCCCGAAATTTCAAGATAATATTAACTATATTACTTAATAATAGAGGGAAAGTTTACTCGGGTTATCAGGAAATAAATAAAAGAATAGGAGTTGGTATGGGTCGGGCTAGTGTCGGGTAATGGACGTTGGTTATGGATTTGGATTAATTGAGATGGGTTAAATGGGAATGGGATTTCAGGGATATAAATACCCCCAAAATCCCAAAATATCTTCATTTTCACCAAACTCCCTAACACACTCAAAACACACACATTCTAACCGATCAAGATTCGAAGCCGAGACCAGAGATTTTGTTGATAGATCTGAGTTGGTAAGGTAAGAACAATCCAAAAAAGCTAATATTACTAAAAATGGTTAGGATTGGATGGGTTAACCGGACCCGAAACCCAAACTGCCCAAATCGGACCCCTAAAACTTCGATTTTAGGCCGATTTGATGGTTGGGATTTGTAGGCGCCGATCATACGATTTCGTGGGTACCAAAATCGAGTTATTTGGCAAAGAAACGAAGGATTTATGGGCAAACAGATCTGCAGCGCGATAACTTCGCCTGCAAGATTAAGTTCGCCTGATGAACTTCGTCTTCAAGCGTAACTTCGCCTTCAAGCGTAACTTCGCCTACGGCCAAGTTCGCCTAAGGATAACTTCGCCTGAAGCCAAGTTCGCCTAAGGATAACTTCGCCTGAAAACCAAGTTCGCCTAAGGATAACTTCGCCTGAAGACCAAGTTCGCCTAAGGATAACTTCGCCTGAAGCCAAGTTCGCCTAAGGTTTAACTTCGCCTGAAGCCAAGTTTGCCTAAGGTTTAACTTCGCCTGAAGCCAAGTTCGCCTAAGGTTTAACTTCGCCTAAAGCCAAGTTCGCCCGACGTTTAACTTCGCCTAAAGTGAAGTTCGTTTAGAAAATAAATTAAAAACTTAATGGAAAATGTGTTAAGACAGTTAATGGAAATAAAATTTTTCCAAGCTGACCTGGTAGCTCGACCCCAGCCAGGGGCTCTGCCCCTTGGACCATGCTAGGGGCTGCCGCCCCTAGACCCCGCTGCCAGGGGCGCTGCCCCTGGACCCCCGTTCGTTGTGGGTAGTAATTAAGACTAGAAAGATGTTATAAGTAGTGATAGTTAAATTGATATGTATACTTGTTATACAGTCAGCCGTTCACAACTGAAGAAAGGGATTACGATCAACGGAGAACGTAACCGTGTTCAGGTGAGTTTCTAGCCCCATTTATGTGTTATGTTTTCGGGGCTGTGTGCATACTCAATATGTTTGTTAATACACTTATCCTAAGAGATAAGTGTATGCCTTATATGGATAATGTGAAATGTATGAACGATTGCTTGATGGTACGTGAACGATCTTCGGATATTGCACGTACTGTCAGGTCGCAGCATTAAGAATAAGGTAAGTATGTTATGTAAGTTTATGCGTATGACCATGATAGAGATAACAGAAGAAAGAAAATAACGTGTGGTTGTATGGTTGCCAAAAGGGAACCGAGCCCTAATAATACTCGAGGAATGTAGGGCGTAATGCTCTTTATAACGTAAGATATGAAGGTAAGATAATACTAAAGAAAGTAAGAAAGTATGAACGAAAGGATATAATTTTATGTGTATGCCTTATATGGATAATGTGAAATATATGAATGATTGCTTGATGGTACGTGAACGATCTTCGGATATTGCACGTATCGTCAAGGGAAGTGACTAGCTCCTTACATGGATATTAAATAATAACTTATAGATAGTGTTCCTTACATGGATAGTAAAATGTTCCTTTTATGGAAAGTATAATGTTCCTTTTATGGAAAGCATAGTGTCCCTTTTATGGAAAGCATAGTGTTCCTTCTATGGAAAGTATAGTGTTCCTTTAATGGAAAGTATAGTGTTCCTTCTATGGAAAGTATAGGGTTCCTTCTATGGAAAGTATAGGGTTCCTTCTATGGATAGTAAAGTGTTCCTTCTATGGAAAGTATACAGAGTGTTCCTCCTATGGAAATTCTATATAGTATGGTAATGGTAGAGGTTCTTTTAATAGATATTACGTGATGATCCTCCTATGGGCATTTATACGAGGTTAAGGTAGAAATATGTGTCTTCGGATACGTTAAGAAATATATGAGAATAAAATTGTATGTTGCCTGATTAACTAGAACTCACTCAGCGTAGCTGACTTTTAGTATGCACGCAGGTGAGCTGATTATAGAGTTAGCATGAGGATGACACACGGCATGGATTGAACGGCTGGCATCTGAAGAAAGAAGTAAAGATGTTTTAAATATAAAGTTTTGTGTTATGGTATCAAAGAAAAGATTTAATGTTTTGTAACAAATGATTGATGTTTTATATTCCGCGAAAAGTTTTAATAAACTCTGATTTGAAGAACTGTGTTTATGAGTAAATCCGACACGAAAGTAGGGCCACCGGGTTCGGGGCCTTACAAATAACCGACATAATTTTCAGCGAGAGAATAAAATAAAATGCATAACAATCGCCCCAACTACTTTCCATTATCAGGTGAATGGCTATTCCAAACATTTACAAGTATATGTCCTTCAAATATGAGTAATTGACATAATTTTCAGCGAAAGTATGCAAAAATCTTTTTGGATTTTCTCTTTACATAGATAAAAACACAATCTTTTTGTCTTTTCGGATTTTTCTATACATACGAAAAATTCATAGTCTTTTTGTCTTTTCAGATTTTTCAATACATACGAAAAAATCACAATCCTTTTTTTAATGTTTTTGGTTTTTATCTATACAAACAAAAATCACATATTTTTATATTTTCTTCTTTTTACCCCCAAAATTTAAAACATAAAAATAAATGAAAGAAAATGAACAAAAAGTGAAATAAAGATAATTATCCTTGTTTAAGGACCTCAGTAAGTGTTTTAAGACCGTTTATACAAAGCAAAAACGAGTGTTGACAAATGCCTTGGTAAACAAGTCAGCGCGTTGAAAATCCGTGTGCACTTTTTCAATATCAATTAATTTCTTTTCAAAACAGTCTCGAATGAAATGATATCGAATCTTAATATGCTTTGTTTTCGAATGTTAAACAGGATTTTTGGTGATACTTATTGTTGCAGAGGTATCAATTAAAATTGTAGTAGTAAGAAACTTCAAACCATAGTCGCGCAGATGTTGTTGGATCCAAAAAACCTATGAACAGCAACTAGAGGCTGCCACGTATTCAGCTTCAGCGGTTGAAGTGGAGACCGTTGTTTGGTTCATACACTTCCAGGAAACAAGTTGGCTTCCTAAAAATTGGCAACCCGCCGTAGTCGATTTGAAATTGATCTTCCATCCTCCGTAATCAGAATCAGAAAACGCAGTGAGTTCAAAGCTATCGTCCTTAGGATACCATAACCCAATGTCGGGATTACTCCTTAGATATTGAAGTATACGTTTAACCACCGCCAGGTGAGTCACTCGGGGACTTGACTTGTACCTAGCACACAAACAAACTGCAAAACATTATGTCAGGTCGAGAAGTAGTTAAATACATTAATGAACCAATCATAGCACGATAAAGGATAGGATCAATGGTATCCTCCAATTCGTACGGTGACAAATTGTGACCCACGGGAAGAGGCGTCGAAGGAATATTTACGGCAGTTATCTTGAATCGGCTCAAGACATCGGTCACATATTTCGTCTGATGAATGAAGATTCCCTTATCAAGAAATTCATCTCCCCCATCGAGGTCATTTCAAACTTCGTCTACATTGACTTCTCGAATCCTTACACAGCTTGTCGTTTGTTGAACCAAAACTGATGTCATCAACGTAAATTTGGACAAGGAGCAGATTGTAACGATTCCGGCAAATCCAGGTATACCCTAGCCGGTATATACTATTTACGTGTCATTTAATATTGATTATATGAGTTATAGTACGTTTATACGAGTATATATGATTCATAGTACGAATCATACTCGATTATATAGTGAATCGTATTAGAATTACGATTAACCGATGATCGGTTATTGAAACCCGAACGAATCGGGAATTACATTATAGACGAAGTATATAATGTTTAGTGATGTTTACGAAGTATTAAAGCTTCGGGATAAGTGAATTATGGCACAGAAAAAGGATTTCGATTTATTAGTACGTCGGTACGATAAACGAAACCTTTAACATCAAACCAAGCAAGAGACGATCGATCAAACCGAAAAAGATGCACAAATACCGACAATACGATGTGTTAAGTCATTTAATGTCATGGGTTAAGTTTTTAAAGTTTTTAAATCAGTTTTATGTAAATTTTATTTTAACCCGAAAAACGACCATTTTAGGCTCGTTTTAAGCCGAATTACGCGTTTAAACGAGAAACGAACTGAACCAGATTATCCAAAACATTATCCGGATTACGGAAATCCGAATATGTGGCTTAGAATGGACTTGTGGGTCCCATCCCACCCCATATGGTGGACCGATCGGCCCACCCCTTCCATAATATCATTTCATTTTTTTTTTACAATATCAAACTCTCTCAAATCTCTTCATACATTTCAAGTGTTCATCCAAATTCATCACTTTTAACCAAGAACAAAAGGTATAAACATGTTATAATGCATAATCTTTGGTGTTGATTTCTTAATTTTGAGTTGTTTTGCAAGAACAAGAGGTTCCAAGTGAAATATGGGTGAAAACCCGAGATGGAACCGATCCTTGCTTGATCAAGTGATGTATACAAGTTATACACGGGATCTTGGTCCAAGAAACGAGTTAAAAGTGTCGATAACGAATTTTTACGGTTAGAATCTCTAAAAATGAATTTCCAAGTGAAAGACGGGTGAAAACCCGAGATGAAACCGACTCTTGCATGATCAAGAGATGTATACAAGTTATACAAGGGATCTTGGTCCAAGAAATGAGTAAAAAGAGTCGAGAACGGATTTTTACGGTTAAAACCTTTGTTTTTATATCAAAACCGACACTATGAAAGAAATGGTTTGATTGTTGGTGTAACTTGCTTGGTATGGTGTTATTGTGCTTGTAAGTGTTGTATCTAGTGGCTAGCAAAGGCTAGAAACCAAGATCTTTGCGATCTAACGCTAGAAAACACAAGATAGTTCGGTTTTCGTGTGGATCTATGATTTTGGACAGATTGTAGTGTGCTTTGAGTCGGGTCATGAAATTTCACAGAGATGATCTACACATGAAAATATGAGATCTGTGAATTTTTGGTAATTTTTGGATAAAGGATGAATATTTGGTGAATTTAATGCTCGGTTTTGGCCAAAAATGGTGAAAAATAGCTAAACATCATACAAAATTCTGGAAAAATTAAGATAAGCTTTTTATAACATATAAAAGTCACACACAAAATTTCAGGTTCATTGGAGAAGTCTAAGTAGGCTTTTCGGTAAAAATGAGTTCTAGGGATTTCTAGCTCGGTTTTGGTAAAAATGGCTTGAAAAATGAGTTTTGCGTTATGGAAAAATTCCAGGGAGTTATGAGGATGGCATGGATCATCCCGGAAAAATTTGGGATTTTTCTAAAGTCTTTTGGTATTTTTGACATATTTAGTGTTTTAATGATGATTAAAAATAGATAAATAAATGTAAATACAAAAATTAAATCTGGAAAATTTTTATAAAATTTCTTACTGTCAAAATAAGTTTTGTGCAAAATTTCAAGACCCGAGACTAAACGGGTAATTATTTGTGCTAAAAAGAACATAAAAACAAATTTTTAAAGCTTAAAACGTGTAAACCGGCAAAACTCGCATAAGCGAGCTGACTGGTATATAAAAACCTAAAAATGGACCATTTTCATAATACTAAGTAAATTAAATAAAAGTAAATCATCCGAAAATAATTCGGATGATTTGGGTAATTTTACCCGATTTTACTGTTTCCGGCACCTAAATGACGGAAACGGGCCCCGCGGCCAAACGGGGTGTCCAAACCGAGCTCTAATTTCATCACTTTAACTAAAATAACAGTCAAACACCATTTTTGGGTCGGGTGTGAACAAACCTATTTTTGAAACTAAAAACGGATGACCGTGCTAGGCACGCAAATCAAGAAAAACATAAAAATGATAATTTTGACCGTCAGACTCTAAGTAATGTCACAATCTGAGTCCTTAGAAGTGTCACGGGTTTAACATTGTCCCCGGATCGAGTACAGTACTGGGTTAACAATGTCCCCAGATGTACCGATTAACACGGATTTTATTTATGGGAATTATATAGTAACGACTAGATATCATATTACAGATCCAGGCTTATAGCAGTTCATTGTATCACGTCCCGACTCACAGAAAGGTGAGTTTTCACGAGCCCCTTTTACTGAACTGTTTTAAATATTTTCCCGGGGCGGAAAGCATGTCTTTATTAAAGTATTTAAGTACATACCGATCGTATGGAAACACTTGTATATTTATATATATATGGTTTGATGCACAGAATATATAAAATTGTTTATCGTGTGGGATTGTTCTGGGGTAACATAGTTCCCAGAGGTTATTATTGTTCTGGGGTAACATAGTTCCCGGAGGTTATTATTGTTCTGGGGTAACATAGTTCCCGGAGGTTATTATTGTTCTGGGATAACATAGTTCCCGGAGGTTATTATTGTTCTGGGGTAACATAGTTCCCGGAGGTTATTATTGTTCTGGGGTAACATAGTTCCCAGAAGGTTAGTGAAAAGGTACTGGGGAAACATAGTTTCCAGCGTAATTACATTGCTAATAAATGATTATTAAAATGATCTGTCAGTGTTTATTTAAATTAGTGAAACTCATCAACTATTCGTAGTTGACCCGTTTTCTTTACATGTTTTCTAGGTATGCCCAAGTTGGAATGATTGATATGTGCTTAATGATCTGTGCTACTTGTTGGAAGCTTGCTGATCTATATTTTGTAATGAATATATTAACGTCTTATCGGTAAAACTTGTGTGTAACACCTAGACGGTAACGAAACTCGCAACAATGTAAAATGATATAAATTAATGTAGTGGTATTTTCTTTATAAGCAATGCTGTTGATATCAGATGTGTCTGTTGCATCCCGTGTACGTTTCCGCTGCGGTTACGGGGTGTTACAGAACTTGGTATCAGAGCCATTGGTTATAAAGAATTAGGATGTCTTTAAAAGATACCTAAAATATAACCAGTAGCTCAAGTATTATAGGATCTGAATATCAACTAAATATATATTGTGACGAGATTGGGATGAACTTGGATGGAAAAGTGGGTTATTATGGTCCGGAACATAATAACAGACTTGTCCGCACGAGGGAATTCAGGGGAAGTCACGGGGTACACTAATAGGTAAAAATGGCAACATATGTGCAAATATGTGATAATATTGTTATGTGGTCAAGTTGTATAAGTAAGTGCATATTAATTTGATTATGATTTACACTATGGAAAGAACTATATGTTTGTTAACTTGTGTGCAGGTAAAATGTCAAGAACCCCCAGTGTGTCTATCGAGGAGGACCCGGAGGAGGTCAGCTCCGGGGACTCCGGGAGCCCACTTGTAGCATCTAGCACCGAGCCTTCCGAGGCTAGCTTTAGGAGTTCCGGCCAGTCCTCCTCAGCTAGGATGGCCAGATCCCCGACCCCACCCGCACCACAGGTCGCTCCTGCACCCCCTGGATTCGGACCCCGCCTCACGGCGCGGATCAGTATCCCACCGGTCCGACCTATCTCGCCCCCACCCAGACCTGCTACTCGTAGGGGCGAGTCATCCAGCTCTCGTCCCGAGCCTGCGACTCTACCGGTGTGGGGTCTCCCGAGACAGGAACGGGACGCTGCGGCCTGGCTCCGAACGCTCACCGAACAGGTGAACGAGCACTCCGCCGCCTTGACGGTGGGAGTCCAAAGGAGAATGTACTTGGGTGATTGCATACTGGATCATCAGTATGCAATCGCCCAGCTGAAGAGGGAGTGCTCATACTCCCAATGGATGCTTGACCGGATGGAGAGTCGGGTTCGGGTTATGATGGCGGTGTTAGTGGTGTTGGTGGCGATGTTGGTGGGGTTGGTTTACCACCGTGTTTAGTTGTTTTGGGTTGGGGATAGACAGGGACCATTTTTTTTGATACTCTGTGTAAGTTGTTAGTGGTGATGCTAACATGGAGTGAATCTTGTTTAGTTATAATACAACCACTGGCCCCTAGGGTGGGTCTCTTTTGGGGCATATCATTATAGATACTTTTGGGTATCATTCAAGCACTGACCCCTTTACGGGTTATGTCGAGATGATGCCGACATAGGGCCCTTGTATTAAAACTTAGTTATGTAATGTTGACTGGAAAGTATGTAAACTGATGTTTGTGTAATATGTATCAATGTTTACTAATGAATGAAATATGTATTGTGTTTTATGATTTGAGATGGTATTGATTATATGTATTTTCTTGATGTTGTGTAGAATGGCACCGAAACGATCAACGAAAATATCGGAAATAGATGTGAGCCGTTTGATTGCTCAACAGTTGGAGGCGGCGATACCGGATATATTATCGCGCATCGCCGCCAGTATTAACAACTCGACCAATCCAACCCCTCCGAGCAATCAAACGCCCATAAATAATGACGGGGAATAAAATGCTAATCCTCCAAGGAATGATAACACGATTCCGAGTAATGACGCACCGCCTAGGGTGGTCGTTACAGACAGTAATGGCCCTATACCTACGGTAGAGACGAACCGTACTGAACCGATTCGTGCATCCAGGGGATGTTCGATCAAGGACTTTATGTTGTGCAAGCCATTAGAGTTTAGCGGGTCTGAAGGACCGAATGGGTTAGTTAAATGGATAGAGAAAATAGAATCAGTGGTGAATATCAGCAACTGTCCCGAGGATTGTGTCGTTAAGTACGCCACCTGTACATTCACAGACCATGCCTTGACATGGTGGAACACCATAGTACAGACTCGAGGTCAGGCGGCGACAAACCACATGACCTGGACAGAGCTTAAGGCTCTTGTGTTGGAACATTTCTGCCCAAAGAATGAATTGCAGAAACTGGAAAATGAGTTGTGGAATCTGGAGATGAAGGGGGCGGACCACTTGGGTTATACCAACCGGTTTAATGAACTGTCACGATTAGTACCGTGGTTGGTCACCCCAGAGACGAAGAGGGTGGAACGTTATATTTGGGGACTTACTCCAGTAGTGAGGAGTATAGTTAACGCAGGGGGACACCAGACGTATGAAAGTGCAGTGACACAGGCTGGCATTGTCACGTATGATTTCTTACGGAGCGGATCACTAAAGGTGACAGGAGAATCCGCTGGGGGAAAACGGGGTACGCATGACCATAGGATCCAGGAAAAGCAGCAAAGCAAACGAGCTAGGCCCGCTGCCCAGAGCTATGCCACGACTAGTTCGGGCGGAAGGCAAGAACCGCAGAAGGGAACGTTTCCTAAGTGCGGGAAATGTGGTTACCACCATGGTGGCGTGTGCAAAGAGGTGGTGTGCCACCGGTGTGGCAGGATTGGACACTACGCACCAAATTGTAAGACAAATCTGAACAACCTGAACCGAAAACCGCAACCTATCCGTGCGCAGCCATTTAGGACCCAACCGGCCCGACAGCAAAACCCGCAAGGAAACCAAATGGTGACCACTAGCCGGGCTTGCTACGAATGCGGCAGCACGGATCACTTCAAAAGGAACTGCCCGAAACTGAACCAGGGAGGAAACGGGAGACAACTCACGGGTCAGGCATCGTCGTCCAATCCGGCGCGAGGCCGAGCATTCGTGATGGGGGCAAACGAGGCACGCCAGGACCCCAGCGTAGTGACAGGTACCTTCCTCGTCTCTGATCATTACGCTTCTGTATTATTTGATACAGGCGCCGATAGAAGTTTTGTCTCCGTTAGATTCCTTTCGATAGCAAACCTTCCTATTGGTGAAACCATAGAACCTTACACCGTAGAAGTCGCTAACGGTAAAACCATGATAGTTAATCAGATAGTTCGGAATTGCCCTTTTATTCTGAACGAACAATCCTTTCTGATTGACTTGTTACCGGTAGAATTGGGTAGTTTTGACGTGATAGTGGGAATGGATTGGCTAGCACGTAACAGGGTAGAAATAAACTGTGAAAAGAAAATCGTCAAGATCTGAGTGTCAGATGACGAGGAGGTATTAGTGCAAGGAGAAAAATCCGGCACCATGATACCATTTATATCCCATCTCAAGGTGTTAAAATATATACGTCAGGGATGTGTGGCGTATCTAGCGAGCCTGACGGCCACTGATTCTGAGGAAAAACGGGTGGACGATATTCCCGTGGTACGCGAATTTCCACAAGTTTTCCCAGAGGAACTGCCTGGATTACCGCCAACCCGACAAGTCGAATTCAGAATCGATCTGTTAACTCAAGCTGGCCCTGTTGCTAAGGCACCTTACCGATTTGCACCATCTGAGATGCAAGAATTATCCAACCAGTTGCAAGAATTGTTGGATAAAGGATTTATTCATCCTAGTTATTCCCCGTGGGGCGCACCGGTACTATTCGTGAAAAAGAAGGACGGGAGCCTTAGAATGTGCATTGATTACAGGGAATTGAACAAGTTGACAATCAAAAATAGGTATCCTCTCCCCCGAATCGATGATCTGTTCGACCAACTACAAGGTGCGAGCTACTTTTCAAAAATAGATCTTAGATCGGGATACCATCAGGTTAGAATTCAGGAGGAGGATATCCCAAAAACCGCATTCCGGACTCGCTACGGCCATTACGAGTTCTTAGTTATGCCTTTTGGGCTAACAAATGCGCCAGCAGTATTCATGGATCTCATGAATCGAGTCTGTAAACCCTATCTCGACAAATTCGTCATTGTATTTATTGACGATATTTTGATATACTCGAAGAGTAAAGAAGAGCACGAGCAACACTTAAAGTTAGTTTTAGAGCTCCTGGATCAGGAGAAGTTATATGCAAAATTCTCCAAGTGTGACTTCTGGTTACAAGAGGTGCAATTCCTCGGTCACGTTATAAACCACCAAGGAATACACGTTGATCCGAGTAAGGTTGAAGCAATTAAGAATTGGCAAGCGCCTAAATCTCCAAAGGAAATCCGCCAATTCTTAGGCTTAGCTGGATACTATCGTCGATTTATAGAGAACTTTTCCAGCATCGCCCAACCTTTAACCCTCCTGACTCAAAAGGATCGGAAGTATGAATGGGGTGAAGAGCAGGAAACGGCGTTTCAAACGCTAAAACAAAGATTGTGCCAAGCGCCAATCTTAAGTCTCCCCGACGGAGACGATGGTTTTGTCGTGTATTGTGACGCATCCCGGACAGGGTTGGGATGTGTGTTGATGCAGAATAATAAAGTCATAGCCTATGCTTCCCGACAGTTAAAAGTACACGAGAAAAATTACACTACCCATGACTTAGAACTGGGAGCGGTTATCTTTGCACTTAAAATCTGGAGACATTATCTCTACGGTACAAAGTGCACCATCTTCACCGATCATAAAAGTTTGCAACACATATTCGATCAGAAAGAACTGAATATGAGACAACGAAGATGGGTCGAATTATTAAGCGACTATGACTTTGACATCCGTTATCACCCCGGCAAGGCTAACGTCGTAGCCGATGCCTTTAGTAGGAAGGATCGGGTTAAGCCATTGCGAGTGCGAGCGCTGGGGATGATAGTCCAGTCGAACCTTTCGGATTTGATTCGAGTCGCTCAACGCGAGGCGTTGAAAGAGGAACAATTGGAAAAAGAGGGACTTTACGGTAACGAGAAGAATTTCGAACAGCGCGTGGACGAAATTCTCTATTTCAAAAATCGGATTTGGATCCCGACTCTCCATGACCTTCGTGAATTAATCATGGACGAAGCGCATAAATCGAAATATTCCATACATCCGGGATCGGATAAGATGTACCAGGATGTGAAGGAGTTCTACTGGTGGCCGGGTATGAAAAAGGAAATAGCCACATACGTCGGCAAGTGTACGACGTGTGCGAGGGTTAAGGCGGATCACCAGAAACCTTCGGGAATGTTACAATAACCGGAAATTCCCGAATGGAAGTGGGAGCAGATCACGATGGATTTTGTGACACACCTCCCCAAGACGTCCCGAGGACATGATGCAATTTGGGTAGTCGTGGATCGATTAACCAAATCGGCACATTTTATCCCGATTAGAAATAATTATAACACGGAGAGACTTGCGCAGATTTATATAAATGAAATTGTGTCTCGTCATGGGATACCCATCTCAATCATCTCTGATCGGGATAGCCATTTCACCTCCAAGCTTTGGCAAGCTGTGCAAGAAGCACTGGGAACGCGTATTAATTTAAGCACAGCCTACCACCCTCAGACCGACGGTCAGTCTGAGAGGACCATTCACACCCTGGAGGATTTGCTTCGTGCATGCGTACTGGATTTTAAGGGAAACTGGGATCAACATCTCCCACTAGTTGAATTTTCCTATAATAACAGTTACCATAGCAGTATAAAGGCAGCACCTTATGAAGCATTGTATGGACGGAAGTGCCTATCACCACTTTGCTGGTCTGAAGTGGGTGACTCGCAGGTCATTAGATCGGATCTGGTCCAGGAGACGACCAGCAAGATTCTTGAAATTAAAAACAATCTGAAGGCCGCGCGGGATCGGCAGAAGAGTTATGCCGATAACCATAGAAAACCGTTATCATTTGAGAAAGGTGATAAAGTGTATTTGAAAGTATCACCGTGGAAGGGTGTGGTTAGAATTGGAAAGGCGGGGAAGTTAGCCCCTAGATATATTGGACCATTCGATATTACTGCGAAAATAGGTCCTGTAGCATACAGATTAGAACTGCCTGATGAGCTGAGTGCAGTTCACAACGTGTTTCATGTGTCAAATTTGAAAAGATGTCTGGCGGATGAGACATCGGTGTTACCCTTAGAGGGTGTTCAAATAAATGATAAGCTCAACTTCGTAGAGGAGCCCATTGAAATAGTGGACGGTAAGATCAAGCAACTTAGACACAATAAGATCTCGTTGGTCAAAGTTAGATGGAATTCGCAACGAGGCCCAGAATTTACTTGGGAACGAAAGGATGAATTTCGGAAGAAATACCCCCGCCTATTTCCTCAAAAGGAAGTAGTTGACATGTAAAATTTCGAGGACGAAATTTTTATAACGGGGGGAGAATGTAACGATTCCGGCAAATCCAGGTATACCCTAGCCGGTATATACTATTTACGTGTCATTTAATATTGATTATATGAGTTATAGTACGTTTATACGAGTATATATGATTCATAGTACGAATCATACTCGATTATATAGTGAATCGTATTAGAATTACGATTAACCGATGATCGGTTATTGAAACCCGAACGAATCGGGAATTACATTATAGACGAAGTATATAATGTTTAGTGATGTTTACGAAGTATTAAAGCTTCGGGATAAGTGAATTATGGCACAGAAAAAGGATTTCGATTTATTAGTACGTCGGTACGATAAACGAAACCTTTAACATCAAACCAAGCAAGAGACGATCGATCAAACCGAAAAAGATGCACAAATACCGACAATACGATGTGTTAAGTCATTTAATGTCATGGGTTAAGTTTTTAAAGTTTTTAAATCAGTTTTATGTAAATTTTATTTTAACCCGAAAAACGACCATTTTAGGCTCGTTTTAAGCCGAATTACGCGTTTAAACGAGAAACGAACTGAACCAGATTATCCAAAACATTATCCGGATTACGGAAATCCGAATATGTGGCTTAGAATGGACTTGTGGGTCCCATCCCACCCCATATGGTGGACCGATCGGCCCACCCCTTCCATAATATCATTTCATTTTTTTTTACAATATCAAACTCTCTCAAATCTCTTCATACATTTCAAGTGTTCATCCAAATTCATCACTTTTAACCAAGAACACAAGGTATAAACATGTTATAATGCATAATCTTTGGTGTTGATTTCTTAATTTTGAGTTGTTTTGCAAGAACAAGAGGTTCCAAGTGAAATATGGGTGAAAACCCGAGATGGAACCGATCCTTGCTTGATCAAGTGATGTATACAAGTTATACACGGGATCTTGGTCCAAGAAACGAGTTAAAAGTGTCGATAACGAATTTTTACGGTTAAAATCTCTAAAAATGAATTTCCAAGTGAAAGACGGGTGAAAACCTGAGATGAAACCGACTCTTGCATGATCAAGAGATGTATACAAGTTATACAAGGGATCTTGGTCCAAGAAATGAGTAAAAAGAGTCGAGAACGGATTTTTACGGTTAAAACCTTTGTTTTTATATCAAAACCGACACTATGAAAGAAATGGTTTGATTGTTGGTTTAACTTGCTTGGTATGGTGTTATTGTGCTTGTAAGTGTTGTATCTAGTGGCTAGCAAAGGCTAGAAACCAAGATCTTTGCGATCTAACGCTAGAAAACACAAGATAGTTCGGTTTTCGTGTGGATCTATGATTTTGGACAGATTGTAGTGTGCTTAGAGTTGGGTCATGAAATTTCACAGAGATGATCTGCACATGAAAATATGAGATCTTTGAATTTTTGGTAATTTTTGGATAAAGGATGAATATTTGGTGAATTTAATGCTCGGTTTTGGCCAAAAATGGTGAAAAATAGCTAAACATCATAAAAAATTCTGGAAAATTTAAGATAAGCTTTTTATAACATATAAAAGTCACACACAAAATTTCAGGTTCATTGGAGAAGTCTAAGTAGGCTTTTCGGTAAAACGAGTTCTAGGGATTTCTAGCTCGGTTTTGGTAAAAATGGCTTGAAAAATGATTTTTGGGTTCTGGAAAAATACCAGGGAGTTATGAGGATGGCATGGATCATCCCGGAAAAATTTGGGATTTTTCTAAAGTCTTTTGGTATTTTTGACATATTTAGTGTTTTAATGATGATTAAAAATAGATAAATAAATGTAAATACAAAAATTAAATCTGGAAAATTTTTATAAAATTTCTTACTGTCAAAATAAGTTTTGTGCAAAATTTCAAGACCCGAGACTAAACGGGTAATTATTTGTGCTAAAAAGAACATAAAAACAAATTTTTAAAGCTTAAAACGTGTAAACCGGCAAAACTCGCATAAGCGAGCTGACTGGTATATAAAAACCTAAAAATGGACCATTTTCATAATACTAAGTAAATTAAATAAAAGTAAATCATCCGAAAATAATTCGGATGATTTGGGTAATTTTACCCGATTTTACTGTTTCCGGCACCTAAATGACGGAAACGGGCCCCGCGGCCAAACGGGGTGTCCAAACCGAGCTCTAATTTCATCACTTTAACTAAAATAACAGTCAAACACCATTTTTGGGTCGGGTGTGAACAAACCTATTTTTGAAACTAAAAACGGATGACCGTGCTAGGCACGCAAATCAAGGAAAACATAAAAATGATAATTTTGACCGTCAGACTCTAAGTAATGTCACAATCTGAGTCCTTAGAAGTGTCACGGGGTTAACATTGTCCCCGGATCGAGTACAGTACTGGGTTAACAATGTCCCCAGATGTACCGATTAACACGGATTTAATTTATGGGAATTATATAGTAACGACTAGATATCATATTACAGATCCAGGCTTATAGCAGTTCATTGTATCACGTCCCGACTCACAGAAAGGTGAGTTTTCACGAGCCCCTTTTACTGAACTGTTTTAAATATTTTCCCGGGGCGGAAAGCATGTCTTTATTAAAGTATTTAAGTACATACCGATCGTATGGAAACACATGTATATTTATATATATATGGTTTGATGCACAGAATATATAAAATTGTTTATCGTGTGGGATTGTTCTGGGGTAACATAGTTCCCAGAGGTTATTATTGTTCTGGGGTAACATAGTTGCCAGAGGTTATTATTGTTCTGGGGTAACATAGCTCCCGGAGGTTATTATTGTTCTGGGGTAACATAGTTCCCGGAGGTTATTATTGTTCTGGGGTAACATAGTTCCCGGAGGTTATTATTGTTCTGGGGTAACATAGTTCCCGGAGGTTATTATTGTTCTGGGGTAACATAGTTCCCTGAGGTTATTATTGTTCTGGGGTAACATAGTTCCCAGAAGGTTAGTGAAAAGGTACTGGGGAAACATAGTTTCCAGCGTAATTACATTGCTAATAAATGATTATTAAAATGATCTGTCAGTGTTTATTTAAATTAGTGAAACTCACCAACTATTCGTAGTTGACCCGTTTTCTTTACATGTTTTCTAGGTATGCCCAAGTTGGAATGATTGATATGTGCTTAATGATCTGTGCTACTTGTTGGAAGCTTGCTGATCTATATTTTGTAATGAATATATTAATGTCTTATCGGTAAAACTTGTGTGTAACACCTAGACGGTAACGAAACTCGCAACAATGTAAAATGATATAAATTAATGTAGTGGTATTTTCTTTATAAGCAATGCTGTTGATATCAGATGTGTCTGTTGCATCCCGTGTACGTTTCCGCTGCGGTTACGGGGTGTTACACAGATCATCACCAATATTATTATAAAATAGAATGCAGTTGATAGTTCATCACTTTAAGCCATTATCAGTATGATGGTCAGTAAGAGTGCCATAGCAAGCTCTCAGGGCTTGGTGTAGACCATACAGGGCCTTGTTCAATTGGTAAATTCGGTCCGGATAATCTGGACCTTCAAAACCAAGAGTCTGGAAAACAAACACTTCTTCATGCAATTCTCCATTAAGAAACGCGCTCTTCACATTCATCTGATAAACTTTGATGTTCTTGAAAGTAGCATAGGCCAAGAAAATTAGTACAGCTTCCAATCGGACGACAAGAGCATACACTTCAGTGTACTCTATTCCTTCTTGGTGATGAAAGCCTTGAACAACAAGTATTTCTTTGTTTTTGATGATCATGCCACGATCATCTTTTTTACACTTAAATACCCACTTCGTAGGAATTGATTTCTTAACTCTAACCGGTTTATCAATGAGATCCCATACACGCAGTCGATGAAACTACTGCAATTCTTCCTGCATTGCTTCTACCCAAGATGGATCAGCGAGAGCCATACGAACATTTGTTGGTTCTACCTGAGATAGAAAGAAAGTGTATTTTGCAAAATTCATGATTTCCGAAGAATGTGTTTCAGGAAGAGGAGCCGAGGAGGAATCAAAAAAATGGCCATCATCATATGAGATCAAAATCACATCAGACGTATTAGGAAGATCATCTTGTGAAGCATCAACATAAACAGAACCAGAAGATCTTGGAGGTAAGAATTGATCTTGAAAATAAGCACGCATCAAGTCTTCATCTGGTTGCTCGGTTAATTGAGTGAACGAATTAAATAAACCCTCATAATCGAACATCCAATCAGGTCCGTTACCTTGAGGAGGTGTGGTATACCTTTGAGAATCAACATGGTACCACTCCTCAACACAGCCCAAAGTAAAATTAAATTCACGTTTCTTAGGTGATGCGTAACCCAAGAAACAACCTTCAATTGCCTTTTCTTCAAATTTTCCCGCATCATTCTTCAACATAGTACAAGGACACCCGAATGGTTCCAAGTATTTTAACTCAAGCTTTCTCTTGTTCAGAAGTTCATAACTAGTCTTTTGAAGCCTCTTCACAGTTAAACACGAATAAGCGTTTAACAAGCAGTATTCACAGCCTCGTTCCATAATTGAACTGGAAGCTTAGAATCTGGAAGCATCGTTCAAGCCTCTTCAATCAATGTTCTATTCTTTCTTTCTGCCACACCATTCTGTTGAGTTACATAAGGAGCACTTTACTCCCAATGAATTCCTTTCTGAATACGAAAGAAATCGAATACATTATTTTTAAATCCGTACCATTATCACTTCAGATACATCTCATCTTCAACTTATACAGTGATTCAATCTTAGTGATTAAATTTTAAACCAGAATAGATGTTTGATCTTTTGAATTCATAAACAAAACCCACAAATATCTTGAATAGTCATCAGTGACAACTACACAGTACTAATCACCAGCGATACTCGCACAATTCACAGGACAGAACAAATCCATATGAAGTCATTCTAATGGAGTGTCAATGGTATTGATTAACTTAGATGGGTGTGACTTCTTCTTCTGTTTGCCCTTCTTACAAGCAACACAGTGCTGGGTTAACTTAAAATGTTTCAAAGAAACACCAATAACCAAATCATTTTCCATTAAATAATTTATCTTTCGAACACGAATATGACCCATCCTTCTGTGCCACAGAATCGTGTCCTTTTTAGTTGCCTTAGAAACGAAACACGTCTCGACAAAAGTAGATACCTTAGAACTCATGTTCAATACATAAATATCATTCGATCGAGGAGATCACATGACAATCATATCCTCTGGAATCACATATCCCGGTTTTAGGATTATGCACTCCTTACCATTAAATACGGTAGTGTACTTCTTATCACAAATTTGTGACACACTCAATAAGTTATTATCAACTTTGTCACAATAGTTGACTTTTTCAAACATGATATGCCCATTTGAAACATCACCTTCTTGTGTTATCATACCACTCGAATTTCCCGCGAAAGAAACATACCCTCCTTGAATATTTTTGACATTTGATAGAAGACTGATATTGCCGGTAATATGACGAGAGCATCCACTATCAATGATCTAGTTTTCACCAGACACAGTCTTGGATGAACCCTACACACACACATAAAGTGATCAGTTCAAAAAGGCAGCCCAAGCCTCAGTCTTGGGCACCTTTTGAGTTTCACATGTTGAATCAAAATTAACAGAATTCAAATGTTGTTCAGCAACTTGTGAATAAGTCACAGGCCTTCTAGATTTACGTCTTAAATAGACAGCTTGAACTACATTTGTATTCACATTTTTACAAATAGGCTCAGTTGGGAAAAATTTGGGTTTTGCAGTAAATGATTTTTCATTAGCGTAAACCACTTTTCAAGGATTCACATTAGATAGCATAATGTGAGTTTCATCATCGAAACACATTGGTCTTTTCAAAATCTCCGTTATCACAGGAACGGGTTTAGATTGTTCTTTGATAAATGGATGAAGATTTTGCGATTTCTACAATCCACAGTTTCTGACCGCGTGACCTTGTTCACCAAAGAGTAAGCAAGTTCTCATATCAACATGTTCACGTTGTGGTGGAGCAGAAACATGTGCAACCGAAGGTTGATGATAAACTCCAGCAATTGGACCTTTATCCAAGTCATTAAACGTCACAGCTTACCTTTCATGTAGAAATCCAAATTTGAACAATTTGAAAAGCTTTGTAGAGAGTTAGTTCCATTTGATTTCACAAATTGAATATTTTTAGCTTATTTTAACAATTTTTTAGCTTTTATCAAAGGATCTACAACAGTTGATGTCTTGGAATTAACAAACTTGTTTTCAAGGTCTTGTAACTTAAAAGTTTCATTGTGAAAGACACTCTCAATCAATTCAGGTTTGATTAAATTAGAGGAATGTCTTTTTCAATGAAAACTTTGCTAATTCCTTTTAGCTTAAACACTCTACCAGTTGAAGCAGGAGGATTGACAAATCACATCAAGTCCTCATTAGAAATCTTTGGTTTTTCTGATTTCTTTGCTTTTACCTTAAATTGTTTCTCCTTTTTCACTTGAGTTGTATTTGAACCGTACACATCTTCCTCAAATTCATGAGGTTCACATAAAATGTGATTAGAGCGTGGAATGACCTGATTTTTGTGTACAACATCCGGTTCAACTATGTAAGTTCCCAGCCGGATCTACACAGGAGTATCTCGTAACACGAGGGTGCGGAATCCCCACGTATACGATACGAGTGTCGAGACGATTAATATGTTGAATATATGTAAACACACGAGGATATATGATAATACTTGAAATATTGCAAGAAGTAATAGCCAAAGAACAAACACGTGATTCCAAAATCACTAAAACAATCGTCCCAAAACAGCCGAAGTTACCAGTTTATATAACTTGACAACTTCGCCTAACATACTAGGCGAAGTTGTCATAACTTCGCTGACTTCAAGTTCGCTTAAACACGGCGAACATATAAGAACACGTTTAATACAAACTAACAAAATAAACGTTTACAGACACAACTAAACACGAGATACTGAACTACTGGCATTATGCACCAACAGACTCCCCCTTGGCAGTAGCTTCATATCTCTATCTTCTTTCTCGTGTCTTGTAATCCACAAATCTCGTACCAATCGTCTTCAAGCATGAATGCCCTGTCTTACACAGACAAAGACCACCCTCTGGTACTTCTTAGCTTCATCCTTCCACGTATGAATATAGAAAATCTTCTTATCATTAAGTACCTGCAAATCAGTTTGAGACAAATTAACCACGTGCATGGGATCATATACTCTTAGGATCTCCTGCTCATCCTCATCTTCCATAACAGCTTCAGCAGTCTGGCAGTCAACGTACCACCACTTGAGATCCTTCAACACATCCTTGGGAATCATCTTCATCGAAACCTCTTTCAAGCATCGAATCGGCTTGTATTTCATCACCATCCAAGGCTTACCATCAGTCCTCATACCTCTTTCCTTGTCTTCGACTAACTTCCCTTTCTGTGGCTTCAGCAACTCAAACTTTTTCTCTTTCACACTTTCTTTCCACACAATCCTTCCAACCCACCTTGCAAAGTTGTCATCGCTTCGATTAATCAATCTCAAATGTGCCAAATCTTTCACCTCACACTCAGGTAAGGTGTTAAGCGATCTCAAAGCCTTCTTAAAATACTAAATCCCATCATAACGCTTTATCACAAACAACTTCAACTCCTCGTCATACAACCAGCAAATGATACCTTTCTTTGACTCAGCGTAGCCCTTGATATTGTAACTCTTCTTAAACATTATTGGTACCGCAGGCTTCTTTGTCTTGAAGAACCACTGAGCACAGCCTTCTTTCCATCTTGGCTGTTCTTCCCACTCAGAATCATCTGGCACATTTTCATCTTGACTCAGCTTCACCTCATCAATACTTGGAATATCATGCTCTACACCATCATCAACTATTTCCCCTTCTTCCAACTCACTAACAATCTCTATCTGTTCCCCAATCTTTTCAATCTCGCCAGCCGTTAACACATCATCAACTAACTCATCATCATCATTTCCCAAAACCCCTTCATCGTCTACAACCACCACTGTGTCACCACCTGTACTGCTTGACGGACCATCAGACTCCCCCTGTGATGTGGAAGTCCTAAGATTCTGTTTAGTTCTTGGCAACTCACCACCTGCATCTTTCGATGCATTGGGATCATCGTCTCTGTCTTGCCTCTTCTTTGTTCTCAATTCATCACCCTTGCAGCTCGTCTCCCCCTGAGATGCTAAGAACTGCTTAAGAGCATCAAAGAGTTTACCGTGTTCAACGAGGAGTGATGGTTGTATCTGATTTTCTGCCACAAGCCGCTGAATAGCTTGTGTCTGGATGAGATTGATCTGTGACTGTTCAGCAACTACCCGTTCAAGAGCCGCAATCCTTTCAGAGTCAAAATCAAACCGCATATGAGAAATATCTTGAGCATACGGCGGTGGAATTCCCAAACTAGCTGGAATATCAGAGGTAGGCTGAGAAGTAACTGTGGGTGGTATTGAGACAGGTAACCCTGCAGTAGCAACCAACGTCAACTCAACAAATCTAGCAACAACCTCCGATGGAGTAAGAGTAGGAAGCGGTAAAGAAACTATCTCCGGTGCTGTAAACTGAAAGGTGGTTGGAGGTGTACCAAATGATGACGACGTGGTCACCAAAGGAACACTTGTGGTTATCGGCAGTGTGACAGTAGGAGAAACAGGTAACATAGTCATACCGAACAACGATGGTGGAAAAAAATGAACAACCCTCGAACTTTCACCAACTCTAGAACTTTCACCAACCCTTTTCTTCTTGGATCGTCGTACCAGACGATATAGATCCTCCTCAAAATCTGATTCACTGTCATCTGAGTCTTTCTTTCGCTTGCCATGAATCTTTCTTTTCTGGAAAGGATTTGTTGTGCTTCAACGATATCATCAGTGGAGGAGTCAGAGTCAGTTCTCTCAGAATCCGCTACATATGTAGAGACCATGGAAATATTCACACCAGACACCTCAGCTACCGAGGCTTGAACTTCAGCAGCTGGATCAAGCCTTTCCATGTTAAAGAAACCTTGCCCTCCAAAGGCAGCTTCAAGAGCAACCTGTTCTTCTGGAGCGGAAACAGGATCAGCAGGCGGTGCTTGCTGCACCACGGGTGGAAGTTGAACCACAGGAGGTGGTTGAGGGATATCAGCCTGTTGCGGTGCCGGATCAAGAAATTCATATCCCGGAGGAGCAACATAAGCAGGATTCACTAAGTAACCAAACAAGGCCGTTTGCCTCGGACGTAACGCTTCCCTGCTACGTGCACTCGAAGATTTACACTGAGCAAAAATTCTCTTGGAAACACTTTCTACATAAGAAATAGGACATCGTTGGGGCATATTTGGAGCTACATGATTGAGTATCATCTGTAAGAATCTCGGATACATCAAAAACCTTTCCCGAGCCACTGCATGTCTCTGACAATTAATATTATAAAATATCATCTGGCTGAAACTATAGGGCTTGTTGTAGGTTAAAGCAGTCATAGTCGATTGCATCGTCGCACCCATACCATCTGTACCAGCCTTTTGTCCAGACATGCACACAATCATCGCATTCATCAGAAATCTCCACTGATCTAACAAAAACCCCTTCCTTCTCTGAGAGTTTGCCAATGGACCTGAATACCCCATACGAAAGAATGCACCATTACGGAAAGTGGCCGAAAAGTCAGTGGGATCGTCGGTAGTCTCAACCCCAAACTGTAAATATACCCGTATTTGATCGGCTGAGAACTGTACCACTAGATTGTTAACTGTAGCACGCATCACAGGTGGATCAACGCGACAGTCATACTCAACCGTATTCCAGAAGTCTTCAATGTTCGGTAGGGAGATCGGAAGAGTAGTAGTAATAGCATGAAATATGCGTGTGCGTATAAGAAACGAAATGATCTCACGGTAATCGTCAATTCCTCGAGCATCCGGATCTAAGGTGATGAACATATTATGACCCAGAAAAAACTGCCTCTTATCAGCTCCGCCTTCGTATCCACCAGTTCCACCAGCACCAGCCACAGCAGCCATTTCTGCAAAACAAACAAGCCAAGTTATATCATTATGACAGCAGGTGACAACTTCGCCCTGCATGAAACAGGCGAAGTTGTAAAGTTAGCGAAGTTAGGGTTTCGACGAAGTTGGGATAACTTCGCCACTTCCTTAACATCGCTATATCAACGGCGCAACAAGCAAATCCAGTAATGGCAACGAATGGCCGATCAGATAGTATTTATAGGACAATAGTAATGCGATTGACGTATCCACTAACTCATTATCACTGAAAAGGAGTTTCAAAGCGGACCGACTAAGTGGTAAGGGTTTGGTACACAAAAGAGATCATAACAGATTATTATCCTTATACAATATGAATTATGTGTATCTCCGATCGGACCAACCTGTTTTATGGATCAAAATTGATAAACAAGAGGTTCGATTCAACAAGTAAGTTCGCCGAGGGTTTAGAAGTTTAAAGGTTTGACTAATTTTAACCACCGTTTTCCCTTATATAGTTCGAAAACCCAGCAGCGAAGTTATGGTAACTTTGCCCTTTTTACAACTTCGCTATTTTGATAACTTCGCCCAGAGTCAACTACGCTTAAAAATAAGTTCGCCCATTGAGATGTTGACTAAAGTAAAGAAAATGTGATCAAAACCAAGTAACCAAGTGTTTATGAAAACATACCATAATATATAATACATAACAAAATAAGGATTAATAAACGGGATCAAATTTCAGTCTTGACGAGAACCTACATGTTTTAGAAAAGATCCGAACCGGAATCATACTGATTAAGTGGTTGTCACATAGATCCATGTTCAGCGATATTATGACATAGAGAAACAGGTTGTAGGCGGGTATAAAACTTAGTATGGTTTTCATCGCTTCTGTGATACGGATTAGGTTCAATTAAGCTCAAAATTTAGATGGATATCACATGAGAGATTGTGATGCCTCCTATCTATTCTCAAAGCGTATTTGGCTTTCCCCAAGTCACCCCGAATTGACTTCGACCCGTAGTGTCTAATCAATCAATGTGCACATGTTGACCTTCCGATTCATCTTCCCGATCTTTCTTATACTTTGAAAATATTCATTCTTGCCTCTTTCTTGATATTTGTAACGAAACTAGCTTCATAAGGCTCAACGATAATAACTAGAGTTTTTTTTTTTTGAATCAAAGACAATAATATAACTGTAAGTCTAAGAAAATTGCAAGTCCTGAATCTAGATCACTACAGATTACTTAACACTATATTCGCGGGAATCAGAACACTCACGGGCTCATGTATGACTGGGTAATCACTTTTCTGCCTATCATTCGGAAAGATGTATGTGGAGACATGCACAACTCAGAATGACTCTCCACAGTAAATCAAGAAGATTTAGTTTGTATCACTTCTACTTTTACGCACCATAGAAAGCTACCATAACATACAATGACTGTTCTAAAGTCTTTTAGGCCTAATTACTTCACCAGTTAAGCACACAAAAACAGTTTATCTATCACTTTCCAAGGTTGGATCAATTTTCATTTTAACACCGTATTGAAACTTCTTGCAAAGTTATTGACTGAAAAATTATATCATTTCCCTAAAAAAAATTTAAAATTCAAACGCCCCGAACAAGTCAAAGTCTTTAGGTAAACGGCTATCCTGAAGATCCAGTGGATCAGTCGGACCAACCACATACGAGTATGTGTCACTCTGACTAAGTATGAACGACTAATTTTAAGCGAAAGAATAAAAACCCATCATAAACCGCCCCGGTCGCTTTCAGTCATCTGGTTAATGGCTATCCTTGGGATATGTCCTTCAAACTTGAGCAACCGACATAATTTTAAGCGATAGTGATGTTTTTTTTATGATAATAGAGAAAACATGGTTACTCTGGATTAATCATCCCATTAAGCTCAACAAGATTTTGAAAACGGGAGCGGTCAAACGCTTTAGTAAAAAGTTCGGCAAAATTATCCTGTGAATCAACCTTTTCAAGCAAAATTAATTTCTTCTCAGCACAATCCCGTATAAAATGATGACGAATGTCAATATGTTTAGTTTTACTGTGTTTAACGGGATTGTTAGTTACTGAGATAGCAGCAGTGTTATCAATGCAAATAGGAGTTTGAGTGAAATTCAGACCATAATCGCGCATTTGTTGTTGTATCCATAAAACCTGGGAGCAGCAATTCGATGCTGCCATGTATTCTGCATCGCAGGTGGAAATGGCTACAGAGGTCTGCTTCTTGCACTGCCACGACACCAATCTTCCTCCGAGAAACTGACATCCACCGGTTGTTGACTTCCTGTTTTGATTGCAGTCTCGATAGTCAGAATCGGTGTATGCTACCAAATCCAGTTCTCCCCCTTTCGAGTACCATAGTCCCAACTTAGGCTTTCCTTTAAGATACCGCAAGATTCTTTTCACTCCCTTGATGTGTGATTCCTTCGGGTTTGCCTGAAAACGAGCACAAAGACAAACTACAAACATAATGTTAGGTCTAGATGCAGTTAGATACATTAAAGAACCTATGATTTCCTGATATTGAGTGGGATCCACATCTTCATCACTGTCGAAATCAGCACCCAGTTTGTGGTTGACACAGATTGGAGTGTCGAATGGGGCACTATCGTCCATCTTGAAGCGTTTAAGTACATCATGGACATACTTCATTTGATGAATAAACATTCCATCTTTCTTCTGATCTACCTGCAATCCCAAAAAGAAAGTTAATTCGCCCATGGCGCTCATCTCAAACCATTTCTTCATGACTGCTTCAAACTCCTGACACATAGTAACTCTTGAGGCAGCAAAGATGATATCGTCACCATAAACCTGAACGAGTAAAAACTCACCCCCTTTCCATTTGACAAACAAGGTAATGTCGATATTCCCTCTCTCAAACCCATTCTCTAGCAAGTAATCTGACAAAGTTGCATACCAGGCGCGAGGTGCCTGATGTAGCCCATATAATGCTTTGCTCAATTTGTACAAATGATCAGGAAAATCTGGGTCAGGGAAACCCGGAGGTTGTTCTACGTATACCATCTCATCAACATTTCCGTTAAGAAACGCACTCTTCACATCCAAATGGAAAACTTTCATCTCTTTGTGTGCAGCAAATGCTAGAAACAGTCGGATTGCCTCCAGTCTGGCCACAGGAGCAAACACTTCGTTGTAATCTATTCCTTCCTGTTGATTAAACCCTTTAACTACCAATCTTGCCTTGTTGCGTATGATTATACCCTTCTCATCTCTCTTGCATTTAAAACCCCACTTTGTACCGATAGAGTTCACTTCTTGCAGTTTTTCAACTAACTGCCATACTTCCATCTTCTCAAACTGTGCCAGTTCTTCCTGCATGGCTTCAACCCATGAGCTATCCTTCAGTGCCATTTGATAATTCTTTGGTTCAATCTGACTGATGAAGCAGGTGTACAAGCACTCATTTATAATACCCGTGTCTTTAATGTTTGCATACGCACATGTGTGTTCATCCTAACTTCTTCTGGTACGTACACCATCAGCAGGATTACCGATCACATTCTCCAAAGGATGATTCTTGTGAACTTTGGTGGTCTGTACCGGACCGACTTCCAGATCATTCTCAAGATTTGAAGAGAGTTCATCAGAGTGAGGTTGAGTGTGAAATGGATTGCAGAATTCATCTTCATTCGAAACAGCTGGAGTTTCAACCGCATTTGACGAGGTCGGTTGATTTTCATTATATTGCGGACGTTGTATAATGTCCTCCTCTTCGTCATACAGCATCTGTGAGGTAATTTTCTCATCAATGTCTGCAAAATCCAAGTAAGGTACATTAAAAGATTTGAAAAGCTTATCATAGTTGAAATCCTCTGCCGGTCCCATGCTAGGCCTTGGTGATTTGTAACTAGTAATGTCAATGTTACAGACCACCTCAACCTTGCTGTTTGATAGATTAAAGACTCTTCTGTTGGGTGTCCCAACAACATAGCCAACTAAGATACCTTCGTTGGCTTTCTCACCAAATTTAGAGTTAGTCTTTAATATCGAACAAGGGGACCCGAAAGGTTCAAGACCCTTCAAATTTGGCTTTTTACCATGCATAAGTTCATAACAGGTTTTATTTAATCTTTTAACAGTTAATACACGATTAAGGATATAACAGGCTGTAGCAACAGCCTCAGCCCAGAACACCACGGGAAGTTTAGCATCCGCCAGCATGGTCCTGGCGCCTTCGATTAGAGTTCTATTCTTCCTCTCAGCTACTCCATTTTGTTGCGGAGTATATGGAGCGATGTACTTATGCTATATCCCTTTCTATAAGAAAAACATCTCCATCTGATAGTTCTTGAACTTTGTACCATTATCACTCCTGATGTACTTAACCTTCCTCCCAACAATTATTCCACCTTGGTAATCAAGTTAATTACCAGTTGAACTGTCTCATCTTTTGCCTTCAGAAAATAGACCCAAGAGTATCGTGAGTAATCATCGGTTACCACGAAACAGTATGAAGTTCCTCCTAGACTCTTTACATTCACAGGACCAAAGAGATCCATGTGAAGCAGATCCAAGGTGCTAACAATTGAGTTAACCTTCTTGGAGTGATGAGGTTTCTTGTGATGTTTTCCTTTCTTGCAAGATACACATTGGTCTTCAAAATTGAAGTTCTTCAAAGGAACCCCTAGTACCAGCCCGTTCTTGACAATGTAATTCATCTTGCGAAGATGAATATGACCCATCTTCGGTGCCACAATTCTGACTCAGATTCTGTTGCTTTTGACAGAAGGCATGACTCTTCTATTGTCATCTCGGTTGATCTCATATCATTACATATGTGTTCTTTTATCTTAGAGCTTTCATCACAACCCAGGCCTCTGGTATCTTGAAACCAGGGTAAAGTACGAGTGCCTCATCTTTAGTAAAATGAACGGTGTATTCTTTGTCACAAATCTAAGAGACACTCAATAAGTTATGCTTCAACTCTTCCACAAAATTCACTTTTTCCAACTTTATTCTGCCATTTGTCACAGTCCCAATACCACTAATTCTTCCTCCACTCTCTCCTACGAAACTAACCCTTCCTCCTTGAACAGACTTCCAGTCACGTAACAATTTCTTGTTACCAGTCATGTGCCGGGAACAGCCACTGTCAACAACCCACATATTGTTTACGGCTCTGTTCGACTGTTCCTGCATAATTAAAGAAATAGATTAAAATCTGGGGACCCAAGACCTTCTGGTCTTGGGTTTATTAAACCTGTTATCTGGCATCTAGTACCTTGGTTGCCCAAAGTTAGTTTGAGGAGAATATTTGTAAGATCTGAAAGGAAAATTTCTAGATGACTGGCTATGAGGCCAACCAAACCTTCGTGAATTTCTAGCATTAATGGAGTTATAATTGTTGGTTTGGTAATTCACTGGGAAAAAACGAGACTGATTTCTTTGAAATCTTGGATTAGTCCAATGATTGAAATTTGGTGTGTTAGCATTCTTACCAGTATCATAATTAGTATTCGTTTTATTCTCAGTTTTAGTAGGCCTCATATTTCTAGATTTTCTCTGTTTCAGAGGACAATCAGTGACAAGGTGTCCTATCTTGTTGCATCTAAAACAACTTCTGTTCAAATTATTCTGGTTGTTTTGAACTTTCGTCGCAAAAGTTGTTGCAGATGTCGAGGTTGCGCTACTATCAGTTTGTCTCACATATGGTGGGACAAACGGATTTAGGGAAGATTTCTTTTCATCAAACTTATAGTCATCCCCACGTTTTAGTAACACAACCTCTTCTTTTATCTCACCCGATTCGGACGACTTGTACGAATTTGACGAGAAAGAGCTTGAGACAGAACTTGTGACATTAGAACTTGTCTTACTCATTTCACTCTCATTGACTTCAGAAACTTTTATTGGAACTGTCTGACTAATTTCAACATTCGCAGATTTCTGATTACTAGGATTATATGTATAAATATTGTTGTATGGTGGTGGAACTTCTGAGAATCCAATTCCCCCTTTGTTAACCGGGGAACGTTAAACACTTATGATGTGATATAACATCACATAAGAATTTCTAAATTGTTCAAGTTTTCTGTTCAGTTCCACCACTTTCACCTGGTAATCAGCTATCTGTTTATCTTTTTCAGCAATTAGTTTGGTCTTTTCTTCTAACACTTCATAACTAAGATCAATCACTTGTATTTTTTCAGCTAGGGTGGCTTTAAGGCTTCTGATGTCTTTTTCACTGGCTTTTATTTTTACCGAGTAGCTGTTTTCTTTAGTTTTAGAATAGTGATGTTCTTCCTTTAGATTTTTAAATTAAATGTCCAAACTAACAAATTGATCAGTTAATGCTTTCAAGTGATCAGACAGTTTTTCACAACGTTCACAATGAGATTCAGAACATACCTCTGAGAGTTGATCATTCACTTCTGCCATGTATGCTTGATCTTCCCCCATCTCTTTGTCACTTCCTCCAGATTCGATATTCACCGGATTTGCCTGTTCGAACACCTTCTCAACTTGTATATTCCAGTTGTATCCTCCGTTTTACTGAGATACCATAGCCTTGTTTTCACTTCCACCCCCATTCTGTTGAGCAGGCCTGTTTTGGCTTCGTTCGACCCTCTCATTTGTACACTCCTTAGAAAAGTGACCATTTTGTTGACAGTTATAACAACGAACTTTTGACTTATCAAATCCCGGTCTTTCTCCCACGAACTTTCTACCAATTTTCTTCATAAATCTCTTTACCCTTCTAACTATCATCGCCATCTGCCACTGCATATCCATTTCTTCCAGATCATCAGCGTCGATCTAATCATAGTCTTCATCCAAAGTAGCAGGGTCGACTATTTTTCCTTTGATGTAATTCTCATAAGATGCAATGAAGGAGGCATAAAGAGCAAACTGTTGTTCAGCTGATTTCACACTCATAGGCATATGTGAGTAGTTCTTACTAGAAGCATTGGTTGAGAAATTACCGGCTGTGGTTTGAGGTTTAGAGAAACTACTACCTCCTGCTAAAAAACAAACGTCACCATCCATATTGAGAATCACATGACCATATGGAGTGGAGTTTGGTTGCCCCTTTGAGTAATAGGCAGTGGATTAAGTTTTTGAACTTGAGTTTGGAGTGACTTAAGCACCATACATTCCCGGATCCTGAACCTGATCAGTAGGTGTCTCCTTTCGAGCCATGTTAAGTTCAAAATTCCGTAACTTATTTACCACCGTCTCCAAATCAATCTTATCAAAGTCCTTATCTTCTCTCATCAGAACAGTGTGCATCTCCCATTTTGGTGGGAGAGCATCAAGAAGCTTTTCCACTATCTCTTCTTCCTTGTATTCAATGGAGTAGTTATTTAGCTCGGTCATCAGATGATAATATCGTGTTATAATGTCATCAAGTGATTCGTTTTTTAGATACTTGAATACTGAGAATTGGGTTTTCAACAGCATTGTTTTGGAGGTTCGTATCCCAAACTTTCCTTCGTATTGAATCTCTAGTTCTTCCCATAGCTCTCTAGCAGTTTTGTATTTCTTAAAAGTATGAAGAATCTCTTGTGGAAGAGCCATTGTTATAGCTGCATGCGTTTTACTTTCTGCCTCATACATTTTCTTTTCATCATCTTCCATCTTACTATACTTCTTAATCTGTTCACGACCCTCAAACATGGATGTTGGTGGAATGTACCCGTTTTGAAAGCAGACCCACATCTTTGCGTCCTGATACTTCACATATTGTTCAAATCTATCTTTCCATGCAACGAAATCAGTACCCTTAAGCAGTTTTGGAGCTTTAGTTGCTGAACCGGCTTCAACCTCCATCTTTACAAGTTCAGTGATATTTATCGAAGTCATACTTGAACGAAACGAGGCTTAGAACTTAAAATAAGATTCTGTGTGCAGTAAGCAGCGAAGTTACTACAACTTCGCTTGTAACTTCGCCTAAGACAACTTCGCAGACTCTTAGCTTCGCTACTTAAACAACTTCGCTGAACATATAACTTTGCTAGTTATAACTTCGCTGAAACCCTATATGTTCGCTAAAACCCTAGTATGGGAGATGGAAACTTCGCCAGAAGAACATGGGAGTTTTGCAGGTAAGGTTGGTCGATTTCGAGGGACGCGAGGGTGACTTGAAGATGTATTTGATGAGTGATGAGGAGCAATTGACAAAAACGAGGTATTTCAACGTAAACTCGTTCCACGAATGGTCTAACGGAACGATCTTGACACCCGTGTGATAATCCCGAACCACACAATCATGAGCAAAACGCTCTAATACCAATTGTAAGTTCCCATCCGGATCTACACAGGAGTATCTCGTAACATGAGGGTGCGGAATCCCCACGTATACGATACGAGTGTCGAGACGATTAATACGTTGAATATATGTAAACACACGGGGATATATGATAATACTTGAAATATTGCAAGAAATAATAGCCAAAGAACAAACACGTGATTCCAAAATCACTAAAACAATCGTCCCAAAAACTTTCCCAAAACAGCCGAAGTTACCAGTTTATATAACTTGACAACTTCGCCTAACATACTAGGCGAAGTTGTCATAACTTCGATGACTTCAAGTTCGCTTAAACACGGCGAACATATAAGAACACGTTTAATACAAACTAACAAAATAAATGATTACAGACACAACTAAACAGGAGATACTGAACTACTGGCATTATGCACCAACAAACTACATCCTCAATAGTTACTCTCTCAACATTATTTTCAACAAAGACCTTTTTGCTTTGAATATGAGGTTTTTGTGATGAATATTAAACATTCACATTATCAATTTTAGAAACTTTAGATTTTGTTTCAACAACCGGTTCATTAACTATAATTTCCTCTTTTCCAGCAAAAGGATTTGCAGTGTAATCAATATAAAATGGTGGTAGTACTTCAAAAAAAACCTACACCTTTCTTTGAATCTTTTTGCTTACTTGATACTTCAATAATTCCATTTAGCATAAATGATGAATTTATAAATTTGCCCAATTTTTTCTTCAATTCAAGAACCTCATTTTCAAGATCTGCTATCTTAAATCGATGTTTCAAGATTTGTTGAAATTTCTGATCATTAATTGTCATTTTGACAGACAATTCAGCCTAGAGGTCATGATTTCTAACAGGCAATGCTTCAATATTCTCCCTAGATTTCATATGAGATTCTAATGATTGACTCTAAGTATCCTTAAGTGAAGCAATTTTTTTCATCAAACTATCATTGTGTGCTTTCAAAGATTCTAAGTTAGGCTTATTAGATACACAATCAACACAAGGCACATTAGCAGACAAATTAATAGAGTTAAAGGATGAAGAACTAAGCTCATCGATTTTGGCTATACAAGCAAATGTGGTTGGCTTCACTTGGCAAGAATCATCAGAATCTGATTCAGTGTCGTTGTCAGATGACAACTCATTTCCACTTGCATCTTGAAAGCTTTCATGTTTTTCAAACATATCCAAGTTTGCTTGATTTTCGTTGCACAATAACAGTTGAGACCAATCATTTCCATCATTAGTAGAAAGCAAGGCTTGTGATCCCGAAGAAGATGGTTTACTACCAGACGGTTTGTCAACATTATCAACCTTTTTCACGTAACTTCTTTCAAAATTTCGCATATTCTCTAGCTTCTTTTGATGACTTTTGACACTTTAAATCATATTCTCTAGCTTCAATCTTTTGCATAAATTCTGAAGCAGTCAAATCTTCGTTTTTGAAATAATTATTTTCTTTTAACACCACAAAAAATGTAGAATATGAAGCAGGTAAAGCGTTCTTCACAGTGTCAATCTTATCAGTTTCACTTGGTTCCATTTTTAACTTAAACATCTCAACGATAAGATGACTGAATATTGTAGTCATTTATTCTACTGTCTCTCCCTTCAACAAGTTAAAGTTTTGGAATCGAAACTTCAGCATTACCTTTTGGCTTTATTCGGTGTTTCCCATACTTCTCATTTTAACATGTTGAAATAATGAATCATAGATCTTAATACTCCCAACTTGATGAAAAATATTATCAGGTAAAGCTATGATAAGAGTTGAATATGCTTTAGTTTCAATCTCTAGAGCCTTCTTTTCTTCTTAGGAATATTATGAAAAGGCTTTAGGAGTAAATCCAGTAGTCTAATCACCAATCATTGGTACAGTATAAACTTCATCAAAACAATAAGAACAATCAGAATGAACAGATGCAAGATGTGCACGAAAACGTGGTTCCCATTTTGCAAAATCACTGAACTTCATCAGTCGAGGACATTTGGAGTGACATCCAATTTCAGCATCAAGGTGTAACATTTGTTGCATGAGTGCATTCTGAGATGCCAAAGCATAAAAACCAGCCATTGTAAATAAACAAATACAAATTTGACCAAAAAGTCAAACTCAAGGGTCAATATGGAAACTTTTGTAACGAACCAGACTTAGATAACGAATCAGATAAGATAAGAAATCAAGATTTATAACAAACTGGTAACAAATTAGATTATAACAAATTAAAGACGAATCAAAGAAACGTCATAACGAATCGGTAACAGATGGTTGACGAATCGTTGACTAATTGAAATGACGAATCAAATTGACGAATCTATCACGAATTCAAAGAGCAATTGATAACGAATCAACTACAGTTAATAACGAATCACGTTGTTAGACGGATATAACAAACTCTGACACGTGGCACGAATTTGTTCAGAATAGGTAACGAAACTGTTCAGAAAAAGGTAACAAATGAGGACACATATGTAACGAATCAAATTTAACGAATTAACTTGTGTAGAGAATCACCCATAATTAATTAACTCCATTGTAGAATCTTCAAACCTTCAAACTTTTTTTCCAAAAATATGGAAAATTTCCAGAATCAAGAACAACAAACCAATATCAAAATTTGTAACACACGCTCAATACTCAACCAAATCGTTCATATTATGGTTCAAAATACTCATAACTAGATCGTGAATTCAATTATCACAATCCCGTAACACTTAATCAAACAAACAATCACCAATTCTCACAAATCATATACCCTTTTCCGTACACATATTCATCCAACTCAAAACCAATCCAAATTCAATCCAAATCCTTTCCAATTCACAATTCAATCCTTACAGACACTCCTTAAACCTTCCCGAACATAAATCAAACCAAAATCAATCCATAATTAATAGATCCGACTATTAATTCTATCAAATTCAATAAAAATTTAGTCAAACGGAAAACGATCAAAATAATACTTATTAATCCATAATCAAGAGCAATCAAACACCTGAAAGCTCTGATACTAGTTGATAAACACGATTCAGATCTAGACGATATTGATTATCAATCGTAGATCTAATATACCTTAATAGGATCTAGTTCATTGTTATACATGTAATCAGTATCAATATATATATAAGCATTAATTGTATTAAGTAATAGCTTAGATGAAGGATTGATCGAGAGAACATTTGGACAGGGGTTCGTTACTTTATAATCAAAACTTAAATTAACAGGGGTAGGAACACCCCTATATATAGACGATGGAACCAATTCGTTACACATCCCGTAACGAATTGGTGTCCAGTTCGTTAACATACACACTCAATAAAGGAAACATTCGTTATGCCCCATTCGTCAACATTCCATGTCGAATGGGAACATACATAATGAACTTTCAGCCCATTTGTTAAACACCTTAACGAATAGGGGTTACATTAAACGAATTGGCTAACTCGTTAAACATCCTTAACTAATTAGTCTTACATTAACGAACAAACTATTAATGATATATATCTTTTCATTATAATAATAAATACAAGACGATAAATACAAAGACTCGAGACAACAAAACCGTGCACTAACATGGGGCCCTGTTTTCAGTATATAAACATCCCTAACCATAACCTGAACATACCCTGCTACCACCAGACGAATTTGGAGTTTACGAGAGCTATTATTCGAGTTTCGTGGAGGTTTGGAAGGCACGAGAACTACCGGTGAAGAGTTAGACGTTCGCGAGTGAAGATTATGGGTTTAATCATCTCTGATTTCTCATTCTTTATGTTTTCACCATGTTTTAGGTTTTATCTGTTTTGTTTCATATAGATTACACGATGCTAGGCTAAACTTCATAAACTACCTAGGTTGTGATGAACCTTCATTTGGTTTGATTTTGATTGGGATTTCATTCGTTATGGATTTTATGTTTTAAGTAAAGTGTTGACTTTGAGTTAATTGATGCACATGATTGCTTGGTTTTATATACTTGGATTTATTGTTTCACATTGCCCTTGTTGATTTTTTCATAGGATAGGGCTTTGTTAAATCATTTATTGTGTGTTATTTACTAGTTTATGATTGATATTCATTAAGATCATAGAAACAATAAAACTAATTAAATGGATAAAAGTGAGCTGCTAGCCTAGAAAGTTGTAAGGTGATAGGTTATTGATAGATCTTTGTTGGTTAGGATTACTATATTTAGTTCTTCGTAAGGAGTCCATCTAGGTTTAATTGTCAGCTTAGTCTATTAATTCAAATAAGTCTTCTTAGCTATCTTTGATTTCCTCGTTGTAAGGTAGGATTTCGCCATAAAGATGCTTAGATATAAATAATTAAATAACCATAAGGAAGTTTAATATATAAAACTGGTGAGTCTTAAAACTTGTTAGAAATCGATAGGCGTCTTCTTTAAGATAAGGGTCATGTTCGTGTTTTCTGTTGAAGGTTTATCTTACGATCCCAGTTCCATAACTTAAGTTTCCCAGTTAATTGATTTCCATAACTTAGGGATTCTAGCCTAGGTAGTTGATTCCATCATTTGAATTAATTTAAGTGTTTTAATAGTTTATTATATTTTAACTAATTAGATTTAAGTTTAATAATATAATAATTAATTAGGTTTAAGTAATCATTACACTTTATTATTATTTAATTAATTAGGGTTTAGTTTATAGTTTATTATATTTTAGTCTAACCCCCCCCCCCCCCTAAACAATACTATTAAGTCGTCGCATCTTTTAGTCGAATCTAATTTGCTAGTTTCGTAATTTAAAGAGTCTCGTGGGTTCGATATTGGGACTTACTTAGCTATACTAGAGTCGATCGGTTCACTTGCCTGGCAGTCGTTTAGTCGAGTTTAAAGAGTCTAGAGTATTAATTAGTGTCTAGATTAGCGTAATTTAGTTAATAATTATTTGACTACTATTAGCACGTCATGTTTTTGGCGCCGTTGTCGGGGACTCTGGAGATTGCGTTATTAGCTTTTATTATACTTACTTGCTACATGCGTGCCATTTGTTTTATTTCCGTTTGATTCGTAGGAGTCTAATTAAATTTTAGTTTATTTTTGTTTTAGCTTTTAGTTTTTAGTCTACTTACTTGGTCTGTTGCGCTGTTCAGGTATATGCCACATCTTCGTTCGCAAGGACCACCACTGCTAATCTTGAATTTTCTCTGTTGAAGACCGAGGCTAGTTCGTCAGGAGAAAAACACTCGTCAGAAGCTGATTCGACACTAAATTCATCACCAAATAGTTCACCACCAGAAAGTCCGAGAAGTTAACCAGAAGTCCAAATGGCCGACGATAGAACAGTTGCTGCTCAAGCCTTCGAAGGCCTAACCGGAAACCAATCATGCATCATCATTCCTAAGATCAACAATCCCAACTCGTGGAAAATTCCGTCATACGTCATGAACAATCTCGTTCAAACTAATCAGTTTCATGGGCGTGATGACGAGGATTCACTGGCACACATTAACCGGCTCTACCGCGTTTTAAAAATTTTTTAATTTACAAGGTGCTACTCAAGATGCTATTTCTTACATCTTTTTCCTTTTTTACTTGCAGGAAAAGCAGCTCTTTGGCTTGACACTCAGACACCTGGCACGTTCACTACTTGGGAAGCACTACATTCAGTTTTTATCAAGAAATACTCCCCAACTGCTAAAGCAGCTATTCTTCGTGAGTAGATTCACTCCTTTCACATGGAGCCGGATGAACCATATTGCCATGCTAAAGTGGCTATTATTTGTTGTTCACTGTTATGGTTTAACGCCATGGGCTCTCGTGGAGAAATTTTACAATGGGCTAACTTACGAAACCCAAGTTCTTTTCGACACAGCTGCAGGAGGAAATCTAATGGCAAGGAAGAATGTCACTGAATATAACGAGATGTTTGAAAGTTTGCTCAATCGGACTACACCAGAGGGCCACAACTTGGGAATTCCACTCTCATCACTAGTACATCTTCATCTGCTCGAGGTGTACACCATGTTAATATGGATACTAGTGTGGCTGCTGCTTTTTAATCATTAACTAGAGAGGTTAATGAACTTAAGACGAAGGTGGACAAGTGTGAGTTTTGTAGGGGTGGACATGGTAAATTGGAGTGACCGGTGTTGAATCAAGAGGTCAATTTTGTTGTTGGTCAGAATAGGTTTCCCAACAATTACAACAACAACAACAACAACAACAACAACAATCAGAATTGGAGCACCTACAAGAAAATAAATCAGAACAACTCCAACTGGCATCCGGCGGGCGCCAGACCCGGCTTTCAAAATTCTTATGATCAAGGACAAGGTCAGAACTTCAATAATAATAATAACAATGTTACTAATGTTCAAAGTAATATGCAGGATTTGAATGGAGGTTTGGGACGGCTAGAGGATATGATGAAGCAAATCCTAGAGAGAGATCAAGCCACACAGAAAACGTTTTCCGAGCACGACTTACTCTTCAAGAATCAACAATCATCGTTGCTTGACTTTCTTAGGTCCATGGGGACAGTTTTCTGGTACTACTTAGCCGAATCTGGGTGCTCAATTGAAACCCATTACTACTCGTAGCGGAAGGGTTTTGGGTCTCAAGTTCTTTAAAGAAAGGGTTGGGGTTGAAGAAGAGGAATTGGTAGATGAACAGATTGAGATTGAGGCTCCGGGTTAGCCACAAGGTAAAACACCAATTATTGAGCCACAAGTTGAGGAAAAGCTGGTCGAATTCCGCCCACCACCCGATATTGATCTTGCCCATGTTTCGTATCCCGCTCGTCTCAAGAATCAAAAGTACACGAGGGAATACAAGCATTTTCTAGATATGTTCCGACAATTAAAGATCAATTTTCCGTTTATTGAAGCTCTCCAACACATTCCAAAGTATGCGATATTTTTGAAAGATTTTCTCAAGAGAAAAGATCGGTTGGGAGAGGTTTCGTCAATTCCACTTAGTGGGAATTGTTCAATGGTAGTGTTGAATCGGGTTCCGGAAAAGTTTTCGGATCCGAGTGTGTTGACGATCCCGTGTATGTTTGGAAGTGATATGATGAGTCAAGCGTTGGCGGATTTGGGTGCGAGTATTAATCTTATGTCATATTCGTTGCATGAGAAGTTGGAATTAGGCAAGATTACACCGACTCGCGTGTCGTTGTCATTGGCGGATCGTTCGGTTAAATATCCGCAAGGTATTATTGAGAATTTGCTAATGAAAGTATATAAGTTTGTGTTTGCGGTAGATTTTGTGATACTTGACATGGAAGCCGACAAAAGGGTTCCCATTATTCTTAGTCGCCCGTTTTATAGAACGGCGAAGGCTTTTATTGATGTGTATGATGGGAGGATCATGCTTCTGGTCGGTGATGAGAATGTTACTTGTTGGGATGAGAAAATGCTTAAAGGAAGATTGGAATCTTCTCAACCTCTCAAGAAAAGGCTATGTATTGACATCGGGCACAATTAGGCCTCCGAGCAAGCTTTTTGCTTATCCTAGCAAGATATTTTTCCTTTCAGGCAAAGTTATCTTCTTGAAGTCTTCTTATGTGATAATCCGAGCAGGGTTCACTTTGTCTACCAAAGTTGTTCTTCAAGTCAAGCATGGTTTGCTTACCAGCAAACTCTTGACTAAACCAAGTATAAAAATAGGTCTTCGATTAGACTTTGTGTCTTTTGTCTTCTTCGAGCAGACCTGGTAACCTTAAAGTGTGATGGTGAATAGTTATCCGGGTAGAAGTTACTTAAAGTATTTTCCTTAGAAAATACTCACCTAGCAAACTTCAATCTTCCTTACCATAGCAAACTTTGCTTGATATGATCCTACGAGCAAACTGTTCCTCATGAATCCCTTCAACTCTTTGTTAATGATTAACTTATTAAGCAAACTAAAGTGTGCTGGTAACACTGTTTGACTAGGGTTCCTTACCATGTGTGTTGCTTTATTCGGTCCAGATTCATTAGATCTGAGTATTATACTTCAGATCTGATAATTTTTCAAAAAGGTTTAAATTGAGTTTTTAGTCTAAATTTTTATGTTCTTGTTTTCACCTAAAAATATTTCACAAAAATATCTAGATTCGAAGAGCAGGAAGTCTCAACTAACAAGATTCCAAGGTTGTATGGACATGAAAACTTCATAAATTGGAAATTTCTCTTTGAGGCTGCAGTTTGTTACAATGACGTAGACATGTGGAACTCCATCAAGAATGGACCATATGTACCTGATGGAACAAATGCAAACCAAGCAGTGGAAGTGAGAATGAGACAAGTAGATGATAGAGCACTTGCCATGATAAAATTGGGTTTGTCTTGGGAAATTCTGATAAAGGTTTCACATCATACCACTGCCAAGGCCATGTATGATGCAATTATTGAAATGTTTGAAGGCAACTCAAAGTTGAAGAAAACCAAAAATGAGAGGCTCAAGCAACAGCTTGAAAGATTCAAATACAAAGATGGTGAGAGGCTGAAATCAATACTTGAAAGATATCTAGCCATAGTGAATGATCACATGACTACAAACTATGTGATGACTGATTCTGACTTACACACAAAGATGTTGTCATCATTGTAAAAGGAATGGTACACAGCAAGCAAGTTCATCATTCACAAACCAAATTATGAGCAACTCAAGCTCGATGATCTGATTTGTTTTCTCCAAGCTGCTGGAATTGAAATGATAAAGAATGAGATGAAAAAGGAAGAAAAGCCATGTTTCCAAGTGTCAAATGCACTCATTGCTCCTGTGGGAAGCTTAACTACCAAAAACCAACAACAAATACCTATCATTGAAGAACCTACTGACCATGGTGTTGATACACCAAAAGGGTTTGTTGGTGGAAGTTCAAGTAACCAAGGAAGTCAAACAAGGTTCAATGTCCAACTCATTGATAATAATGATGTTGCCTCAATGGCAAGTGGACATTCACCTTATGTTGGTGGAAATGGTGGTCAAGGAAGTGAAACTCAACCATTGTTTTCTATGTTCACGGATTCCTACAATGCATTTGTAGCCAAAAACATGATCCACACAAGTGTCATTCAAGATAATTTAAAACAGATTGATGCTAATGATCTTGAAGATATGGACTTGAAGTGGCAGGCTGCAATGCTGGCTCTTAAAAGGAAAAGGTTGTTCAACAGAACTAGGAGGTCTCTTGTATCTGGTTCAATGAAAGAATTGGGTTTAACAAGTCTAAAGAAATATGCTATACTGTCAACAACCCGGACACTTTGCTAGAGAATGCAATCAGCCAAGAAACTTCCAAGGGAATCAGTATTAGAACTAACAACCAAGAAATCAATTATAGTACCAGCAAAACCAGCCAAGAAACAACAATTTCAACAACAACAACCCCAACTTTAACTACAACTACCAGCAATCACAAATGAACAATCAAATTTGTACCTCATAACCAAAATTACCAGAAAAACAACAACCAAAACCCTCCAAATGCTCCCAACAGAATCAACCAAAACCAGCCCAGAAACCAAGGAAATGTAGCACTTGCTGCTCAACAAGAAGATGGTTTTGATTGGAGTGATTATGTTGAAGACATGACCAAGGCAAATGTTGCATTTATGGAAAATTTTGAACATGTAGCTGGATCTTCTTCTTCACAGGTACATTCAAACTCCACACTTGAATTACTTGAAACTATTGATTGATTGAATGTGAAAGTTAGAGAGTGAATGCTTTAGAAAACAAAGTATGATAAATGTGTATCAACAAAGTGATGTAACTTATGAAGATAAGTCAAATCCATGAAGAAGATTGTATGAACAGTTACATAATTCAGTCAAGATATGTGACTGAAATTGAACGACTAAAGAAAATGGTAGTTGAAGAAAAGGTGAAAAATACCACACTACAAGTTGAAAATGAGTTTCTGAAGTATCTAGTATCTACTGGAAATATTTGTGGTATTTTGAACAAGATTAAAGAAGAAGACAAATACAAAGTTGTTCCTCCACCTTTCAACAATAACTATTCTCATAAGGTTGACAAGGAGAAAATGGAGACTTATTTCAATCAGTTTAGAGATGTTTTCAAAGACAAAGAAGACTATGACAAGGTTACAGTTGATGAACATGGAGAGTATATTTTGAAACAAAATGAGAAAGATGATAATTCAATTGGTGTGCAAGTTTCTGAAGATGACTTCAATGAAGATGTGTTGAGTCAAAGTTTTGACCTGAAATGACTTATGAAGATTAAGTGAGATTGGAATCTTCTCAACACTCCTCAGAAACGACTAAGTATGGAAACCGAGCACACTTGGACATCCGAGTAGGTTTTTACTTATCCTAGCAAGGTATTTTGCCTATTGGGCAAGGTTATCTTTTTGAAGTCTTCTTAAGTGATAATCCGAGTAGGGTTCACTTTGTCTAGCAAAGGTGTTCTTCAAGTCGGGAACAGTTTGCTTACTAGCAAACCCTTGACTGAACCAAGCTTTTGAAACCAAGTATTTGGAAGATTTAGCAAGGTTTGATTAATAAACAGTAGTCCGAGCATGCTTGTTGAAAGTGATCAAGAAATATTCTTAGTACTATCTCCAGCAAGGTTGAACTCCGAGCAAGCTACAGTACTACCAGCACAGTTCAAACAGTGTTACCAGCACACTTTGGTTTGCTTAATAAGTTATTATTTAGCAAAGAGTTTAAGGGATTCATGAAGAACAACTTGCTCGTAGGTCCATAACGAGCAAAGTTAGCTATGGTTAAGAAGATTGAAGTATGCTAGGTGAGTATTTTTTTTGGAAAATACTCTAAGAATCCAGTGCAACATTCCAAAAACTAAGCACATTAAATCAGACATCACTTCATAAGGGATTGTAGTGAAAAAGGTTTAATTGAAGTTAAAAGAGTTGAGACAAGTGATAATTTGGCTGACCTATTCACAAAACCACTTGACAGACCCAGGTTCAACTTTCTTCTCAAAGCCCTGGGGATGATCAACTCAAATGAAGTCTAATTCATGATGTGTGCTTGTTGAGAAAACTGAATATCTTTTCAAAGTCTCAATGAATGTTTTGTGTATGTGTTTGATTATGATACTTTTTGATGTTAACTGATATGTGCTTAACTGATTATCTGTGCAAATTTAGGTATCCTTGATGTGTTTGCTTGTTTATCAGTCGACTAGTAAGATGTCATGATACGTATTTTGAATTGAAATACTTGATTATATGCTTATCTGATGTCATATATGAATGTTTGAATATGTGAGTAATCTGATCTAATGATGTTATTAGGATAAATTAGACTATGCATGATGTGAAGTCTGCTTGTTTTTAATGATGTCTTTAATTATCATATTTTGAATATGTTGCTTGTCTTTGTGTCAAAATGTGTTTTTGTGTCATGATGTTATGCTCATTTGAAATTGTTAAGAAAAACTTTTGACCAAAACAATTTTTGATAACACAGAGCAAGTTGTTAATGGTGTTGAGATATGATAATACTATTTAGTTCAATCTTTAAAGAAGCTAAAAAGGATTTTCAATACAAAGTCTCAAAAGAATTACTTTTGCTAAAAACTATGTCACTTGCCCAAGTCTGAGGAGCATATACTTGTATATGTTTGGTCTTGTCATCTACTTGTAGATCTAAAAGGATAGTCATTTGTCCAAAGACTGAAACCATTTGGGGCCATAGTAATTTATTATTTCACTTAAAATTATGTCATTGACTCTAAGCCAGAAGGACATGCATTTATGTATGTGTTTGGTCCTGCTGACTTCTTGTAGACAGTTAGGATAGCCATTAACCTGGAAGCTAAGAGTAAGTGGGGTGATTGATAACTTAAAAGTTGGGAAATGATAGTACATTGACTACTTAGCCAATCATATGGATTTACTAGGCTAAAAAGGACACTTAGTACAGTCATTAACATGTATGGTTGCTTTCCCATGATGTGTAAAATCTAAGGTGATATAAACATAAAGAATCTGTTAAGCTTTATGTGGACTTACATAGATGCATGTTCCAAGGTAAATCTTTCCAAATGATAGGCAGAAAAGTGATTATCGAGTCACACACGAACCCGTTGGTATTTGGTCCCCAAAATGAAGTATTTATATGAAAATGACAAAGAACAAATGCTGGTCAAAAAGTACAGGTTAAACAACACAATGTTGTTATGTGCTCACATCTTAAAAAAATGATAAGTTCTGTCATTAATAGTTTTTAACCATAACCAAGGGGTCAAAGTCAAATCGGGGTGATCTGCAGAAAGCCAAATAAGCCTTGAGAATAGATATGGAGCATCTTAATTGCACATTAATCATATCACCAAAAAAATAAAATTCATGCTACGTCTAGACCTGCTATTAACCTGTCTATATTGTCATAATAATGCTGAGAATGAAGTATTGAGAAAGCTACTTAGTCAATATGATCCCATACTTGAGATCTTTTCAGAAAAAGATAGAAACTGTTTTGAAAGGAAACATGACTGAAATTTGATCTCTAAATGCACCATTTACTCTTAAACAATGACCTTTAAAGATAAATATGTTTGATAATTGGTTTAAGTAAAAAAGTGTTGCATTTTACCCTCAAAAGGGTTGAATATGTATTTTCGAGTAAGGTTTGATGATTTATAACATTTTCGGGCATACTTAGACATTTTGGTCTAAGTTTATAATTTTTGAGCATGCTTTGAAGATTTCATACTTTTCGGGTAGAGTTTACAATTTTATCTGAAATTTCAACCTTCCGAGCAGGCTTGATATTTGCTTATGCGTGAATATATTTACTAGCAAGCTTTTTTATAGTTAAGACTTTCTAGCATACTTAGTGTTTTGATTGAAAGTATAACTTTTTTCTAGCAAGCTATTTGATATATAGTGTTCACTAGCAAGCTTTGTGATCTTTAAAGTTTCTAGCAAACTTAACTATTTCTAGCAAGAATTATGATTGAATATTTTACTTACAGCAAGCTTTAATGTTTTAAAACTATCTAGCACACTTATGTGATTCTTTGACTGTTTGAATTTATTCTAGCAAGCTTTGTGATTTTGAGTGTGTTCTTGAATTTTTCTTATTATAATCAAGCAAACTTTAAATTCTAGCACACTTAATGATTATGTGGTTATGAATATGTCTCTTTGAAATTACAAGTGTTTTCGGGCAAACCTAGTTCCCGGGCACACTTTGTTTTTCGAGTACACTTTGAAATCCTCAAGTGTTCTCTTGACATACTTGGTAATTATTCAAATTTTTGCCTTTAGAGTACGCTTTGTGACTAGAACTCAACTCTAGCACACTTTGCGTATTCAATAGTGTCTCGGGCATACTATGTATAACAGTTTACTTGACTGATTATTTGCTAATTGTTTATACATTTTCGGGTAAGGTTTGAGTTAGTCAGACATTCGAGCAAGGATGACAATTAGAAATATGTCTAAGATATTGTTTTGGGATTCTTAATTGATTCCTAGCAAGGTTGCCTAATTGATTATATATACTTGATTATTAGTCTTGTGATTTATTTCTTAAGCAATCTTGTATTTCTAGTAAGCTTCCTTCATTTTACTTATTTTTATTTCTAAAATTACTTTATGTTCTGAAATAACTCTGAAACGAGTAAGCTTTGTGAAAGTGGAATGTACCTAGCACAGTTTGCAAAAACTGACTTTTTTCGAGCAAGGTTTGCTAAATGAACTTTATCGAGCAAGGTTTTAAATGTGAAATATTTAATGGATAATGTTACTGTTTGACAGCTATTAACTCACTAAACGATAAAATGCATTTAAAACCCACTTTCGAAAAGGTATAAAAGAGGGAGTTAGTGAAATTTTTCATCACTCTCACTTCTCTCACCTTCCACATTTGCTCTGGTTTCAGACACCCAACCGACTTATCGCTTTCATTTAATAATCCTAACCCTAATTTGTCAGCTCTCACAATCCGACTCAGTAAGCATCAATTAAGTGTTTTCCGACCACGATTATGTGATAATGGGCTTTGATTATTCATGTTTACTAACTCTCTGTTTGTATGTAGGTTATAAACTTGTCGAATATCAGGTTCTTAATGAAATCTCTTCTAATCTTCTTCAAAATTATAACTTGAAATTACTTAAAGCTGTGAACTTTATGACTAATTTCTGCTTTGAATATGTTTGTTTATGTGTTCAGATATGGCTGATCAAGAAAATACAAGATATCCATTTGAGCACAAGCACAACATGTGTGCCTTGTTGCAAATCACTCCTGAGAATGAGGATGTGGCTCTGATGATAAGGTGGCTGGCTGATAAGATCGAACATTCGTTTTGCCTTGACAGAGTTCCCAGCCATTTATAGAAATCATTCGCTAGATTTCTGGCGCTCAGCTAGATTGTATGATGATGTGAACGGTAGGCGATTGGATGCTACCATGGCAAGGCAAGAAATACATGTAACTGAACAAGTGATCAGAAGATGTCTCCAGTTGTATGGGGAGAGTGCACGAAGGATAATTTCAGAAGGGCATGTTCCCAAATTTGTACAGGTTTCTAATTCACCATATTATTCAGGGGTTTGCCCCTAGGAAGGGTTCATGGACTCTGATGAGTCGTGGCTTGGCCAACTCAACTGTTGCCATAGTTTATGACCTTCCATTTAATTTTTCAAAGATGATTTTTGAGGGCATGGTGGACATATTGAAGAAGAATGAAACTAAAAGACTTTTAGCATATCCTTGATTTCTTCAAATTATATTTAACCAGGAATTGGAAGGTTTGCCTACGATTGGTACAACACGTGTTACAAAATCCGAATACCTAAAAAAGGATTGCAACTCTAGGTAGCACAAGCAGGTTCAATCCTAATGTTGAAATTTGATATATTACCATAGTCTACACACTTACAAAACTTCCCACCAACACCACGTTAATCACCAACAAAAACCCATACCCAACCCACAAACCAAACCACTATTCCTATACCAGAACCTTTCTCTACCTCACCACCAATAACCCCTCCCTCTGGTACTTATTTGTTTAACAGAAATTTGGAACTTTTGTTGGAGAATGCCACTTTGAGGAAGAGGAATGAGGAGCTTTAAAGGAAAATAATGATTTAAGAGCTCAGTTGTCTCAGGCACTGTCAAGAACTCAAACCCTGTACCAAGAGGTTGAGAAGACCTCAGCTGTCCCAAAACAGGGGGGGAGAATATTCCAATAAATCATTAGCCAACTGGTGCTGATGATGAGGAGATGGTGGAGACAGGAGATAAGGCAGTTGATGTTGATGGATTGAAAAACATATTGAGTGCCAATGGGGATAGGGAAGATAAAGAAGAAATTGGTGAAAGGATGATATTTGATGATGATTATGAAGGTGATATATCTGATGATGAGGGTGAACATAACTACAATGTGAATAATGAAGTAATAAATACTGAAGTTGAAGATGTTGATGATGATTTGTTGAGAAAGAAGAAGGATATGGAAGATGAAGTGGAAAATCTGAATGCTTATCAAGTGGCTACAACATATATTGCAACTAATGTTATGACAGATGTACCAACTGATGTTATAACAAATGTGTTGACAGCCACTGAGATACAGACATGCATTGAAAGTTCTTAAAGAAACTTATCATGCAAATAGAGAAATAAGGGAAAGAGAAGAAAGAGAAAGATTGGAAGGAAAAATTGAAGAATTAAAGAAAAGATATGCTGGTAAATGTGGTTATCTAATCAAAAGGGGTATGACACCTGAAACGGTTGACAGTCTGTCTAAAGCTGATGTTGAATCTCACTATAACAGACTACAAAAGAAAGATAAATCAAAGAAAGATCAGCCTAAGCCCTCTGTTAAACATTCAAAGGAAGATCAACCTAAACCCCCTGTCAAGAAAAGAAGGCTTATGACTCTGAGAGAGAAGCAAAAAGCTGAAATTGAAAAGAACTGCAACACAAGAAATCCATATCCCAGTGGAAGTGAAACAAGAACCAGATGAACCTACAAATTCATGGGAGAATGAGGAAATTATAAGAATCTTGAAGGAGGTAATGGTGAATAGAAAGGGAATGAATGAAAATGTCTTAGACAATTTGGGTCTAGCACAATTGAAACAACTATTCTATGAACATAAAGCTGAGTGGGAAAAGGTATTGTTGGAAGGTGTGAACCCCAGAAAAGATATCATTGTTTACAAACTTAAAATCATAACCAAATTGTCTTAATAAAGAAACAAAGATACTCTTCCTAGTTAAACTAGGAGATTACAAAATGTTTTTCAAAAGAACTTCCAAACCATTTGGAAGCTTCAAAACATAATCTCCTAGGGCTTGGACGTTTACCTTTGCTCCATTACCCATGAAAAGACTAATATCTCCTTTCTTGAAATAATTTCATCTTTTGAACTCCTACAATGAATTGCATATATGAGTACCGCATCCGGTATCCAATACCCATGTGTTAGAAAAAAATAATATTAAGATCGATATGGATCATGAAAGTTGTACCTGAGGTTAGCCCCGCATCCTTCTTAGGTTTCAACTCCTTGAGATAGGTCAAATAGTTTCTCATTCAGTGACCTATCTCCCCACAACCAAAGCACAGATCCTCAGAGCTAACCTTTAGCTTCTTAGGTTTGGGTTCCGCCTTTGCCTTTCCCTTGAACCTCTTCTTGACTTGCCCCTTACCAACGACAACCTTTGCCTTTGGTTCTGGGTGATGCCTCTTCTTCAAGCCACCCTCATTGATCGCAAGAACGGGTAAAACCTTTTTACTCATGCCGGCTTCGGTTGTCTTAAGCATTACGTGAAGCTCACCAATGCTTTTGTCCCATCCGTTCATGTTGTAATTCATGAAGAATGTCTCAAACCTTTTAGTTAAGCCATTTAGGATCAAATCCATGGCTAACTCTCTTGAGATGTGACAATTAAGCCGTTCAAGCTGATCAATGTTGCTTTTCATCTTAAGTGCATAAGATGTGACAAATTGGTTTTCTTCCATATGACATGCATGAAACGCTCGAACCGTTTCGAAGCGTTCCACCCTTGTTTGAGTAAGGAACATTTCCTTAAGATGGGTGATCATGTCATACGCCCCATGATTCTCTAAATCTTTTTGGATCTCGAGAATCATTGTTTCCAACATGAGGCAAGAAACTTGCACCGAACCTTGGTGTACTTTAACCAATCCGCATAGGCATCCAAGTCATTGACATTAGGTTCGTCGGGAATAAGATCGTCTAAAATGTAGGACTTATTCTCTTGCTTGAGTACAATTCTCAAGTTTCGATACCAGTCCATGAAATTATTATAGTTTAGACGATCATGATCCAGAATGGATCTTAGTGATAAGTTATGCATGGGTGGGATAATAGCATTTTGTGGATTGTTTGCGGCCATCTATAAAAAAATTTAACAAAGCTCAATTTTAGTATTTTTTTATATCAAATAAATTTTAATCGTTAATACCCTTTAATGTCTCCAAGACAATTAACGATTAAAATCTAGAACCCAATGTTTCATCCAAATAGTAGTTAGGTGACCTTTATCCTACTATTCGAATTAACAAGGTAGTCAACGTTTGAAGATTGCAACCCTTTGCAGCTTCTAGTTTTATGGGATCGATTAAACATCATATGTTTAGTTGGCATGTTTAATCCCATCAACACCTTTGTGTGCCATGCTTCGGTGACCCTATTCACATGGTTTCCAAATCAACTCGTCCTACTTACACACACGTGTGAGTTTACACATACAAGTGGTTAGGTGATCTTTATCCCACAATTATCATAAAACCACCTTAAGATCACAAGTTTTCTTAAATGTAGTTAGGTGACCTTTATCCCACATCAAGTCTCCAAGTGACTCGAGTGTCGTATAAAAGGATGGTGTGCAACTTGTTATTAAAATGAATTTAAGTTTTCAAAATTCTAGAGTGGAAAACTATATAATGTACCTTCCATTTGCATGCATTCAAATGTATGGTACTCTTTCAAAACCAATTTTCAAATTCCTTTTAATTAAACCCATTTTATTATGAAATCATTAATAGTTAATAAAACCAATTTTATAACTTAATAATTTCAAAGGAATCAATTTTATGCTAGTTGTCGATTTTAATTGTTAACATCCAAACATGAAAAAACAATAAACATAAAACAACCACACAAGCATAAAAAACAACCACATGTCCATAACCATAGCCACCTAAAATTAACAACACTTGTTGACCGAAACAAGTGTGTCAAAAGGTCTCTCCTAAGGGACGAGCATGACACAAGGCATGAGATAATGAACTCCCACTTGACTCCGCATCCTCATGCTTCAAGTGTTCACTTCTTGTTGTGTTATTACAAACCATTTGAAAGAATAAATAGATTACAAACCCGAATAAAGGATATTACAAACAAATGAACAAATCACAACATATCTCTTCAATATACACAAGGTCATGGCTAGGTTATGAACATCCACACAAGCAGGACAACCTTTGACCAAATAGGTTAACCTTTGACCAGAGTGGTTCCCCTTCAGACCCTTAGTTCTCTGCCTAAAACAGAGAACACATATTTCTCGGCCAAGACCAAAGCTTCAGATGTTTCGGTCCGAAAGCTTTGGTTTACCGAGACCCTATTGTTCTCAGTAAAAGCCAAGAACTGGTTTTCGGTCAACCGAAATCACGTTTTTGGTCACCGAAATCTCATGGTACCCAACCATGAGTTCGTGGCCAACCGAGAACAGGGTTTCGGGTGTCTTCGGCCAGACCGAGAACCATGGTTTCCAACCACTGTGTTCTCGGCCAGAGCTGAAGAACACAGATTCAGCCCAAACAAAATTTGGCAACCAAATAACCAATTTTTCCAGATTTACCATATGCATGTATGGTACAATCTTGAAAAATCAAGAGGCAACCAAAATGCCTAAAGTTCTCAGCCAAAATGGAGAAGAACACCATCAAACCCGAGGACTTTAGATCCCATTTTGAAGCATGTAATCGTATAAGCGGCCCTTAATGCCATTGTTGAGTTTTAACAAGATTATCAAAGTCCAAAATAAACCATTTATTAGTAAACGCAGTGGAAGAAATAAGTTTGAAATATTGTTTTACCAATTCACATAAACCCGTTTATGTATAACCCAGACCATGATCCATATACGATGTGCATTCTATCAAACAACAACCATAGGATGTTTCAAGACATACCTTTCAAATCCAGAAAATGAAGGAAATGAATCGGTTGAATGACAAGCTTCCAATGGAGGAAACCTCAAGCTTGTATACCCAACGAGCTTCAACAAACACCTTTGGTTGCTAGGTTCCTTTACACTCTTGCAAGAACAAAACTCTTTTGTTCTTCTTCTTCTTGTTCTCTCGGCTTCAATAGAGAGAAAAAAGAGAGATGTGTGTGTGAGAGAAGGTGTAGAGTGATGCAAAAGGTTTCCCTTACACATCCACTTACCATCCTTGCATGTTATTGAAACAAACAAAAGAGGAGAGAGGAGAGAGAGGGAGCCGGCCCAAGGGTGGGTTTTTCCCCTCAAAACTCAAAACCATTTTTTGTTTATTTTCTTTTCAAATTTTGTTATTTATCCAAATAAATAACATTTTTCTCAAATATAAATTATCCATATAATTTATTTAACACACAAATGCAAATATTTAGAAAACCCATTTTCCAAATATAAAGTGTTGGTAATCATTACTTAGATCATATCTAATAATAAGTATCGTGGCGTTTCTCTAGCTCGTTATTGGGTATGACCCGACTTGGATCATAACGTACTAGCCACATCAACTCAAATATGTGTGTTGGGCAGATCGATTCCAACATTTTGGACTCAATGGAAAGGAGTTAACCAAGATGACCTTCAAAGTTCTTGAAGAAATTTATCATGCAAATAAAGAAAGAAGGGAAAGGGAAGAAAGAGAAAGATTGGAAGGAAAAATTGAAGAATCAAAGAAAATATATGCTGGTAAATGTGGTTATCTGATCAAAAGGGGTATGGCACCTGAAATGGTTGAAAGTCTGTCTAAATCTGATGTTGAATCTCACTATAACAAACTAGAAAAGAAAGATAAATCAAAGAGAGATCAACCTGAGCCCTCTGTTAGACATTCAAGGGAAGATCAACCTAAACCCCCTGTCAAGAAAAGAAGGCTTATGACTCTGAGAGAGAAGCAAAAAAGCTGAAATTGAAAAAAAAGAATTGAAAAGAACTGCAACACAAGAAATCCCTATCCCAATGGAAGTGAAACAAGAACCGGATGAACCTACAGATTCATAGAAGAATAAGGAAATTATAAGAATCTTGAAGGAGGTAATGGTGAATAGAAAGGGAACGAATGAAAATGTCTTAGACAATTTCGGTCAAGCACAATTGAAACAACTATTCTATGAACAGAAATCTAAGTAGGGAAAGGTATTGTTGGAAGGTGTGAACCCAAGAAGTTTTATTGGAGGAAGGTTTGTACCAGCTGGAAGACTTGATGATGAGTAAATCTTTGATATGATTGGAAGAATACACAAGGATACAGGTGAAAACCTGTTTGAACTGATCAGACTGCCTGCTGAGTTGGTTGTTGGAATGTTTAGAAAAACATTTGGAGTCAAAGAGCCTTCTAAACACATGAAGTCTATTCCCAAAAGGCCCTCTGCTTCAAGGAGATACACCTCAACAACCAGGGGTGAGTCAAGTAGATCTGGAACTCAAAGAGAAGCAAGACCACAACCAGATGTGGATCTACCTTTGACACTTTATTATGACTCGGTCTCTCAAACTTTGAAAGTGATTATGCAAAGCATACAATTAAAAGAAATCATTTTTAAAGATGACTTTACTGAATTCAAAAGAGAGAAGTTGGAGAAAGTGGCCAATCTTGAATTGTATGACTATCACGATACTAGAAAGTTGGCTGGGAGACAACATAATGATTTGTCAAAGTATCTGAAAAGTGAAGCTGAAAAGGGATTTCCTCTCCTTAATCAAAAGTAGAAATGGGAACTGGCCAAGCATGAGAGGAACAAAAAACTAAAATGTATGAGGAATATAAGGGATGTTGAATATGATTATGTTTCAAAAGTCAGATACAACAATCCCTTGTCTAATATGAACACATGTATAAGTGTGAGGATGGGAATGACACGCCCTGTCCATGAAGTCCAGAAGAATGGTCGAATTGCTGAAATCGAATACAAAGAAAATGATGGCCACTACATTCTTCGAAACTCAGATGGACTTATCTTGGGTATAATCAGAAATGATGAAGACCTGACCTTTTTGCATAGAGAAGATTTGAGGGATATAACGGAGATGACAATTGCAGACAATCACCCTCATTATCGAATTCTATCCATCTTTCAGCAAAGGGTAGGAAGAGTAATAGTTGAACGAAGACAAGCAGCCCACAACGCAAGAAGATGTTGATTCTTAGTATATGGTTTGCTTTGTAATGTCTACGACCAATATTTTAATATGTAATATTTTGATTTTGATATGTAAATTTGATTTTGATTTGATAGGTATTTTGACTAAGTGTAAGTAATCTTAGAGGTGTTTTGGGACAGCAGAGATGTTCCAATCTAGGGGGGAGATTGTTGAGTCAAAGATTTGACCTGAAATGACTTATGAAAGATTAAGTGAGATCGGAATCTTCTCAACACTCCTCAGAAATGACTATGTATGGAAACCGAGCACACTTAGACATATGAGCATGGTTTTACTTGTCCTAGCAAGGTATTTTGCCTATGGGCAAGGTTATCTTATTGAAGTCTTCTTAAGTGATAATCCTAGTAGGGTTCACTTTGTCTAGCAAAGGTGTTCTTCAAGTCGGGCACGTTTGCTTACTAGCAAACTCTTGACTGAACCAAGCTTTTAAAGCCAAGTATTTGGAAGATCTAGCAAGGTTTGATTAATAAACAGTAGTCTGAGCATGCTTGTTGAAAGTGATCAAGAAATATTCTAAGTACTTACTCCATCAAGGTTCTACTCCGAGCAAGCTACGATGCTACCAGCACAGTTCAAACAATGTCACCATTACACTTTGGTTTGCTTAATAAGTTATTATTTAACAAAGAGTTGAAGGGATTCATGAAATATAGCTTGCTCGTAGGTCCAAAACGAGCAAATTTTTCTATGGTCAAGAAGATTGAAGTCTGCTAGGTGAATTATTTCTTTGGAAAATACTCAAAGTAAAATCTACCCTGGTGAACTGTTCACCAGCTCACTTCAAGGTTACCAGGTCTACTCGTAAAAGACAAGAGACACAAAGCCTACTCAGAGAAGACAACTGACATAAAGTCTACCCTGAAGACCTGTTTTTACACTTAGTATAATTTTGAATATGTAATTTGATTATGTATCAATCATTAGAGTTTCTAAAAGGAATGACAGCTGTCAGGTGGTGGCAAGCCTATAGATAGAATAGTTACACTTTTCAGACCTAAGAAACTATTTTCTGATATTGAGTGTGACGGCTGTCATAGGATTAGTACGGATAATACATTCCTTACAAGAAACCCTAATCGATTTACATTTGTATGAATTTTTTCTATAAATTGAAATCTTTTGAGTTATTGTTTGTGTTTCTTACATTTATTAGTCTTTAACAAACATTTGTTCTTACCCAAAACCTTGTTTGTTTCTGATTCCACCGTTAACAAACATTTGTTCTTACCCAAAATAGCAACCGTCATTAACCTTCTTGTCGAGTTTTCGGGACCTGAGAAGATGATCTGAATAAGGATGATTTAAGTGACACTAGTGATCAAATCTCAAATGAAGAAATTCAAGCTGCAGAAAGAAATAGAAGGCAAAAGAAACCTGACTCAATTGACAAACTCCCAGATTTCCTAAGATGACTCCCAAGATGATCAAAAATCATGAAAGAATGAGAAGAGAACATGTGTCTTTTGACATATGTGAAAGGTCAAAGTTGAGCTACAATGCTGTTAGACCACCAACGAAAGTATTGTTCCAGAAGAAAAAGGTTAATGATGTAAAAAAGGCTTAAGAAACAAGTGAAAATGTTCCATTCATTCTAATGTATCATGTGTTCTCCAATTAAGAACTATTTGACATAGGGGAAGTTGAGACTTTTGAAGAATATGAGAGAAGACAGTCAAGATACAGGCGAAACTTAGATTAAGAGCCTATGAAATTAAATAAAATAATCTTTGTGAAAAGCAAATTAAAAGACAGGACATCAAAATTGAAGAGTTTATACCTTTCTCAATTAATTATGATGGCCTCAAAACTCAGAAAACCATTGGTTTTGATGCTCTAAGACCTAGTGATAGATTTAAGAAAGGGAAATCTAGTGAAAGTTTCAAAGGAATGGTTTGGTGCAAACATTGTGATGAGTATGGACATCATACTGACTCATGTCATAAAAGATTCATCTCCAAACCAATCCATGTCCCAAGTGAAACAAAGTTCGGTCAAGACTTTGGATTCTACAAACAGAAGTATGATGAATATTTGAGAAAAGGAATGGTGTGTGGAAAGGAAACAGAAGGTTGAGTCAAAGGTTGTCAACAGTATGAAGAATGATGGGAATGCTGATGAGAAACCAAAGAAGAATGTGATTGGTCAAATCAAAAGAAACAACCTTCCCATCAAAACTGAAGCAACTGTGAAAAGAAACACATAACCATTGATAATTGTTCCCAATCAAGACTTAAGATCTGTTAAATCTGATGATTCTCAAAAATCACCAAACAATGAAAAGAAAGGGAAAAAGGTTGTTTTCTCAAGAAAGAAACCAAAAGAGTTGAATGGTGATGAAAAGTTTCTATTAAAGCATGGGTTTGAACCCCATGGGTTTCGTTGGAAACCAAGGAGCGAAGTTCAAGAGCCAAAGGGAATTGAGACATTATTCAAGTACAATGGATAATGTGGTGAAAGATTGCAGAAGCATAATTCCTTATGTGAAAAGCCCAATTCACAATGGTTATGAATCAGATGCGTCTGATGATTGTGAATTCATTTATGAAGATCCTAAGCCTATTCCTCTCACATCCAATGCAACAATTGTCACTGAAAATGATGATTTGCAAGTTGATTCAACTTGCATTTCATCACTCAACTAATCATTTTCTTTGATTTGTGTAGGAATAATCCACTCCACTGAATGAAGTATGGTACATGGATAGTGGGTGTTCCAGGAACATGACTTGTGATAAAAGGTCACTTGTTAATTATTAAGAGAAATTTGGAAAAAGGAATGGAAAAGGGATCTTGACTAATGGAAAGGTCACATTTGATCATTTCTTTTATGTGGAAGGATTACAGTATAACCTTTTGAGCATCTCACAAATGTGTGATAAAGGTTATAAAGTTAGGTTTGATGACTCTCACTACTTTATTCTCAAACCTGATTTTGTAATTCCTCCAGATATGATTATGATGATGGATCCAAGAAATGGCAATTTATATGAACTGAATATGAAAGATGCTATTCAAGGGGTGGTAAATGTTTTGTATCCAAGGCCACTGAAAATGAAACCAAATTGTGGCATAGGATGCTTTGTCATGTAAACTTAAAGAACATAAACAAACTTGTGAAGGGTGAGCATGTAATTGGTTTTCCTACAAGGGAGTTCAAGCTGGATGACAATTGCATCTCATGTCAAAAAGGCAAGAAGCACATGTCTTCACACAAGACAAAACTCAATAACACAATTTATCAAGTGCTTGAGATGCTTCACATGGATCTTTTTGGTCCTATGAGTGTTCCAAGTATAGGAAAGAAGAGATACTGTCTTGTGATAATTGATGATTTTTCAAGATATACATGGGTTTATTTCCTAAGTACCAAAGATGAAGTAGCTGAACTGAAGAACTTTGTTAGAAGGGTTGAGAATCTATTGGATGCAAGGGTGAAGGTCATGAGAAGTGACAACGGAACAGGGTTCAAAAATGGAGTAATGGAAGAGTTTTGCAATGCTAAATGAATTCTTCAACAATTCTCTGCTCCTAGAACTCCTGAACAAAATGGTGTTGCAGAGGGAAGAAACAGAATACCCATTGAAGCTGCAAGGACCATGTTGGCATATGCCTTTTTGCCTGTCACCTTTTGGGAAGAAGCAACTAATACATCCTTCTATGTTCATAACAGAGTGCTTCTCAACAAAAGTGAAGACAAGACTCCTTATGAGATTTTGTTTAAAAGAAAGCCCTACATCAAGTTTCTTAAACCATTTGAATGTAAATGTTCACTTTTGAAAACCAAGTATTATCTCAACAAGTTTCAAGCAAAATCCTTGGATTGTTTCTTTGTCGGTTACTCAACACACTCAAAAGCCTACATAGTATATGTCAAAGATCATTTGAGTGTGATTGAATCTTCAGATGTAATTTTCAAAGAAAATCAATTCAATACAGTTGATGGTGCTGCATGGCTATTTGATCTTGCGAAACTAATCAAATCCTTCAAGATTTATCCTGAAGATTTTGATGATTATTTTACAATACAAGTGTGATTGAAAAGAATGATCAGAAGAAGTTAGATTTGGACAAATTATGGTCCAAGGTTGTTGGAAACATAAGTGAATATAAATTTATAAAGGATCCCTCAAGTGCTGAAATTGAACAAGTTCAAGATTAAGCTCATGATCAAGAACAAAATCAAAATCCATAACAAAATCAAGAAAATGGTAATCAAGACAATCAGGAACTGCAAGTTGATCAAGTTCTAAATGAGGAAGATCAAAGCAACAAAAATAAGTGAAGAAGAGGCTGCAAGAAGAGAGAGATTTGAAGATCTGTTTCAAAGCTTGAATATGGCAAACAATGGTGCATCTACCTCACAACAGAACAATGAAGAAGCACCAGAGTTTCATGATGCAAATACTGATTTGATCATTGATGAACCAGATCTCAATGAATCAAATCTTGACTCTACTGTGTCTACTGATTTGATTGTTCAATCCTCTTATGTTGAAAGAAATCATCCACCTGAGAACATCATTGGAGATATCAATGAAACAGTTACAAGAAGTCAACCTGAATCTGCAAACATTTGTTTCTACTCCTGCTTTCTATCACAAATTGTACCTAAGAACATTGTTCAAGCATTGAAAGACAACTGTTAGGTAGAAGCAATGCAAGAAGAGTTGGCCCAATTCAGAGATTTACAAGTGTGGGAACTTGTAGATAGGCCAAGAAACAGATATGCCATTGGAAATAAATGGGTTTTTAGGAACAAAAGGGATGAAAGAGGTATTGTGATTAAGAACAAGGCAAGACTTGGTGCACCGGGTTGCCTTCAAAAGAAGGGATAGACTTTTTGCCCCTGTGACAAGGCTTGAGGCAATAAGAATTTTCTTAGCCTATGCTGCCTCAAAGAATATAAGGGTATTCTAGTTAGATGTCAAAACTGCTTTCTTAAATGGAAAAATAGAAGAGGAAGTGCATGTATCTCAACCACCAGGATTTGAGGACCCTGATTATCCTAACAAAGTATATAAGTTAAACAAAGCTTTGTATGGACTACATCAAGCTCCAAGAGCTTGGTATGATGAGTTATCTAATCACTTACTTGATTATGGTTTCTCAAGAGGAACTATTGACAAGACCCACTTTTACAAGAAAAGAGGAAAATATTTGCTTCAACTACAAGTCTATGTTGATGATATCATTTTTGGTTCAACAAAAGAACAAATGTTCCATGAATTTGAAGAAGTGATGAAATCCAAGTACTCAATGAGCTCAATGGGAGAAATGAACTTCTTTCTTGGATTGCAAGTTTAACAAAAGACGGATGATATCTTCATATGCCAGTCTAAGTATGTGCAGGACATTTTGAACAAGTTCAAATGTCAAGATTTCAAAACTGCTTCAACACCCATGGACACTCATGAGAAAATGATAGCAGATGAAAAGGGGGAGCCTGTTGATGAGCATGAATACAGAGCCAAATTTGGATCGTTTGTGACACTCGTCAATTTCAGGTTAACTCCGTTAATCCAAACTCCGTCAATTCAAACTTAAGATCACTAGAACTATAACGCACATCTCATTACATTTAAACTAGGGTTTTAAATGATGCTCGACAATCACTACACATGTAGTCTTTCGGGATTGCACCGAAACGCAAATGAGTTGACTCAAACCATTGGTGAACAAACGACAAATATCAAACGATAAATACTTGATAATTATGTGTTAACCTATATGTTACTTGATATGTATGTGAAATATTAACGCAAGAGACAAGAGTTATTATTTTACACTAGAGTTTGAACAACTAGAAGTAGAGGGACCATTGTGTAACATTATAAATATTAAATAATAACAAAACCCTAACCCCCTACCCCCTCCCCATAACCGATCGGCCTTCACCCCCTCTCCCTCTCCTTTGCAGCCGTGAGCACACACACATATATACAACCTTGTTTCAAGTTTTGTTGAAGAATTAAGGTGCTAGGAAGGTAATTAACAACTACTCTATGCATTCTATGTGTTAATTTTAATATTGAATGGGTTAATCAAAATCCTAATTCTCGAAATTGATGATTAAGATGAGTTAGGGTTTGATTGCATGTTTGATGATGATTTGCTAGTGAATTGATAACTAGTTGTGTTACAATTGCTTGTTAATTACTTGTTCTTTGATTTAAACTTTCAAGTAAAACCCTAACTATGTGTGTAACGTAAAAATTGATATGCATGGTTGTAAATCTTGTGTCTAGAGTGCTATATGGATGGATTATGGTTCATAGATTGTTGTTATGTTGAGTTTTGATGTAAACTGGTACTGGACATATTGTTAAATTGATGTTTAGACGACTGTAACTGGATGTTAATGTGGTAATTGGTCGAAATTATTAACACTACAGTGTACTAGGTTGAGTCTAGTTTCTAAAGAGTCCAAATTTGTAATTTTTGGACGTGTAAAAGTTAACTTTCTAAGACCAAGCACATTAAAATCAGACATCATTTCATAGGATTTCAATGAAAAAGGTCTAATTGAGATGAAAGAGTTAATACAAGCAATAATTTGACTGACCTACTCACAAAACCACTTGATAAAACTAGGTTTAACTTTCTTTTGAGAGCCCTGGAAATGATCAACTCAGATGAAGTCTGATTAATGATGTGTGCCTTTATGTGCTAATTCATTATCTTGATAAAAGGTCTAAGTTATTGTTGTGTATATTTGACTGCGTTATTGTTTGATAATCACTGATGTATGCTTAATTGATTATCTGTATAACTTAGGTATATTTGATGCTTAGTTGATGATCAGCGATTTATATGTGAATCTCTGATCTTGAAGTTAACTAATGTATGCTTAATTGAATATCTGTGCAACTTAGGTATCTTTGATGCTTGTGTTTTTCTATCAGTTAACATGTGTGATATCCTGATAAGTATTTTGAATTGAACTATTTGGATGTATGCTTATCTGATATCTTGAGTATGTGATTATCTGATATGATATTGTTAGGATTTGCTAGACTATGCATTTTGGAAGTTTGCTTTTTTTAATGATGTCATGATTAAGATTTGAATATGTTACTTTCTGTTAGAGTCAAAATATCCTTTTGTTTCAAATTGCATACTCAAATGAAATTTTCAAATGAATTTTGCTTAAAACACTTTTTTGACAAAAACAGAGCAAGTTGATTATGGTGCCGAGATACGATAATATTATTCAGTTCAAAATTTTATAGAAGCTTAAAAGGGTTTTCAATGAAAATTGATCCAACCTTTTGCGTAATGATAGTACATTGACTATTTGGCAAATCATATGAATTTAATAGGCTAAAAAGACACTTAGTGCAGTCATTGACATGTATGGTTGCTTTCCCATGATGTGTAACATATAAGGTGATATAAACATAAAGAAACTGCTAAGCTTAATGTGGAGTTACATTGTTGTCTATGCATGTTCCAATATACATCTTTCCGAATGATAGGCAAAATAGTGAATATCCAGTCATACACGAGCCCGTTGGTATTTGGTCCCCAAAGTGAAGTATTTATTTTAGAATGACAAAGAACACAAGTGAACAAAACGTACTGATTAAACAACACAATGTTGTTATATATGTTCACAATCTTATGTTACAAAAAAAACAAAAAAATATATATATCATAAGTTCTGTTAATAAAAGTTGTAACCAAATATCAGGTGGTCGGAGTCAATTCAGGGTGATCTGGTGAAAGCCAAATAAGCCTTGAGAATAGATATGTGTTATCCATTTAGTGGTTATGTATCTTAACTGGACCTTAATCATATCACCAATTAAATGAAATTCATTCTAAGTCTAGACCTGCAGTTAACCTGTCTAAACTGTCATAATAATACTAAGAATGAAGTATTGGGAAGCAACTTAGTCAATATGATCCCATGTTGAAATCTTTTCATAAAAAGAAAGAAAATGATTCGAAAGGAAAGATAATTGCCATTTGCTATTAAACAATTATCTTTAAAGATAAAAATGTTTGGCATTTGGTTTACAACAAAAAGAGTTGCATTTTACCTTCAAAAGGTCTGCATATGCATTTTCGAGTAAGATTTGATGATTTATAATGTTTTCGAACAAACTTAGATATTTTGGTCTAAGTTTATTCTTTTCGAGCAAGCAATGATGTTTTAACAAACTTTCGGGTAGAGTTTACTGTTTTACTTGAAGTTTAACTTTTCTAGAAAGCTTGATATTTGATTATGTCTAAATATGATGTTTCTAGCAAGCTTTTATATAATTTATACTTTCTATCATACTTTGTTGTTTTGATTAAAAGTACCCCTGGTTCTAGCAAGCTATTTGATATGTTTGATTGCACTGGTCACTAGCAAGCTTTGTTGATTTCTGAACTTTCTAGCAAACTTAGCTGTTTTATAAGTTGTTTAGGTCATTCTAGCAAGATTTGTGACTGAATATGTTACCTTCAGCAAGCTTTAATGTTTTTGGACTTTCTAGCAGACTTAGGTGTTTTGTTTGACTGTTTGACCTCATTCTAGCAAGCTTTGTAATTATGAGTGTTTAAGTGGATTTTTCATATATCATCGGGTAAACTTTAAATTCAAGCATACTTGATGATTATATGTTACTTGTGAATGTGCTTTGAATACTCGTTTTGGGTAAACTTTGATGTTTTAACTATTATGAGTTCTTGTCTAGCATAGTTCATGATTGTGAATATGATTCTTGGAAATTACAAGTGTTTTCAGGCAAACTTAGTTTTCCGGGCACACTTTATGTTTCAGGCACACTTTGAAATCTTCAAGTGTTTTCTTAACATAATTGGTAATTTCAAAACATTATTTTTCAAGTACACTTTGTGTTAAGATTCCTTCTCTAGCACATTTTGTATTCTTGAAATATATCAAGCATACTTTGCTTCAAAGTATACTTGATTGAATATTTGTTAACTGCTTATGAAATTTCAGGTAAGGTTTGTGTTATTCAAAAGTTCGAGCAAGGTTGACATTTAGAAATATTTCTAAGATATTAGTTTGGGATTCTTAATTGATTCCTAACAAGGTTGCCTATATGATAATTTATTCTTGATTATATGTCTTGTGATTTATTTCTCGAGCAATCTTGTATTTCGAGTAAGCTTCCTTCATTTTATTTACTTAGTTTTATTTCTAAACACTTTATTATTTATGAAATAAATCTGGAACAAGCAAGCTTTGAAAAGTAAGATTTCCGAGTAAGGTTTACAAAAATATACTTTAACAAGCAAGGTTTTAAATAGGAAAGCTTTATTAAGCAAGGTATTGTAAAGAAAGATATTTCCTCAAAACATTTTAAATGTTTGACAGCTATTTACTCACTAAATGACAAAAAACCATTTAAAACCCACTTTCAAAAAGGTATAAGAGAGGGAGTTAGAGAAATTTTTAACATTTTCATCTCTCTCTCCTTCCACTTTCGCTCTCGTTTCAGAAACTTATCCGACTTAATTCAATTAACTCAAAATCCTAACCCTAATTAATCATCCCACACAATCCGACTCGGTAAGAATCTATTAAGTGTTTTCCGACAATGATTATGTGACTATGGGCTTTTAATCTTCATCTTTACTAACTCTCTGTTTCTTGTTTAGGTTATTAATTTTTCAAAGCTCAGGTTCATAAAGACATTTCTTCTCTACTTCTTCAAATTATAACCTAAAACTATTCAAAGATATGTACTTTATGACTAATCTTTGCACTAAATATGGCGGATGATGAACCGACATATCCTTTTGAGCACAAGCATAACATGTGTGCTATGTTGCAAGTAACCCCAGATAACGAGGAAGTAGCATACATGATTAGATGGCTCCAACGTTCTATCTACGATTCTCGTTGACAGAGTGCCATGTACTATATAGAAATCATCTTTTGGATTTCAGGCGCTCTGCTGAACTTATTGATGATCAAGATGGTAGGCGTTTGGAGGCTACCGTAGCTACTCATAAGATAAGGGTTACTGAAAGACTAATTCGTGCATGCCTACAGCTGAACGATAATGACCATAACCCCATTCACTTCACAACTGAGCATTTTTGCAGAAGATTTTTTAGCAAACAATGGGTTATCAAGGGAATGTAAAAGAAGGACAGTTCCAAAAAGGCATGTTCCCAAACCTGTATAGGTTTTTAATTCACCATATTATTCAGGACAGTTCCAAAAAGGAATTTCCCCCGGAAGGGATCATGGACTCTAATGAGTCGAGATTTGGCAAATGCAACTATTGTCGTGGTCTACGATTTACCATTCAACTTCTCACGAATGATATTTGAAGGAATGGTGAGTATCTTGAGGAAGCCTAATAAAGAGAAATTTTTGGCCTATCCCAGATTCCTCTAGATTATATTCAATCGTGTGCTACAAGATCTGCCCACAATAGGAAAAACTCATGTGCTACAGAATCCTAATATTTACAAAAGGATTGCTAAGTTGACAAGCACAAGCCATTTCAATCCGGAAGCTGAATTTGATATTTACCATGGCTAGTGAATCAGGATGCAGGTATTATGCCAGTACCAGAATTAACCTCTGAGGAGGATGAGGAGGAGATGGATGATGTTTTGGATGATTCTGATGGAGATTATGGTGGAGACGGAGATGAAGGAGGTGTTGGAAGAAATGTTGATTATGATGTACAAGTTCGGGGGGGAATATATAGGTACCTACACCACCAACCACACCCTTACCCACACCACCTTCCCCACCACCACAACATGACAAAATCAACCAATCACCACCCATCCAAACACTACCTACCCATACCCAAAGCCCTCTAGAAACCCATGACCAAACCATAACACAAAGCTCAACCCAAACCCAAACCTTTAACCAATACCAAAGCCATGACATTCACGAACCCTAAATTCCACAAACAGTTCCTACACACTTAATAAACTTCCCACCCACACCAATTCATTCCCCAACACACTCTCTGACCTCCATTCCACAACCCATACCCAAACCATAAACCCTGTACCCTCAAGTAATACCCAAAATCCAACCACTGACGCTATCCAACCTTTCCGTGAAATATTCTCTGACTCACCACCACAACCCCTCCCTCTGTTACTTATCAGTTTCAAAGAAACTTTGACTAAATGATTGAAAACATTGATTTGAAAAATAAGAATGCAGAGGTGATGAAGGAGAATGCTGAGCAAAAGGAACAGTTGGCACAAGCTTTGCTAAGAATTCAAACCCTGGAAGCTGACGTTGAGAAGACCTCAGTTATACCAAAACAGGGGGAAAATTTTCCTATGACCACTGTTGCTGCTGATGTTGTGAACAAAGAGATGGTGGATGTTGAGCCAGATGGTTTGAAATCATTACTGAATATGTATGGTGATAGTGATGTTGATGACAGTGATGACAGAATGGATGATGATGATGGTTATGAAGGTGGCAAGTCTTATATTGATGAACAGGAGTATGATGCTGAAGATGTGTTAGCAAAGAAGAAAGTTGTGAATGTGGAAAAGGTGAAAGAGGTAGAGAAGGAGGCTGATGCTGGTATGAATGATCAAATCACTGAAAGTGTATTGCCTACAGAGGCCATAGCAACTGATGCTATTGGTACTGATGTATTAACTGATGTTGTTATGGAGGAAGGCGCTACCACTGAGGAACTAATTTTGACATAACAAGAAACACATGAAGAAAGTTCAAAGAAGGTTGTGAATGTTAAGGAAATTGAAAATATTTTTAATGATATTGAAAATTTCCCATCTGAATCAGAACAGGAGAAAAGGAGGAAGGAGAAGGGAAAAACTATAATTGAATCTGAATTTGAAGAAGAACATGTTGATACACAGGATGTGAATGATGAGAATGAGGATGTACAGGCTGCCAAAAGGCATGCCATTATTGTGAATTTATTGCCCAACTTCTGAAGAGTTGGCTGAGCAAGAAACATTGATTGAACAAGCCAGTATTGCCAAAACTCTAGATCAAGAAGGAGATGTTGAGCATGAAGCAATTGAAATGCTAATCAAATTGAAGCAAGGTAAGGAGGTGGATAACCCCTTAGTACTTGTACTAAGCAAGTTCAACCAAACACAACAAGAACCTGAATCTGAAACCAAATCTCCAACCACTACTGAACCTACAAATGATGATTCAATTAAGCAGTTATTGCCTGATGAGGCTGGAGAATCATTAACAAGAATTGCTTCAAAGAAATGGGTGAAACAGGCTGAGGAGGAGTTTGAGAAAAATCCTCCAGATAAGTGGGGTTATGATGAACAACCTCCGAAGAAGTTTGGAAAAATTTATACAAGGAAGAGGAAGTTGGACAAAAAGACTGATGAAGAAGAAGATAAATCGGTTAAAAGGGCTAGGAAGGATAATAAATCTGAATACTTTGTTGAAATCCCTAAGGAACATAAAAGCCTTGTGATGCTTGTTCCTATTCAAAGTGTTATGCCAGAAACTGAACCAAATGTAAATGAACCAAGAATTGAAGCACTGGATTATTCAACCGAACAAGATGATGATACTAAAGTTGATGAAAGTGCAGATGATGACAATAACAATGACAATGATGATGGTCAAGCTGATAAAGTTGAAAAAGTTGATGTTATCACCCCTCAAATTGAACTGACTGATGAACAGAGAGAGAACATACAACAAAGTCTTGATACAAGGAGGATTGCTCGTCTGATTATGAGTCTAATTAAACATGGCTTTAAATTTAATGATCTGGCTCCTTTGACTGATTAGGAGTTACAGAATAAGTTAGATAAAAAAAGGGATGTTTACAAGAAAAAGATGGAAAAGAAGAACAGGAAAGCACAAAGATTCAGAAACTATCTGAGACTCCACAACTTTTTTGAAAAAGATTTGAGTCACTTTAAGTATGAAGAACTTGAAGAAGCTTACAAGACAACAAGAGAAGCTGCGAATAAGGAAGAATGGGATAGACTTGTGTCAAAAGCTTTAAACCCAAAGGAAAACGCTGATAAGCTTTATAACAAATTTGGTGGAAAGTGCAGATTCTTGATAGAGCATGGTAGAACTGTTGATGATGTGGTGATGATGACTAAAGATATGGTTGAAAAAGAATTTAAAAGAGTAACAAGAAAAATTCAAAATGAGTCAAACACCAATGAGAAATTGCCAAAACTTTCTCTTGCTGAAAAAGAAAATGAGGAGAAGAAAAGAAAGTTGGAGGATGAACAGTTGAGTATGTTGAATAGACTGATGGAGGCAAGGGGAAGACTTAGTGATATTCAAGGATTGAGCATAAAAGAAAAGATAGATTTATATTTGTTTGAGCGTGAAAAAGGTGAACAAGAGAGAGCTCAAGCCTCAAAGACTTCTAAAATACCCATCATTGTACAAGTCAAACCTGAACCTATTAAACATAAAGATCCTTGAGATGATGAAGAAAGAATCAAGACATTGAAGGGAATAATGATGAGCCATGGCATGAATGAGAATACATTTAATCTACTGGGAAAAGCTCAATTAAAAGAGTTGTTCTATGAAAAGAAAGATGAGTGGGAAAAAGTTGAAGCTGAACAGGGAAATCCACAAAACTTTGAAGATGGACTCAGTGGAGTTCGATTTGTTCAGCTGGTCAGCTTGGAAATCAAACTATGAATGTGATGATTGAAAGACTAGCTCAAGTAGTCAGTGAAAGTATTGAAGAATTGAGGGCTATGCCAGTTGAGATGGTAATCTCAATATAAGAGAAGAAATTTGGAAAATTGAGGCCACAAAACCCATGAAGTCTGTTCCATCTAGGCCCTCAATCTCAAGATCACAGACTTCAACAACCTTAACCGAATCACAAAGAGCTGAACCACAAAGACAAGAGAGGCCACCAACTGATGTGACCAACCCATAAAGCTCTTTTATGACTCTGTGTCTCATACATTGAAGGTTGTGATGAAAGTAAAGAATTGAAGGAGATTATCTTTAAAGATGATTTTGCAGATTACAAGAAGGAACAACTGGAAAATATGGCAAGTATGGAACTGTATGACTATCACAATAGAAACAGACTTGCTGGTAGGTAGCAATATGAGTTGTCTAAGTATCTGAGAAGTGAAGCAGAGATGGGATTCCCTTTGTTGAACAAGAAAAAGAAGTGGAGGTTATCAAAGTATGAAAAGACAAAGAGATCCAAGAGATTAAGTGACATCAAACATGCTGAATTCGGCTATCTAACAAGAGTATGGAACAAAAATCCTTAAGCCAATATGATGACTTGTATAAGTATTAGAAGAAGGATGACTAGACCCAACCATGAAGTTCAGCAGAATAGTAGAATTGTAAGAATTGATTATAATTAAAATTTTTGTCTCTGCATTCTTAGGAACTCAGATGGACTTGCATTAGGCACTATCAAAACTGATGAAGATCTTACTTTCCTTCATGATGAGGATCTGAAAGATATAATTCACTGGACACTTCTTGTCAATCATCTTCATCAACAACAGCTGTTTATATTCAAGGAAAGGGCAGGAGCAGTGAGAATAGAATGACGATAAGCAGCCTATAGCTCAAGAAGATGAAGACTATGTTTTAGCTTAGGTTTTGCTTTTTAATGTCCACTAGACAGAATTCTCACTTTTTAATATTTTGACGTTGTTATGTAATTTTGATTTTGAAAATTTGATGAGTATTTTTGACTAAGTGTATGTAACCATAGAGTGTTTTGGTACAGCTGAGGTGTTCCAATCTAGGGGGGATTGTTGAGATGAGAAAATGCTTAAAGGAAGATTGGAATCTTCTTAACCTCTCAAGAAAAGGCTAAGTATTTACATCGGTCACACTTAGACCTCCGGGCAAGCTTTTTGCTTATCCTAGCAAGGTAATTTGCCTTTCGGGCAAAGTTATCTTCTTGAAGTCTTCTTAAGTGATAATCCGAGCAGGGTTCGGTTTGTCTAGCAAAGGTGCTCTTCAAGTCAAGCATGGTTTGCTTACCAGCAAAATCTTGACTAAACCAAGCTAATAAAGCCAAGTATTTTGGGAGATCTAGCAAGGTTTGATTAATAAACATTAGTCCGAGCATGCTTGAAGAAAGTTGATCAAGAAATATTCTAAGGACATTCTTTAACAAGGTTCAACTCTTAGCAAGCTACAGTGCTACCAGCACTAGTCAAACAGTGTGACCAGCACACTTTAGTTTGCTTAATAAGTTATTCATTAACAAAGAGTTGAAGGGATTCATGAAGAACCGTTTGCTCGTAGGATCATATAGAGAAAAGTTTGCTATGGTCAAGAAGATTAAAGTCTGCTAGGTGAGCATTTTCAAAGGAAAATACAATAAGCAAAGTCTACCCGGAGAACTGTTCACCAGCACACTTTAAGGTTACCGGGTTTGCTCGAAGAAGACAAAAGACACAAAGTCTACCCGAAGACCTGTTTTTATACTTCGAATCTTTTGTAATATGTTTTTCTGTATATGTATTAATGATTAGGGTTTTTAGAAGGAATAACAGCTATCAGGAGGCTGGCCTATAAATAGAATGATCTAGGCACGCCTTCTAACACAACACACATGATAGATCTGAGAGTGACACCTGAATATTGATTGACAACTATTTGACGGCTGACATATTCGTATGGATATTCTGCCTAGAATCAAATCATTCCTTTCTTAGAACCCTAATGATTTATGTTTTGTAATCGACCTTTCAATCAGTGGAAATCTTTTTAGTTTAAGAGTGTGTCTGTCTTTATTGTGTCCTTTATAGTAACAAATTAGTGTGTTATTAATTCCGCCTTTAATGCATTATTATTCTTTTCCAATCTAGCACCGTCATTAACCTTCTTGTCAACACTATTAGTGTGGGTTGCGACATATATGAATCAAGGGATCAAACTTGACCGACATTACTTATGATGTTGTTAAGTCGATAAATCACCCGGATGATAATGATGATTTAAGTGGTCCATGCCATTCGGTCTATTTTCTCAACTCTTTTATTCTTGGTTTTGATACGTGTCTGGATTACATTTGTGGAGCCGATCTTGTTGAGATGGCTATGGATATGTATATGGATAAAGAATTGGAGGAAGAGGTAGTGGATGATGTTTCATGCTCGGCGGATGTTATGGAGGTTAGTGAGTTAATTTGTGGAAAAGAGATAGAAAAACCCGCTCCATTGGAATTAAAGGTTCTTCCGTCACATTTGGAGTATGTTTACCTTGAAGAGGGCTCGAATTTGCCTGTTATTGTTTCTTCTAAGTTGTCAGAGGAAGAGAATCTAATTTGATAGAGGTGTTGAAGTTGCATAAGGGGGGGAGGGGATCGCATGGAGACTTTCAGATACTCAAGGTATTAGCCCCGCTTATTGTACCCATCGGATTTTAATGGAAGATGAGTATAAACCGGAGGTTCAACCTCAAAGGCGTCTTAACCCAAATATGCAAGAAGTTGTCAAGAAAGAGGTTCTTAAGTTGATGGATGCCGGGATGATTTACCCGATCTCGGATTCTCCATGGGTAAGTCCGACCCAAATTGTTCCAGAGAAGGGAGGGATGACGGTTGTGATGAATGAAAAGAATGAACTTATCCCTTCGCGTACGGTTACCGGTTGGCGGGTGTGTATTGATTATCGGAGGTTGAATGATGCCACTCAGAAGGACTATTTCCCGTTGCCGTTTATTGATCAAATGTTGGAGCGCCTAGTAGGTCAGCAACTTTATTGTTTTCTTGATGGTTTTTTCAGGTTATTTTCAGATTCCAATTGCACCGAAACACCAAGAGAAGACGATTTTTACATGTCTATATGGCACGTATGCGTATTGTCGCATGCCATTTGGGTTGTGTAATGCTCCAGCTACCTTTCAGCGTTGTATGGTGGGGATTTTTCATGATATGATAGAGATGTCCATGGAGGTATTTATGGACAATTTTTCGATGTACGGTAATTTTTTCGATCGGTGTTTAGGTAATCTTGAGAGGATGTTGAAACGGTGCATTGAGACGAAGTTGATGTTGAATTGGGAAAAGTGTCACTTTATGGTGACGGAAAGGATTGTGTTGGGTCATAAAATTTCAAGAGATGGTATAGAGGTGGATCGGGCGAAGATTGACACAATTAGTCGGCTTCCTCCACTGACAAATGTTAAGGCTATACAGAGTTTTCTTAGTCAAATGGGTTTCTACCGGCGGTTTTTAAAGACTTTTAAAAAATTACCCGTCTGATGACCCGACTACTAGAGAATGATATCCCTTTGTGTTAGATGAATAATGTTTGAAGGCGTTCAAGTTCTTAAAAGAGCAACTCGTGAATGCTCCTATTCTCGTGTCACCGGATTGGAACTTGCCATTTGAGCTCATGTGCGAAGCGAGTGACTACGCGGTTGGGGCGGTTTTAGGGCAAAGGCGTGATAAAAAATTTCACCCAATTTATTATGCAAGAAAGACGTTGAATGATGCCCAAGAGAATTACACCACCTCTGAAAAGGAACTTTTAGCCATTGTGTTTGCATTTGACAAGTTCCGGTCCTATCTTGTGCTTTCTAAGACCATCGTATTTACCGATCATGCAACTTTGTGTTTTCTCTTTCACAAGAAAGACGCGAAGCCTTGTCTTATATGGTGGATTCTTTTACTTTCCGATTTTGACATAGAAATCAAAGACAAGAAGGGGGCGGAGAATGATGCGGCGGATCATATTTCCCATTTAGAAGATCTGAAGATAGAAGAGATTCGTGAGGAAGAAATTGGAGATAGATTCCCGCATGAGTCGATTGATTTTGTTGCGGCCGAAAAGCAAGGTATGCCATGGCTCACCGACTTTGCTAATTATTTATCTACCGGTCTTGTGTTGAAAGGGATGACTACGCAAAAAAAGAAGAAGTTTTTTCGGGATGTTTCTCAGTATGTTTGGGATGATCCTTTTCTTTTTAAGATTGGGGGTGACCGGATTCTTAGAAGATATGTGACAAAGTAAGAAGGGTTGGATATTTTGTAACGATTCCGACGAAACCAAGTATACCCTAACCGGTAGACAATAGTTACGTCGTATTTAATGTCGGGTACATGAATTACCATAGTAATTATACGAGAATACATGGTTCATTGTATTGATTGTACGTGAATATATAATTCACCGTATTGAATATGCGATCAATCGATCGATAGTTATTGAAACCCGAACGAATCGAGGGTTCAATTATAGACGAGATATATGATATTTAGTGATGTTACGAAGTATTAAAGCTTCGGGATAAGTGGATTAAACCACAGAAAAAGAATTTCGATTTAATAGTACGTCGGTGCGTTAAACGAAACATTTAATACCAAACCAAGCAAGAGACGATCGATCAAGCCGAAAAAGATGCGCAATTATTAATAATATGACGTTTTAAGTTAATAAATCTCATGGTTTAAGTTTTTAAAGTTTTTAAATCGGTTTTATATAAATTTCAATTTTAAGCCGAAAAACGATCGTTTTAACCTCGTTTTAAGCCGAATCAGACATTTAACCGGAAAACGAACTGAACCAGATTATCCAAAACATTATCCGGATTACGGGAATCCAATTGTGTGGCTAAAAATAGAGAAGTGGGTCCCACCCCACCCCCTATCTAACCGATCGGACCCAAGGGGGTCATTCCCCATTCCATTTTCTTTTTTCTCATCAAAACTCTCAACATTCATCAACCTCTTCAAGATCATGATCCAAAACCGAAAGTTTGTAGCAAGAAAACAAGGTAAAGAATCGAGTTAATCACGTTTCCATCTTCGTTTCTTGAGTTCATTTGCAAGAAAATGAGGTTTCAAAGATGAAAACCGATTCTTGCATGATCAAGTGATGTATACGGGTTATACAAGGGATCTTGGTCCAAGAAAGGAGTTAAACGGACCAAAAACAATTTTTTTACGGTTTAAATCTTTGTTTTTGAATCATAACTGAAACAATAGTGTAAGAGGCTTGATCATGAGTGTAACTTGCTTGGTATTGTGGTATGTTGGTTGTAGGTTCTGTATTTAGTGGTAGATAAGGCGGAAAGACGAGTTTGTAGCTTGTAGTGGCGGAAAACGAAAGGTATATTCGGTTATGTTCGGTTTTGGGATATTTGGACAGATTGTGATAGGTGTAGAGTTAGGTCATGAAATTTTACAGAGGTGTTAGATACATGAAAATATGAGTTTCGTGAATGTTTGGTAATTTTTGGATAAAGGATGAATATTTGGTGAATTTAATGCTCGGTTTTGGCCAAAAATGGTGAAAAATAGTTAAATATTATGAACAATTCTGGAAAATTTCAGATAAGCTTTTTATATCATGTATAAGTCACACACAAAATTTGAGGTCAGTTGGAGAAGTCTAAGTAGGCTTTTCGGTTAAACGAGTTCTAGGGTTTTCTAGCTCGGTTTTAGTAAAAATGGCATGTAAAAGAAGATTTTGGTTCTGGAAAAATTACAGGGGACTATGTGGATGGCAGGGGACATCCAGGAGAAATTTGGGATTTTTCTAAGATCGTTTGGATTTACGACATATTTAGTGTTTAATGGTGTTTAAAAATAGATAAATAAATTTTAAATATAAAAATTAATTCTGGAAATATTTTTATAAAATTCCCCACTGTCAAAAAGTCTTTTGTGCAAAATTTCAAGATCCGAGATTAAACGGATAATTATTTGTGCAAAAACAAACTTTTAAAGCTTAAAACGATGTGAACCGGTAAAGTTCGCTTAAGCGAGCTGACTGGTGTATAAAAACCCTAAAAATGGACTATTTTCATATAAATGAGTTAAACAAGTAAAAATGAATCATCCGAAAATAATTCGGATGATTTGAGTAATTTTAACCTATTTTAACAGTTTCCGGTACGCCAAAGACGGAAACGGGTCCCGCGGCCAATCGGGACGTCTAAACCGAGCTATAATTTCACATCTTTAATTAAATTATCAGTCAACCACTATTTTCGGGTCGTGTGTGACCAAACTCATTTTTGAAACATAAAAACGGATAACCGTGCTAGGCACGCAAAACGAGAAAAACGACTAATAGTAATTGTGACCATGGAACTCTAAATGATATCACAATCTAAGTCCGGAGAAGTATTTCGGGTACAGTACTGGGTTAACAGTGTCCCCAGATGTACCGGTTAATACGGTTAAAGATTATATAAACAATAAGTGTATAATAACGATCGTAGGGATCATATTACAGATTGGACGTGTTAACTGATAATGATTGTTGTTACCTGCTTGCATGTGCTAAGGTGAGTTTCACGAGCCCCTTTTTTCTGAACTGTTTTCGAATATTTTCTCGGGGCGGAAGCATGTTTTTACTGAAATGTTTAAGTACATACTGAACGCATGGATTTGCGTGGATTTATATATATTTTATTGTACGGGAATCGTACGGAAATGTACTAAGATGGTAATTGTCTGAGTTGCTAACATTCTAAGGCCCCGGAACACGAGTGATTAACTGAAAGCCGGTAGAGTGTGGATAGTACTATTGGTCTGACAAACCCAACTGGTCCGGCATGGATTTGCTGATGTTTCCCAGCCAGTTGCACATGTCTATTTTGGGTGTTGTATATATTTTGCTATGTAATGTTAGACATAGCGGTTTGGGGCAGTTCCGTGGGCGGGGGATATGCCACGGGGGTTGTGTGTGATAGTCAGAGGTTTCACTTGTGGGCTCAGCATAATTACATCGATAATAGTATTATTTTATGATAATGATTTATCATGGTTTACTCGAATTATGAAACTCACCAACTATTCGTAGTTGACCCGTTTTCTCACATGCTTTTCAGGTACAACTAAGATGAAGTGATTGCTTACGTGCTAAGTGCTTGATGTATGTAAGATTTGCGTGCGGAATGTTAGGATACATTATAATAAATAGAATTATGTATCGTAATGTATGATGTGTGTATCACCTAGACGGTAATGAAATACGAGACAATGTAATTTTGAAGTATATTAATGTATTCAGTTTTCTTTATAAGCAATGTGGTTGATATCAGAGGTGTCTGTTGCATCCCGTTTACGTTTCCGCTGCGGTTGCGGGGTGTTACATATTTTGAGACATATTCATGAAGGTTTAAAGGGAGGTCATCATGGAGCGCGTGCCACGGCCCAAAAGTTATTTGATAGTGGTTTTTATTGGCCGTTGGTTGTAAAAGATGCCGTGGAACTTGTTAAGACGTCTGATGCTTGTCAACGTACCGATAATATTTCATCGAAGAATGAGATGCCTCAACACCCCATACAAACTTTTGAAATTATTGATGTTTGGGGCATTGATTTTATGGGACCGTTTCCCGTTTCCGGTGGTCACAAGTATATTCTAATGGCAATAGATTATGTTTCTAAGTGGGTTGAAGCCCCAGCATTGCCCACGAATGATGCTAGAGTTGTCGTGAAGTTTCTTAAGAAGTTGTTTACTCGTTTCGGGACTCCACGGGCGATTATTAGTGATCGAGGTACTTATTTTTTCAATGCTGTCACGGAGAAGGCATTAGCTCGTTATGGATTTACTCATCGCACCTCTACCGCTTACCATCCTCAAACGAACGGTCAAGTTGAAAATGCTAATTGAGGGGTGAAGAAAATTTTGGAGAAAACAGTGGGAATAAGTCTGAAAGATTGGTCGGAGAAATCGGATGACGAGCTATGGGCATTCATAACCGCATACAAGACACTGTTGGGTAATACACCGTTTATGCTAGTTTATTGTAAAGCATGTCATCTTCCTGTTGAGTTAGAGCACCGGGAATTTTGGGCATTGAAGATGGTTAATGTTGACCTTACTGAGGCCGCAAGGAAGAGATATTTTAAAATTTATGAATTGGAGGAACTTCGTGATGCGGCATATTCTCGATTGTTGGATATCAATGAAAAGACGAAAATGTTTCACGATCGACGTTTGAAGGGAGGTAAAGACTTTAAGAAAGGTGAGAAAGTTTTATTATTTAATTGTTGTTTGAAGTTATGTGAAGGAAAACTGAGATCAAAGTGGACGGGACCGTATTTGGTGAACGAAGTGTTCCCGTATGATGCGGTGGAGCTAGAGAATCCGGACAATGGAACTTCGTGGAAAGTGAATGGTCATCGTTTAAAGAACTATCTTGGAGGGCCGGAGGATTCAATTAAAGTGGAGGAAACTCCCCTCAATCCATCGAACTAAATCATCGAAGCGGTTCTTGAGTGAAAACTCAAGTGTAGATTTTGTATAATTCGTTTATTTTATTTTATTGCATCACTAACTCTAGTTTTGTAGTTTTGTTGCCTCGTCGAGTCGTTTCAGGGAATCATAGCCATCATAAAGAGAGAATTTGAGGAGAATTCAACGGATACCAAGTATGTTTTACACGTAAAAATAATATAAAATGGGCATCAAAAGACTTGGTATTTTTTTAAAAAATTTTCTAGGGCGAAAAGGGGTTCAATATTCGAAACTTTCTGTTAAAAACACTCGTCGCGCCGCACAACGGGGAACCTCATCTATGTCCGCATGACGGGAGTTTAAAATGGCCGGCCAGCAGGCGCCGCGTAGCCCGATTCTATGAGGCACATAGGCTGCGTGGCGCGGCCATACAGGCTATATCCAGATTTTTTTTTTCCATTTTTTACACCATAATCTCACCTTTACACCCAATTTTGAAAACCCCCTTTCTCCCTCACCCAATACCGACAAACCCTAACCCCATTCTTCACCAAATCTACCATTTTTCACCAAATTAAACCTTAAAATCAACATACTATTATCACCTTATCATAACTCATCATTGCACACACTTAGATTCTTACTTTTTGAAACATTCATCCTTATTTTACATCACCTAAAGGTATAATTTCTAGTACTTTTTGTAGATTTTATGTATTTTTAGTGTTAGTTTTTACTCTAGTTTGGTTACTTAGTTATCGGGTTTGGTTGGAAACTAGTGTAAGAGTTAGTTTTTGGGTGCGGGTCGATATGGTTTGGTAGATTGTTTCAGTTTGTTGGGTGCGGTTGGTTGGGTTGGAACTTGTTGAAAAATTGTTTTGGCGGTTGCGGTTGGGTCGGTTTGGGTTTAGCCGAGTGTATCTAGTCTTGGGGTTTAGTTTGGGATGTTGGACACTCATGTTTTTAGTGGTCAAAACGAGATGGAAAACAATTTTATACAATATATATTTTGCCAAAGTTTGGTTTTCCGCTCATTGTTGACTCACTGTCGGGTTGTTGGCACTTGGGCTTAATTGGGACAATTAAAGTGCCGGGAGGAGGTAATGTACATTGAATCGGTTTGAATGTTTCGGGTTGTGAAAACTAATTTCGTGTTTAAAATTTGGTTTTCCATTAGCTTTATTTGAAAAATAAAACCGCTCATGCGTAATCAATTTCCATTCGAAAGAGTCGGTTTAAAATATTTTGTAGCCCGGATTTCCAAACATTATTTATTTTCAAGATAAGGGGATCCGCGACCACGAGGTGATTCCGGTTAAGCCGAAAACTCGTATTATTGAATATCAAGATAAGCCGATCGAGACGAGAAGAAAAAGTCAAAATATTCGTGATAGTTCGTTACTTCAATATGAGGAAGATTCGCAAGAATATATTCGTATGGATAATCAATCTAATTCGGATCTTATCAAATTCAAGACTATCGATTGGAATTTGTTGGATACTATTGGTCAAAGGGAGCGTGTGGAGGCGTTGTTGGGTCCAAAGTTTAAAGATATGTTGTGTCCTGACGAACTGCAATATCAAGAAGTGACGGTGGAGTTTTTAAGCACTTTTCAATACAAAGACGGTAATTTTGATCAACCGGATGCGATTTTGTTTGCTCTTGGTATAAAGACGTATGAGATAACTATATTGGAGTTTGGGGTAGCGAGTGGTTTTTGTTGGCTTGCAGGGGTGCGAGAGCCAGCATTTAGGACGAGTATACGTGGTGCTTTCACGAATGATAAACCGGTAAGTTTTAGTAAGGTGCAATTATCTAGGTTTTGGAATAAAATTGTTATTTGTCCGTTTTCGGGTAGTATGGTGAGTTCGGATATTCGAGACCCGGTGCTCCTTTATATTCATCGGATTTTGGTGAAACACACTTATTGGTCGGGGTTCGGGTGATAATAAGGTGAATTGGTTAGATATCTTTTGTTTGTTGGCGATGGTGGAAAAAGTGCCAGTCAATTATGCAAGTATTTTGGAATGGTATTTTCATCATGCGAGACAAGTTGGAACTAAGCAAATGTCAAAGCTTGACATGGGCCCATATATCACAGTTATTGCTAGAATTTTGCGTGTGTTTCTGAAGTTTAAACCGGAGTATATGAGCAAGAGGCCCGCGAGAGAGTTTGTTGGAGTAAAAGATTAGAGGAAGGCGGGGATTTAAAAGATGAGTGTCTCGTTAGCGTGGGAGGATTTTAAAGTGGGTCCACAAGTTCTTCCACCGTCAGATACCAAGGTTGTTGCGGCTATGAGAGCCGGTTTACCCACGCGACATCAGAGGCCGTTACACAGATTTGAGATACCGGGTGTTCAGTTTCCGGTTACAGAGCATCGCCCTGAGACGATTACTATGGAGTGGTTGTATGACCGAATGGTGTCCGGGTTTGTCCAGATGAGACAAATTATGAGAGAAAATTAGCAGAGGCAGGATGACACGTTGAGGCATTTGATGACAGGCTTGAGAGTTGGTTTGCTGATTATCTTCGATAGCCGGATGTTGCGGGTCCGAGTGGTTTGAGTGCCCCGTGTGGTTCAGTTTATGGCTATAGGGCACTGTTTTACGGACCGGGTGATCCAGAGTTTGATCATGCAGAGCCGTATCACACTTATCAGCGGGTTTCAGAGGAAGAAGAAGAAAAAGAGGATGAATAGAACGAAGATTAAGTGTGGGGATGACACACCAGCTTTGGGAGTTCGTATCTATTATCTATCTAGGATGTTTTTTTTTCTATTTGGTTTGTACTGATATTATTCTAGACTATTTGGTTGGGTTTGGAGGGTTGGAGTTTGGTGACTGTTTAAGACTTATAAGTAACCTTTATTTTCTAGATATTGTGATAGATGTTACTTAGGTTTGTCGAGAGGAGTGATCGTGTCCGTTCAAAAAGAGAGAATGAGTTGCTAAATCATGTTGAGCGGTCAGTAAGGAGAGAACCCATGGAAATAGACTGGCACATTGACAGTCTCGCAGATTACCAGCTAAGTCTTTTCCATTGTACTCTGTTTTTTTTATTTTATGTTTTTACTTTTTAGGTTTTTGCTTTTATTTTTATAATTTTTGTTTTTATTTTTAATTTTTTTTGGAGACGTGTTTCCCGTGCCTGCATTGAGGACAATGCAAAATTTTAAGTGTGGGGATGGGACACAAGTGTTTAAACTAATTCTATTTTTGTTTTTACTTCGTTCGTTAATAAACAAATTGAAAAATGTTTTAAAAATGTCCCGTGATTTTAGTTTTTTGCGTGAAAGTGGAAGATGATGATATTTACCGGAAATTGGTGTTTGAAACTATAAATAATATGAGATAATATAAAAGAAAATACACTTAACTTGGGATGTGTCGATAGGCTCAGCCTTGAGAATGAAAGGGCAATTTGATATAATGGGTAAAACGGAAATCTTTTATCCGTGGAAGATAAGTAATGAAAGGTCGGGCCATATTCAAGTCTCAATTCTTGGTATGAAATGTGAATGTTATAAATATTATGAACTTTAAATTTTGAATATGTTATCATATGATGCTTGGGTAGGTTTAACGTTAGATTATGCCGTGTAGCCGGTGATATAAATCTTAAACTGCTTAGTTTTAGTGTTTTATACTTCATTGGTGTATGGTTTTATAATATTAAATCTTGTATTGATGGGATGCCACTGTTCCGGAGACTAGGGGTCTGTAAGCAATATATTCATCTGGGTATTCACAATTCCTAAGTGGGGTTATGAATATTTAAAATAAAGCTAAAAAAGAGCAAATTCGCAGTTTTCTGCCACATAAGTCAATAAACATGATCACTGAGTACAAATATACTACTGACTTGATCATCCATGCTGTTATCCATGTGGGGTCCCCTTGCTCGCGTCTCATTACCATTAAAAAATGGACCACAATGGGCACGCCACATGTAAACCCTACAGATGAAATTTTGAATACTCACCTATGGTGATGGTTCGGTGTATTGCTTGATAACGGGGGTATGTCATGTTGTGGGGAACACTAGCTATTAATTAATTGTACCTTAATCATTGTAAGTCCCGTGAACGGATCTTCCAATACGATATCAACTATCTCGATGTTATTGCGGAATATAATACGAGATGATTCAAGACAATTAACCAAGAACACAAATCTCACCGATGAAATCTTCAAAACATACGTATATATTACGTCAAATTCTTAAGCAATCCTTACACAAAACACGTCCAACTCGTTTTTATATTGAACGGCTAACCTAAACCCTATACAATCATCCATATATATAGGGGAAAACACAGCCTAGCTGATCTCGGTTTACATACGCACACCCAAAACGCACATTACATTAAACAAAAACCAAGTAGATATAGACCCAACAATCTCCCCCTTGGTTTGTAGTTTTGTCTTTTAATCATGCTCCAAGATGTTCGCTTCAGCCTCTCTATATCCATCATACCACAAGCCCGTCTTGATGTCCCGCTCATGAAACTTCAATAAATCACGTGGGTCAACAAAACGATATTGCCCTTTCGTCATCAAATAACAACAGTGGCAGTTTCACTGTCGTATGCCCAGAACTTCATCTCATCCAGTGATCCTTCAGGAATAGAAGTAGTGGGCCACATCACATTTACCATTTTCTTCCCAGTCTTCGGATCCCGAACTCCTTTAGCTTTCTTTAAAAATGACTCAGCAGTAGTCATGTTAGGAAATCCTTGATCGACTTGCCTTTTCAAAAATTCTAGAAGTTTGTAGCCTTTTTTTCATGATTTGTATTATGGAAGGGAGCATAGATGAGATCACTGGGAAACACCTTTGTCCAGGATCCAAAATCCTTCATCTTCTTGTAGTACTCAATGGTCCCGGACTTTCGTTTCATTCACCACATAGACTTGTCAATATCAAATCCCCATAACATGATTCCAGACCAGTCACCATACTTCTCAGAAAAAACCATGTTGTAGATTTAGAATAAACTTATCTGGAAGGTCCGAGGACTCAACATTCTGATTTGAATTCTTCATGATGAGGATCTTCTTTTGAAGTCGATCAAAATGTTTAATAGATTTGAGTGGAATGGAGAGATAGTGCTCCAGTGACTCAGATGCGTCAGCGTGTGCAGAGGTATGTGCACTGGAGCTCCCGCTTTGATCAGCGGTGGTTGACTTCACAACAGGGTCGTCACTACTTTTGAATTTGTCGCCAAACTTCTGAAGTCTAAGTAAAGCAGTCAAACCACCCATGTTGGACCGAAGCTCTTTAATCTTTGAATCTTTATATGTGTTACTGGCTTCAAGTTCTTGAATACGCACATCTTTCACAACCAAATCTTGTTCGAGTTCAAAGACTCGACGTTGCAAGGCCTGCACATCCACAGGTGCAGCTTCAAGTACAACCCCATTTCCTTTATTCTGCAAAAAATTATCTTGCATAGCAAGAATATGAGCAATCTTCTCTGAAGCACTAGAGCTTGACTGACCAATCAGGTTAGATGATCCCGATGGATCATCAAAGACAGGAATATCAGTTTCAAAATCAAATTCCTAAGCAATATCAACAAAAATCTTTTCCTGAGATTGACGCTCAGTTGCGGATGAATTTGTAACAAAGTGAGTCTTAGGAGTATCCAACTCACGTTCTTGTTGTTGGCTTAATGTTGTTGTAGTTGTGGTTTCAGTAAACAGCACGCATGGTCTTGGATCTTTCTTTCTTCTTTTTCTTGGAATAAGATCAGTGTTTGATTCTTCCGGAGTATCTTCATCTTAAGTTTCAGTAACCGCTTGAGGAGGCTTCAAGGCAGTTGACTGAAGTAGTTATTTGAAATTCTCAAACTCCTTTAGTTGATCTACAAAAGGAGCAGTTTTAGTATCTTGATGTTCCACTTCATCGTCATCTGAAATGACCTCAAACGTAGCAGTACGCCTCTAAACCGGCGTCACATGCTCCTAAGCAACCTGAGCACTGACAGAAACAGTCTCAGTCTCAGCAAATTTACCGAACTCGACCAGTTCGTGAAGGCCTTTGTAAACAACTTTTGACCCCTTCCTGGACTGCTTGATCAGCCCAAAGGTATTTGGCCCCATAGATTTCATATCCAGAGACTCCACAGATTTAACAAAATCAAGTTAATGTGAATCGAAGATCATCTACAAAAACCGAGGATACATGAGGAACATCTCTTTCTTCTTCCCCTTTAAGTTACTCATCATCTCATTGAACACAAATTTGGAATAATTGTAGTTCAAGTCCATGACTAGAGAAACTACAGCCAACATCTGAATGTGGCTAATCTCGTCAGATCCTCCTTTACGTCCCTACACGCAAGTAAAGAACGTGTGAATCAAAAACCTCCAGTAAGGATGAAAAAGCTTCTTTATAGAAGGAAGATAGGATCCTTCGTAACCCATCCTGACTAGAAATTTCGTAACAGCATCAGTCGGATATTTCGCTAGGTAGTCAGGTTGATCTCCAAATAAAAGAACTTCGTGTATAATGGCCGCAGAGATGACAACCGGCTTTTTTTGAACTTTGGAGTCAATAATGACAGCTCCACCTATTCCTCGTTGTTTGATAGAAGCATTATTCCAGAACTCAATGATCGTCTTCTTGCATATGACATGAGTTTCTCCTAAAGCGTGAGAAATCCTGCAAGTATTGAGACCGACGATCATGGATTTAAACTCGTTGTGAGCCAAAGGTGGATCAAACAAATGTCCATCTATGTTATGAGTATCAACCAACTTTAGTGGTGCTTGATCAGCCATTACTGCAACAAACGACTTAAGTTAGCAATCACTTATTTAACTTGGTCAACAAACATAAATTTTGAAGACACGTATTGAATTTCCAAGACATCAGGGACCAACTATTATTGAAACAAATTATAAGGATCACAAATGAAAAAATTAATAATGATTTATAATGGTGTTCAGTCCAGATGAGGGTTATCTATCCACACTGAGAGATTTCGGTCCAAAGATTGAGTTTTCGGACATGTTTTGGGTTTTCTGTCCAATCCCACCGAGAACAAAGAGTTCTCTATCAATAGTAGGAGATCTCGGTCTACGAAGTCAACCGAGAACTCTTGGTTTGACCACGAGTTTTCGGTCAAACTAACTAGAAAAACCCCTTGAGTTCCACATCAAACTTTGTGCCATCTTCTCCAGTTCCCCAAAATCACCATGGATGGAAACACCTGCAACTAATTCTAAAAACCAAACAATGGCCTCAACCAAATAAAATGTCCATCCTAATATGTGTTTGTTAATCAAGCAACCATATCACATTGCCTACACTGACGGTGATTATGATGGGTGCAACATGAGCAGAAAGTCAACTTCTTGTGGATGTCAATTTTGGGGTGACAGGCTAGTGTCTTGGCAGTGCAAGAAACAAACTATAGTGTCCATCTCAACTGCTGAAACTGAGTACATTGATGCATCTGCCTGCTGTGCACAAGTTCTATGGATTCACAATCAAATGCTGGATTATGGTCTGAATTTCTTGAACACTCCTATTTTCATTGATAATACTGCTGCAATTTTCATTATTAAGAATCCAGTTCAACATTCAAAGACCAAGCACATTGAAATCAGACATCATTTCATTAGGGATTGCAATGAAAAAGGTCTAATTGAGATGAAAAGAGTTGACACAAGTGATAATTTGGCTGACCTATTCACCAAACAACTTGATAGAACCAGATTCCACTTTCTTCTGAAAGCATTGGGAATGATCAACTCAGATGAAGTCTGATTAATGATATGTACCTTTATGTGCTAATTGACTATCTTGACAAAGGGTCTAAGTGATTGTTGTGTATTTTTTGAATATGTTACTGTTTTATGTTCATCAGTATGTGCTTAGTTGATTATCTGTATAACTTAGGTATATTTGACGCTTAGATAAATGATCAGTGAATATGTATGATGTCATGATAAGTTCTTAGAATGACTAATATGCATGTGTGCTTATCTGATATCTTGATGATGCACTTGAATATGTTTAATCTAATGATGATGTTAATAGGATAGGTTAGACTATGTTGTTTATGAAGTCTGTCTGTTTTGATGATGTCATAATTGAGATTTGAATATGTTAGAGTTAAAATGTGCTTTTGTGTCAAAATTGCATACTCATATGGATTTAATAGGCTCATTTTAGATTTCACCGAAGGTTGGAGACATTTCAAATTTTGAATGCAGATCTGGTTTTATTTCAAAATTCTATCAAAAAGTCGGATCATATTATTTGTGTTTCTCTCTCTAAATTAGGTGCAAAAAAATATAATAACGAATGTTCATCACAAACGGGAAATTGCATACCACCTCCGACTACCACTCTCAATCCGCCGAGCATCAATATCAAAACCTTGTTCAACCACAGTACCCTTTAACTGTTCAATTCCGTCTATTCTATTGATTATTATTTGACCTAATTAGTCTTTTCAATTGGGGATTCCTAACCATATATCACTCGATTTGGTATAGTGTCAGTTGGTATGAGTATCGGTGTCAGAATGTCCACCATGAATTCTAGCACCGCCAATAGCTGGTTTTTGGAAGGTGCATCACCGAACAGCTAGGTGTTGCCATCGGAGGATTTGATTGCGAGGTACTTCACCAAACTTGATTTTTAAATCCGATACTGATTTGGGTATGAAAGATTCGAATTCTTAGTTATGATGGTTTATTTTATTCTAAGGTTTAATTTTTGATTAATTTTGCTGTTATTTTATGTTTTTTGATGGTATTTATAAAGAAGCTTTGTTATTTATAATAAACAGATAATTTGAAACCCATGAATTTATTAGATATTGTAAACGAAAACCTAAAATTTTGTGCATGAATTGCAAAGTTTCTACACATTCAGCATATATTTCTTGTTATTTATAACTCTGTTTTTTAAGTTGAAATATGGTTTTGTATATATGTTACAGATGTTTTTGTCTTTTTTTTTTGCAGCTTAAGAGTTAAATCTCCAACCTGTTGCAAAAGGTTTCTTATGTGGAAGTGCTAGAAAGATATCTTAACTTCAGATGGATTGCTGAATTTAGTGTGGTTCACTTAGAGAGGCAAGGCAAAAGGGCAGATGGTTTAGTTGTTAAAGAGCAAATAAATATGGCTTCGTACGCATTGATAGAAACAACTCCGGGATAAACAAAAGTGTATGCTCACCCTTTTTTATTAGTAGTAGTTTATACTTTATTGGAAATTATTATTTATTTTATACATTAACTTTCATTGTTAAAGCCTGTGTAGAAGACGAGCCGAAAGATAAGCGACAGATTATGTATGTGACACATTTTTGGCTGTTAATTTTGTTAGTGAAACTCGAGTATAAGCAAATGATGTATAAGATGAGCTAGAAGAAACTGATATCGAGGGCTTTTCTTCTCAAGTGCAAAATTTATTTTGTTCAAAATCAATTTGTTGGTTTGATTAAGCTTTTAGTTATATGAATTTTAGTAAAATATTGATATTCCAAGATTCAGGTTACTGTTTTGTTTTCAAATTTGGTTCAAAACCCTAATATTCCCATTTTCCTCTATCTGCAGGTTGCGCATTCACTTCAACAAACGCAATACGCTTTCTATACTACACTATTGTTTTAATCAAGTAATAATTATGTCATTCGTGGTTAGCATGCTTTTTCTTATGCGATTTTATTGGTTGATATTGAATCTCGCAGCTAAGAAAAGGTCCAGCTAACAATCCTAGGAGTGAGTATTTACTGTCTATTGTTTATCGTATACATACATTTTGATTTGTGTTTTTGAAATGATGTGATTTTGGGGTTTAGGTTCAAGAACCGGAGAACACAAGAAGTCACATTGGTTTTAGTCTGAAACTCAAGCAATTTGTGAGATTAGGCGTTTGTAAAAAAAGACCATTAATCTTCTCATTATTGCTGCACCATTTGTTCGAGGTTACCTGCACTGAAGAGGTACCATGTTTGTATTATAGTCAAAACACCTTTTTTATTGGTTACACAAAAACAAAATAATGATTATTAATTTTTCGTTTGTTAATTTAGATTATTTGTTATCCACTTTTGATTTTTTGGAGAGTATGATGGGAGTTTTAGTTAACTGGCAGGTAGAGGTTCGTTTTTGTAATCTTTATAGTGAATTAGTTTTGACACGTTTACTTATTTAGCTGTCCACAAACAATTACTGAAATGCTGCTGGTGCATAACGAATTTCGACCAAACGAATCTGTTAACAAACTGTGACAAACAGAAACTGAACTTGCTGCTTCATTAATATTACGAATCCCGTTTTAAGTGCAATGAAATTACCAAAATACCCTAAATTTGTTAGATATCTACCCTAAATTTGTGTCATAGTTAATTTATCTCATTTTTTCTCATACACTCTTACCATTTTGGTTATTATTATGAAACAAGTGGTCATTAATTGTTTGGTCATGTGCTTTGTTATTTCGGGCGGTTAAAAATTCTTCAAATGATGTTCTCTCGGGGAACAATTGCATTGTGGGCACTACTATTATATATTCTATTGTTGATGCAGACCCTAATTCTGATTTAAGGTATTTTGTAAGGGACAAAGGGTAAACATCAGCATAGTAAAACGTGTAACGCTCTGATGTGGTCGGGCTGTTAAAAGAATATTTAAAATTGAGTATCGACCTCGATGTTTACTTTGTTTCAGTCTAAACTTGTCCGGTTAATCGGGTTGTAATTAGGTTGTTAAAACAATATTTAAAACTGAGTATCAACCTCGATGTTTACTTAGTTTCAGTCTAAACAGGGCTGCTTAATCGAGTCGTAATTGGGCTGCTACAAATTTGCTTGGCTGCAAAAGTTTGGGCTGGTAAATACAAAATTATTGGAGCAATAAAAACAAACTTGAGTTATTATAACATTATGCTAGATCAAATAAAAGAAGTCCAATTTTCTGTTTGTTTTAATGGCTCTTAGCCATTTGTGCTAAATAAAATGAAAAAAATTGCAGTTTTTAATATATTTTTGAAGAACTAATTCGCCTGTCAAGGTTGAGATTGCATAAGCATTTGTGAAAGCTGGAGCAACATAACTCAGTGTTTAAACAAATGCCATATATTTTCAAGTACAAGGTTTTGATATGAATGAAGAAAGCTGGAAGGAATAAACATCTGGTGAGTGCTACAAAGAGGTTGCTGCAGCTAAATTTGTTGTTAAAAGATCAAAACTCGGCTCGCCACTAAAGATTCTTGCACCGGTTGCCTACTAAATCGTTTGCTCCAAGGTAATAATTTGCTACACCTCCATACAAATTTCTTCGCACGTTTTATGAAAGTGTTGCTAAAATAGTTTCATAAATGAGAAAATAGCTACTCTTGGTTCCGATTTATGTTCTATATTCTATTATATTTAATTTAATTAACAAACCTGTTGAGAAAGAGAAGTTCTTTCTTTATTTAATTTTTTATTTGCGATGAAGTTGATTAGGGTTTTCTAGAAAATTGGTTTCGTAAATGAGCCGAATGAATTGGCTCGATATGTGAACGGGCTGATTTTCAGCGAGTTTTTTCAAGCCGGCTCGCTTTGTTAACTAGCCGATTTTGAGTGACTTTCTCAAGCTGGCTCGCTTTTCAAACATTGTACTTTTTTCAAGCTATTCTTGAGTACATGTACAGTTTTATTTGATATTTTAGATTTTATAACGGAACGTTTAATTTAATAATACGCTTGTATATAAAGTTTATGTTTTAAATACTTCAGTAAGTAAGAAAGGTGGACCTCCATTTGGGTCTGATAGTTCTTCGAGGGCAGGTCAGATGAACCAGAAAAGCACAACCTTGTTTCTGATTAGATGTTCACATTATGTGGATGTGTTACTTTTTAAATGATGACGAGTGATGCTTTTCCTGAATACATGCCAATGTCATCATCATATTATGCTTTATTTGGTAGATAAGAAAGGACGAATGATGCTCCTCCTGCTTACCTGCATAATTTTTTTCTTGTTGTTACCTTTGACTAATTTTGCACGTTCGTTGTTACTTCCAGTTACTGAAAAGTTTTGCTATACTGATATACATGTATTTTATAAATCATTTTCAATTGAATGTGAAAATTCTGATTTTATGTTCTATACTTGTGTTTATTTTGACATGTGTTACCTCAAATGTCCTGTCTTAATGGTTACATGTGCCATAGCGACAGTTATGCATCTGGCTTACTTATTGTTCTTGTTTGTGCTATTTGTGTGATGTGTAAAAGGATGAAGAGGTGGAATTCTTTAGGTTAATGTATGCTGGTGGTAAAGCTGACCGAGCCGTCAAGGCAGAATTCGGGGCAAACAAATTTCAGAAGAATTGAAGAGCTTGAAAGATTTAAGGTATGTGTTTTTGTTTTTGTTTTTGTTTTTGTTTTTGTTTTTGTTACTTGTAGCTTTTACTAATTGATACTATTTGTATTTTTATTTTTTTAGAATTTAGTTCTTTTTTTCTTTGGCAGTAAAGGTGACCGAGCCGTCAAGGCGGAAGCCAAAGCAAATAAATTGATGAACAATTAAAGAGCTTAGAAGTTTATGGTATATGTTTTTCTTTTGTTACTTGTAGCTTCTACTAATTGTATTTTTCTTTTTTCAGAATTTAGTATTCATTTCTTGGTGATTGATATAGATGTTTTCATTTACATAGATGTAGGGAACATTGTACTATTTTTGAGCTTGATGATAACTTTTAGTAGTTTTCCAAGTCGGTATTATAAAATTTTAGCCATTAACGTTTTAATAGGTTATAGACCTAATTTTCTTTTAAGATTGATTTGTGTTTACGTTGGCAATTTACTTATTTAGCCGTAAGTGAGATCAGACTGTTCTAAACATTTGCTGGTTAGAACAGGATGTTTGAGATATTACATTAAAAAAAACACTGGTTTGAGTTTACCCTTAAAAAAAGTTGACTTTATATTTTAAAAAACACAGGTTTACTTTACCTTTATAATAAACTTTTATTTAATGTAAATCAAAACTGTTAAAACAAACATCAAACTAGAGATGATCATTCAAACCGGTTCCTGGAACCGAACCGGTAGACCCGAACCGGAACCGAACCGGTTCCTACCCGTTTTTTTGTAGGAACCGGACCCTATCTGATTCAACCCGATGATCCGTGACCGGTTCTTGCGTTTCTGAGTGGGGGCGGGTAGGAACCGGAACCGGAACCGGTTCCTAACCGGTTCCATCCGGAACCGGTTCCTAACCGGTTCTAGCCGTTGGAAATCGTTTTTTTGGCCGTTTTTTGACCGTTGGGGTCAAAAATAGCCGTTTTTTGGCTCCCCCAAGCACCCCCACTACTAGTATAAATAGGTATTTGGTGTCATGGGTTCATCACAACACTCAAAACGCAAACCCGAACGCAAAAAAATACAAAAAAAACGCTATTACAACGTTTTGAGTTCTCTAATCTCTTGTTTTCTCTTCTTCTATATTCATATTTGTTGTTATGGCTGCCTCACAATCATCGGTTGGTCAAGGTTCCAACGCCGAACCAAGTTTCGTTCGTATTGTACCTCATAATCGTAATCAAGAGATTTGGTGCAATTGGGATTTGGTTGAATTGAGTGACCATTCATTGAAGGCTCGGTGCAAGTTTTGTGGGGTTTATTTAAACCCACTTTCGAATTCAAATTTGAAGAAACACATCGAAAAACCGTATTGCAAGGCGTTGAAAAAGAACGTCGATTCGCAACAAACGCAAATGGATAGTGAAGGCGGAATATTTACATACCAAATTGATCGAGTTCAAGATCGTATGGCGAAGTTTGTGATTCAAGAAGCTTTGCCGATTAGCCACATCGACAACCCTCGCTTAACCGCCATGATTCGAGATACGCTTCAACCACAATACACTCTCGTAAGTCGTCATACTCTTAAACGTTATTGTTTAAAATTGTGGAAGAAGGCCAAAGAGGTACTAATTGCATATTTTGAAAATATAAATACGGGAATAAACTTAAGTAGTGATGTTTGGTCGGCTCCACATGGTCTACCCGAATCTTATCTTTGTGTCACCGCTCATTGGGTAGACCCGTCATCGTGGGAAATGATGAAACGCACCATTGCTTTCGAACTCTTTGAGTATCCACATACGGGAGATAATTTGTTTGAAATTTTAGATTATGTTATAAAAACTTATAAACTAGAAAATAAAATATTTTCAATGGCATTTGATAACGCGTCGAATAATACATCGGCGGTTGATAAATTAAAATTAAAATATACGCCGATTTGCAATGGTGTATTTTTTCACTCAAGGTGTGTTGCACATATCATTAATTTAATCGTGCAAGACGGACTTGCTTCGGATGAGGTTACATCGGTTATAAACGATTTTAGACTAATGATACATGAAGTTTTTAAGAAAAGTAAAAAAAGACAAATGGATTATAGAAAATTTTGTAAAGATACGGGAAGAAAATCTTTGGGAGCTAATTGGGATGTACCTCATCGATGGAATTCCACTTGCATAATGTTTCAAAGTGCTTTGGAACAAAGAGAAACTTTACAAATGTTTCATTCTAGTCTTGCCGAGAATGATTTGGCAATCCCCTTTTCAAATGAGAAATGGGAAATTATCAATGACTTATCGACTTTTCTTGAAGTTTTTAAAACATCAACTACGAAACTATCGGGAACGTATTATCCGACAGGTCCCTTGGTTCTTTCGGAGTTATTTTTAATGGTTAACAATCTTAAAGAATTTGAATATAAAAGTCCAATGTTTTCAAACATCATATTACCAATGAAGTTTAAATTAAAAAAATACTTTCTTGAATTGCCACCGGTTTTTACTTGCGCCGTCGCTTTAAACCCAATGTTAAATGTTATGGGGGTTGAATGTGTGATAGACGAAATTTTTTCAGCCTTAGATATGCATGAAGTTGACCCAAACTTTTCAACAGAGGCAAAAAATTATTTTAACTTGAATTTTAAATTTATATATGACTTTTATTTAAATAAATATGGGTCAAACATACACATGCCTATGCCGGGGGGGTCTTCATCAAGTTCAAGTGCTACTAGAGTACGAGATCCCATGATTAGCCTTATGAACACCGTTCGCAACGTAACGGCTAAAAAACAAAGGGGTAACACCCCTTCAAGCGAACTAGGAAGGTATAGTGCAAATGATTACTCTACCGGTTTATCCGAAGAGGAATATGGCACTTTTGATGTTTTGGCTTGGTGGAAGGTAAAGGAAACCGAGTTTCCGATTCTTGCCACCATGGCCCGTGATTTACTAACCGTCCAAGCTTCTACGGTAGCTTCGGAATCCGCTTTTTCTCTTAGTGGCAGGGTAATATCGGTGAGAAGAATAAGACTAAATTCGGAGTCGTTGGAGATGTGCATTTGCTTAAAGGATCACTTGGACTCAATCGATCGTATTCAACACGTAACCACTCTCGAAGATGAAACACCACTTGATGTTCGAGTGCACGACGAACAAGAAGGCATTTCTACAAGTAATTCCGAGGAAGAAGTCGCCGCTCAATAATTACGACGAACAAGAAGGCTTTTCTAGAAATAATATGTCACAACTTTATATTTATAAGTTTAATGTTTTGTTAGTTTGTTTTTGAAGATTTTAAAACATGTAACCTTTTTTTTGAACTTCTTAAAGTAAATAAAATGAATTTTATGTTAATTGTTTTTTTTATTTTTCATGTTATACAAATACGAATCGTAGTTTAGAATCCAAATCGCAAACGAAAAACGAAAAAAAAAAAATTTTTTACACTGTAACCGGTTGGACAGGAACCGGTTTAGGAACCGGTTAGATAGGTTAGGGGTCCGAGGGTGGGAGAACCGGTTCGGTTCCCTAACCGGTTGGAGCCTGGAACCGGTTTATAATGGGGTTTTGAATATAGGAACCGGTTAGGAACCGGTTCCGGTTCCTAGTCCCAAACCGTTTTGAGCATCTCTACATCAAACTGCATGTTATGGACTAGGTCAATAAACAAAATTTTATTCGTCAAATTGAACAATTATTGCTCTTACTCAACAAAAAATTGTCGACCCGAGAAATTGTTATCGCGGCTGCATCGCGCGGGTACCTACTAGTATGTGTGTGTGTGTGTGTGTGTATATTCTAGTAGGTACCCGCGCGATGCGGCGGCGGTGACAATTAGCAACGTGATACTTGTTTCTAGAGGTGCACAAACCGGGTATTCTTAGGGAACCGGAACCGGGTATGGTCAATAAAAGTCAAAACCAGGTCCGGGTAGGAACCGGTTCCGGGTATAGTTGGGTATTTGATCAGTTCCATCGGTTTTTTTTGGGTTTCGGGTAGAGTAGGGTTGGGTTTTGACCGTGTATTGGCGGAACTGGTTCCACCAGGTCCGGGTCAGTTCCGGGTATGGTTCCGGAGGGAAACTCAAAGTCCGGTCCGTACCCGCGGGTAGGGTCGGGTCCGGTTCCAGGTAGGAACCGCCAGGGCGGGTCCGGAACCGGTTCTTTTGTGCATCTCTACTTGTTTCTAGTAGTTTATCAATTCTCTCATGATATATTATATAATGCTTAATTATACAACAAACGTCATCTAACATAGCTCAAAATCAAGATATGAAATGCAATTTTATTTAAACTTTATGTCAAGCCATGTAAATTTGTAATGTGAACTTCACAAGGTGACACGTACCTGAATGTATTTAAAAGAAAGATGGCTTAAAAACAGCTATAAACCTTACAACTAAAACTATTTTGGGTAACATATGATATAGGTGCACAAATCGGGTTCACCTTGAAAACCCGAACCGGTTCGGAACTGGTTTTTTTCACACCGGGTAGAAAATGAAACCGGTTCCAGTCAGGAACCGGTTCGGTTCCCGACCCGAACCGATGCCCAGAAATGCAAACTTTTAGGAACCGGGTAGGTTGGAACCGGAACCGGTTTTTACGTAAAAACCGGTTCCACCGGTTTTTTTTGAAATTTAAACATTATAGCCGTGGTGAATATTTAATGATAAATTTTTCAGCCGCCTTAGTATTGTTTGAAGCGTTGTCAAACGAAATCGAAAATATTTTATTTCTCAAGTTGTAAGTCGTTATAACTTCATCAAGTAATTCAAACAATTTTTCGGCGGTATGTGGGAACGGGAAGTTTTCAAAAGCGATGGTGCGTTTCATCAATTGCCATGTCACCGGATCAACCCAATGAGCGGTGACACATATGTATGATTCGGGCAACCCGTGTGGTGCCGACCAAACATCGGTAGTTAAACTAACCATGGCTTCTAAAGAATGAAAAGACTCGATTAACTCTTTTTTAGCACACTCCCACAACCTGATACAATGACGTCTTAAGGTAGTACGAACGGGTTTGCTAAAGGAGTAGTATTGTAGTTTGTTTTTGAGTTTGGTGGTGAAACAAGTAATGGAAACAACTTATATATAGGTTTGGCCCAAAAACCGGTTCCAACGGCTATATTACCGTTGGAACCGGTTCCAACGGATCTATTGTCTTAAAAACCGGTTCCAACGGCTATATTACCGTTGGAACCGGTTCCAACGGCTAATTGGTGTCTAAAAAAACCGGTTCCAACGGCTATATTACCGTTGGAACCGGTTCCAACGGCTAGTTTGACTTTTGTTTGACCCTTCAAAAAAACCCGTCGGAACCGGTTATTCCGGGTACGAACCAAACCGGTTCCAATTAAGAACCGGGTAGGAACCGGTTTGGAACCGGTACTGACATTAAAATATTAGAACCGGGTACGATTTTCGGGTACAAAAATACCCAAACCGGGTATTGTTCCAACCGGGTTGGAACTGGAACCGGTTCCGGTTCGGTTCCACCGGTTAGGTTCCGGAACCGGTTTTTTTGTGCACGTCTAACATATGATACATAAACAAGTAAACTCAAATTTTCATTTGACCATAATATAACCGTAGCTTGATAAAAATAGGGGTGTTCAAAAAAACTGAATTTTAGAAACAGTTGTAGATACACATTCAAATAATCTAAAGAAATCTTTGCAAGGTAAAATTGCACCATCCATATTTTCAATCCAACCAATGAAACAAATTATCTAATAAAAGCAAAATAAACAATACAATGAACCCATCGCTCCAAATTAGACACATTCCATTACTTAAAATTAAACACAATATTCAATGATCCAGTTCATTTTTCCAATCCAGCAAATAAAACCTGCAAAATTAAAAGATAATATACAATCGAACATAAACAAACAAGAACATGATCATTTGTTTTAACAAATAAATAAGAACAATAATAATCTATTGTTTAGTGTTCGGTTAAAATTAAACAAACTATGATTTGTACAGTGCTATAACTTGACTTTCAATTGACAAAAGTTGATTTGTAAAAAAGTTTTGCCACTTGTAACATACGATTTGTACATACTATAACTTTGAAGGGGGCAATTTTTTCAACAGTTTGCAAATACAAATCAAAATATAGCAGGGACAAGTTTGACATTTAAAAGTCAAATTGATCATGACAGTTTGACTTTGTAAAAGTCAAAAAATGAACATATTTGAAACAGAGCTCATGTTTATAAAGTATAAACAAACATATTTGAACCCATGTACAAACATAACTGAACATTTGAACTAAACCTCTCTTAGCTACATCTCTATGCCCTGCCTCTTCATTTGTTGTTCGGTTTAAACTTGGTGTATCAAAGGATTCTAGAAACTCCAAGCCAATTAATTTCATCAGTAGATTCATAAAGTTCAAATATCTTGGTCATTCCTTAACGGTTTTCCGTAGTATCTTCACGACTTTACGTCATGAGTCAGCCTGAAACAAAGCACACCATTTATATAAGGATTAGAACTTGACTTTATTTTTTTAAATAATCCTGCACAGTGCAGAAATGCATGCAATTACAAAAGTGTGTGATCTAGTACAAGATCAAGTCACGCACAAGCGTGATAACATTATTGAGTTTGTTTCTTCTTATTTATATGATGCATATGAACGTTCTAAAAAAAACTCTTCTATCGTACAGTAAAAACAGTAAAATTACATAAATGAAAAGGCAATCAGATAAAAATATCATTATGAATCAAAGAATTTATGTTTTCTTTTATCAAAAGAATAATCAAATATTTTCCATACACATGTGACGTTACGATAGGGGTGTTCAACGAATCGAATTTCGAATATTCGAATTTATTTCGAATCGAATTATTCGAATTTTGAAATTCTGAAGCTGGATTCGAATTCGATTCGAATTCAGAATAGCTAATTCGAAATTCGATTCGATTCGAAAATGAAGTTCGAATCGATTCTAATTCGGTTAAAAAATATATTTCAATTTCAAAACCACTATAAATTTGAGTTTTTAACAACAAAAAGTACAAGTCTATAAAATAAATAAATCATTTAAAGTTATCACATCCTAAATATTCAAAATGGTAATATCCAATTACATTAACTATTAACCAAAATGATAAACTTTTTTATTTTTAATCTTTATAACTTAAAAGATTTATGTAGTTTATTTTTTCATAAGTATGTATATATATAATAAAAATAATATGTATAATTTGAATTCGAATTTCGAATCGAACACGAATTTATAATCATAAATTCGTATTCGATTCGGAATTCGATTACTAAAATCGAGTTCGAACCGAATCGAATTCGAATGACTGAAAATTGAATTCGAACCATCAAATTCGAATGCGAATCGAATCGAATTTCGAGTTATTCGAGTCCGATTCGAATACTGAACACCCCTACGTTATGATACATAAAGACCAAAAGGCAAGATGCAACATGCACTCCGTTCTGAAGTAACAATAGCTTTATGGATGCGCTCAAGTGGTTTACGACACTTAATCTCAATAGATCCAATGAGATTTTAAAAATAAAAAATAGGTGAAAACAAATTAATAGCTTGCGGTATGAGACATTCAAGACTATATTAAGCAAACAAAAACCTTGTCAGTAAAATAGCATGCGGTTTGAGACATATTCATATACGACCGGTTTGAGGCAAATAAAAAACATCAAATTTTGGCTTTCATATATGAATTATTTTGAACCCAATTTTGAAATTTGAAATATTATCTTTATAACTATTATAAATTAACTAATAAGAATGTTTATAATACAGTGAACAAAAAAATGAATTGCTTGAAAGTTTTTCATTTGAAATGCATAAACATTATTATGTACCATCAATTGTATCTCCATTTATTAAATTAAAGTTTAAACTTGATACACGGAAAAGAAACATAATACTTACAGATTTGGTTGAATCTATGTAGACAATCAAGATTAACTTCATGGTTGGAATGTTGGATACTTCTTCCCAACAGCAAACCAAGGTTGTACATTTGGGATGGCATGCTTTTAACCTAAACAAAACAAAACAAAACTCATACATTCATTTCAAAGTGGTGCATAAAACATAATATGATTATATTATTCTTAATTCATAAATAGCTATGTGGAACAATGCAAATGGATTTAGTAAAACTGCCTGAGTAGAGAAAACTAACATCATTTGTAGCTTGTGATAATTAGTAAAGTTTTGTAGTGGCCCGTCACAATAGAAAGCAAATGGTCAACACAAATTAACACATAAGCAAACATTAAAAAAAATTAATAATAATAATAATAATAATAATAATAAAAGTCAACATAAATGAACATAAAAAGTACCTGAACATCAATGGTTTATGGTTGTAGTAACCAAACCTGGTAAACAAAAATATTTTTTTCTTGAAGTTAACTTTTCTAAAAGATAATAAACTTTATCTAAAAGGAACCAAACAACTATCAAATCATAACACCTAATGTGACACCAAAATATATTAGCAACCAAAAACAACAAAACACTTTTACCGGGAAAAATCCCCAAATTAAAACCCTTAATACCAACTCTAATCTAATCTTGTAATCAAAATAACAAGAACCTGAATCAACACGGAAATGTCAAATACTATAATGTAATACTTATAAAGGCATTAAAATAAATGAACCTATTCAACACGAAAATGGCAATTACCAATGCAACCGTGTAGTTTGGCCCGGATTCAACTTTCAACGGTTCAATTCTTTTATTGAGAAAAAAATAAAATAAATGAAATTTTCAACTCATACGTAAACATATGGCACAAAGATGCAAAAGAATGAAGTACCTCGAGCAGTTGCCGCCTCTTTTTGTCTTACAGTCCGCAAACAATTATAAGTAAGAATAAATACCTTATCTTAATTAGCATTTATAATCTCGCACACAAAGCTATAATAATTTACATCTTCCCTTTTTAAAATCCAGTGTATCCGAAACCAAATTTAGTTCAGCAATTGGTAAAAAGTTCATTTGTTTGGCCATCTACCAAATAATTTACTCGTCGTGTTATTGACATTCAATATATGAGTTATTTTGTATATATTTCAAGGATACTCAAGGGAAAATATTTATATTTTTAACCAACACATGTTATTAACTTACCATTCTTTTTAGAGTCTAATACGATCTTTTTAAGGCTCTTTGAACCACCTTCACCAGCTCGCCATTCGTTTTGGAGACCTCTTCTGACTTTATACATGGTTTTAGCTTTCCATCCTAAAGTAATATTCAATATTCGACATGTTGAATTCTTTTCAATAATAATAATACCAACAGTATAGTTAAAAATATACCTCGAGTAAAGTCTTTCAACAAAGGAGCAATATTACAGGTTAAAAAGACAATGTGTTTTGTAGCACAAGTGCAGGTTTTCGATCTGCTTTAACTCCAAAGTACTGCAGGTTAACAAGCAATTAAAAATTACAAACATGATTTGAAACCAAATATAAGTATTTAAATATTAATATGAAACATGAACTTCTTAACATGCATTGTTGGGCTATTTTATTCAGACCAAAACAATTCGTGGCCTACTCTAGTTCATAATTACCCGACTCGTAATCGAACCCAAACATTTCAATCTATCTTTACCTAGCAAACACATTTATTTCAATGGCATACTCAATTAAGCAACCTCAACGTCGATTGAGCATAGCATGAGACATTTCATCGAACAACTGTAGTGCATCTTTCAAATGACACAAAAAACTCACAAATTTATACTTAAATTCATACAAGAACATTACAAACACATAAAGATATAAAAACAGAAATTAATCAACCATCAAATTAAAAACAAAACTATGCCAAATGAACAGCAACAAAAGGGTTTAAGTCATTCAACAAAACGTGAAGCTCTGTTAAATCAAAATCATTCAAGATATTTGAAGCTTGAGGGAGATTCACTACATATGAAACCAAAAACCATGACGGAGAGAGATGGGTAAAATGGTTCCAGCAAAGTTGGAGATGAGATAAATACGACGGATAATTGTTGATTTAGGGTTTGGGTTCGTAGATGAGCGGCGGAGGGAATGCAATGTACAAGCTTCTAAATCTGGTTTATACAAAATTTTGACTCTTCAATCGATATGTATTTGAATCCCCTTTCTGAATTTTGAATCCCGCTTGTTTCCTTTGTGCTTTTGAGTCTTGTACTCTAAGCTTTAAAATTTGTATAAACTCTTAAATTTAAGAGTTTTTGTTAAATGACTATTCTGCCCTTCCTATATGTATTATAATATAGTATAGATATATAGATATATATATATATATATATCATACGTTGGATAATATTATTGTTTGACGGCTATTTACTTGCTAAATGACAAAAAACATTTAAAACCCACTTTCAAAAAGGTATAAGAGAGGGACTTAGAGAAATTTTTCATATTATTCACTTCTCTCTTCTTCCACTACAATACACTTGCTCTTGTTCCAGAAAAACCCAAACGTTTTCATCAAAATTTCCTAACCCTAATTGATCAGCCCTCATATTCCGATTCGGTAAGAATCAATTAACTGTTTTTCGATAGTGGTTATATGAAATTGGGCAGTTAACTTTCACATTAACTAACTCTCTGTTTTATGTGTAGGTTATAAATTTTTCAAAGAACAGGTTCTTAAAGATATTTATTTCTTTTACTTCTTCAAATTATAACTTCAAATTGTTCAAAGTTATGAACTTATAACTAATTATTACTTTGAATGTGTTTTTGTTTATGTTTGCACAGATATGGCGGACGAACCAACATATCCGTTTGAGCAAAAGCACAATATGTGTGCTCTATTACAAATAACTCCGGATAACGAGGTGGTGGCACATATGATTAGATGGCTTCAAAGGTCTAATCTTCGATTCTCATTAACAGAGTGCCCTGCACTATATAGAAATCACCTTTTAGATTCCTGGCGCTCAGCTGAACTTATTGATGACCAAGATGGTAGGCGATTGGAGGCTATTGTGGCTAATCATGAGATAAGGGTCACTGAAAGACTTATTCGAGCAAGTATGCAATTACATGATGATGACCATAACCCTATCTACTTCACTACTGAACACTTATTGAAGATTTTTCAACAAACGATGGGTTATCAAGGGAATGTCAATGAAGGGCAATTTCAGAAGGGCATGTTTCCAAACCTTTATAGGTTTTTGATTCATCATATTATTCAAGGGTATGCCCCTCGTAAAGGCTCATGGATCCTTATGAGCCGTGATTTGGCAAATACAACCGTTGTCGTCGTATGTTACCTACCTTTCAACTTCTCAATGATGATATTTGAAGGGATGGTGAGTATCTTGAGGAAGCGGAGCAGAGAAATTCTTAGCTTACCTATGATTTCTCCAAATTATCTTTAACCGTGTGTTATAATTTTTGCCTACAATGGGGACAACTCATGTGTTGCAGAATCCTAATGTTTACATGAAGATTAACGTAATTTAGTTAATAATTATTTGACTAATTTTAGCACATCAATCTTCTTCAATTTTCCACAGATGTTACCAGTTGACATAATATTTTTCAGAAACTCAATCTCAATTTGAAGTTGAGTGTTCTTTAGTTTTTCTTCAAGGTACATCTTCTTCAAACCCTCTATCTCTGTTGTGTATCTAGATTGGGTTTCATAATGTCCATACAATCTTGTTCTAAACCTTTGATTTAATTCTCATAGGTTATTTCACTCATTTCATACATATTTATTATACTCTATTTCTTGAAACACTCAGTTTTCAACTGACCAATCTCCTTTGTCAATATATTATTCATTTCAAGTAATTCGGATGTTATAAGATTTGAATGTACCTGTGATGATGAACATTCAGCCTGATCACCAATCTTCTCCATAAAAGCAACATTTGCCTTCTCAATATCTTCAGCACGATTTCTCCAGTCAAAGAAACCATCTTGTGGTTGTTGGGCTACAGTAACATTCCCTTGTGTTAGTACACGATTTTGCGTCTCGAGTCTTTGTATTTATCGTTAATGTATTTGTCGTTTTATTTATGTAATAATTATTAAAGACTTTAATGTAGTTCGTTAAGATTATCATATAGTTCGTTAAGGATGTTTAACAAACTAGACTTAAGTTATGTTCCCTCCTGATTCGTTAAGGATGTTTAACGAATCAGGGGGTGATTAATTATGTTTGTTTCATTTATTGTAATGTAACGAAGTGGAGACTAGTTTGTTATGGAATGTGTAACGAACTAGATCCATCTTCTATATATAGTGGTTTCATTCCCACTGTTAATTTAAGTTTTGAGTTAAGATTATTGAACCTCTGCCCATTTGCTATCTCAATCTTCATCTAATATTATACATACACATATATATACAATTAATTGTAACATATATAACATTGATAGATAATCGTATAAGAGCATCATGAACTAGATCCATTAATTAGTAATTAGATCTTAGATATGTGATAGATCAAGGTAATTACACCTTGGTTTCTTGGTTGAGTGGAATTGTTTATGTTTTTATTGGTTGAATCTTGAGGGGGGATTTGTTAATTTCTCTGAAAAGGTTGTTGTTGACGAACAACTTGTTGAAGGTTCTGTTGTTGGAAGTTGTTGTTATAGTATTGTCTCAGCTATTGACCTTAAGCTTGGATCTGATATTGGAATTGATTTCTTTGAATGTTGTTGTTGTTCTGGAACTCTCTTGGTGGTTACACTCTCTGGAAAAATGACCAGGTTGTTGACAGTTATAGCAGATTGTCTTGGATTTATCAAATTTAATTCTGTCACTTGGTCTAGAAAATGTAGACCTTCCAGTTCTACTATACTGTCTTTTGGTTCTCACAACCTACGTTGTAGCTTTCCAGGTAAGATTCATGTCTTCCAAATCATCAGCATCTACTTCAGATCTTCTTGAACCACACTTGTATGAATCAAATTTTTTGCCACAAAGGCATTGTATGATTCAGTGAACATTGAGAACAGTGCCTGATATTCATTTCCTCTTATACCACTTTTCAGGATCGATTATTCACCTATCAACCTCGTAACCAACAAATAAATGTTGACAAGAAGCTTACGAAAATGCTTACGTGAAAACCCAATGAACATCAAAGGCGGAATCAATGATATTGAAGGTGTTTCTCAAATAACACAAAGATGATAAAACACACAAGTCACTTAAAAGATTTCCATTAATATTAACTCAGAATATATGGAAAATCTCTAGGGTTTCTAGGTGGAATGTCAGGTAGAGGCTACTTTCTGTACGAAATATTTCGTTTGCTAAGAGAGTATTTTCAGTCGTCAAATCACTCACTATTCTCACACACACATAAATGTGACCTAAACTTTCCTTAAATAGGCACACCTGCAACCTTCTAGAAACCCTAATGATTGTTACATAACATATTCAAATGTATTCAAAATATTACAAGTGTAAACAGGTCTTCGAGTAAGCTTTGTCTTTGTCGAGTAAAACCTGGTAAACCTTAAGTGTGCTGGAACATTTCTCCGAGCAGTCTTTACTTAGAATATTTTCCAAGGTTTTGCTCTGAAACAAACCTTGCTCGATCGAAGAATAACCTTTCTTGTTGAAATGTAGTATGCTCTAACTAACACTTAGAAGAATTCCAGAAGATTTCCTTGATCAATGTAAGATATCTTGCTTGAATACGTTCTAGGCTTGCTCGAAGCTCTAAGTTTGCTCGAATTCCATACATAGCCATTTCTTGAGGAGGTTGAGAATATTCCAATCTTCCTTGATCAATTCTTGATCCCAACAATATCTGTTTTAAAATCCAAAAAGTATAAAATTGTTGTGTGTACATGCGTTCATTTTGCAAAGAAATTTATATATATGTAATTTTCATATAGATTTAGGAAATTATAATATTCATTATATGCGCATCAATTCTCTCTTGTATTACAAAATCAAAACGTGTTGCATCCACCACTATAGATATCTTACAAAATCAATTGGGTCACAAAAGGTATATGTATATAACATATTTTATGGATTTCCGTGTTGTATAGATCACTTGCCCCTAAATTCTAGATTCATGAGAGAATTCATTTCTTCCCCATTTCTGTCGGTCCCGTTTGATCTCTCAATCCAGGTATGTCGCAACCCACACTAATAGTGTTGACAAGAAGGTTAACGACGGGACTAGATTGGAAAAGAATAATAGTGTATTAAAGGCGGAATCAATAACACACTAATTGTTTCTCAATAAATGCTAAGGTAACACACACAAACATTAACTGAAAAGATTTCCATTTATAGAAAGATTCATACAAATGCAAATCAATCAGGGTTTCTCTAAGGAATGTACTCATTAGGAATGACATCTGGAAATAAAGTGCTTTCGAAAATTTGATGAATAGGAATCTCCCCCTCAACTATTGGAGTATTTTCTTATGAAGTTGATGAGGACACGGTTTCAGTAACTTCTTCTTGTTGATTGGCAGACAAAAGCGAAGAGACATCGAGTGATTCTGAGAGATCATCATCCAGAACTGAAGATATATGAGAGACAGTATGTAAGTCTTCTTTCTTAGTATCTACGGTAGCAGCCTCCGAAATTTCCATGTCGATGATAGGAAGCACATTGAAATGTTTGAAGAGTTAATTGTAATCAAATAGCCAGTCGGAACCAACACGGGCATCGGTCTTGTTTCTTCCAACCAACGTACATCATATGATTCAATTATCTGCTTGGTTAACTTGTTGTAGACTCTGTAGGCGGTACGACCTGCATAAACAACAAAATAACAATCATCAGCTTTGGCCCCAAATTTTGGAGTTGATTCAAGATTCAGTAGAGTACACGGGTAACCAAACGCTCTGAAATCTGCAACTGTGGGCTTGTGATCATAGACAATCTCATATGGAGTTTTCATTTGAGACTTGTTAATTAGAACCCGATTTTGAACATAACACGTCGTATTAACAGCTTCTGCCCAAAAGAATAACGGCAGCTTTGAATCACGCAACATGATCCTTGCCGCCTCAATAAGAGTCATGTTTCTCCTTTCAGCAACACCATTCTATTGCAGTGTCCGAGCAGAACTGTATTGTCGAAGCACCCCCTTCTCTAAACAAAAATAATTCAATAAATCATTCTTGAACTCCGTGCCTTTGTCACAACGAATGCCCTTCAGCTTTAAATTGAGTTGATTCTCCATAAGCACCACGAACCTTTTAATCAGTTCTGCAGTTTCACTCTACTTTGACAAGAAAAACACCCAAGTAAACGTGAGTAGTCATCAGTAATAACGAGACAATAAGAACAGCGAGAAAGACTCAAAACATGAACCGGACCGAATACATCCATACGTAATAATTGAAACACTGATGAAATGGTATTAATCAGTTTTGGTTTATGAGATTTGCAATTATGTTTACCCAAAGCACTAGTCACACACTTTTCAATAGTAACAAAATCTTTGATGTGTAAACCTCGCACCAAATAATTTTTAGCAAGACTGTTTAAGTTTTTCACATTTGCATGACCAAGATGACGATGCCAAAGCATGGCATTATATTCTGACGCTTTTGAAAACAGGCAGGTTATTTCATCAGGAACATTTTTGTTTATGTCGATCACGTAAGCATTATCTTTTCTTCGTGATCGAACAAGAATCTAGTCTTCTAGTATGATGATACAAGGTTTTAAAATCAAACACTCTTTATTAGTGAAATGAGTTGAGAAACCTTTATCACAGATCTGTGACACGCTCAACAGACTGTGCTTCAAATCAGGAACAAAATTAACATTCTCAAATTTTTGAACACCGTTACTGACAGTACCCTTCTGCGTAATCTTCCCTTTTTCTCCTCCCGCAAAGGAAACATACCCACCGTTGAAGATTTGAATGTCGTGTAGCTGGGAAATGTCTCATGTCATTTGCTTGGAACAGCCACTATCAGCATACCAAGGTCTAATGATATTCCTCCATAGATGTTCCTACACGATGTGCGAGATTAGTTAGACTTTGGTACCCAGTGCATAGTTACACTGGGTGAACCTGACTCATCTAAAGTTGTCACAGGTTGCCATGACATATCCTTTTGATCATCTATTATAGAATTCGATGTCTCTTTTATCGGAGATTTAGGCAACCGTTCATGTCTACCATTGTAAGTATTGGCATTATTTGTATGAATGGATGACTTGGTCTCTGGTATGTAAGTGGGAGACACAAGTGATTTTGTCTTTTCCACTTGTTTTGGTTTAGAAGTCGTGTTCGTTTTTGAAACCGAAGTACTGTTTCTTCTACCTCTACGAAACATGTTAATCTTGGTCTGATGAGGACTAAACCTACCAGATTTGTTTCTATTCCAATCATCATCAGAGGGGTTAGCTTGGTTATACCTGAACACGTATAGGTACTTAAGAGGCATATTCCTCTGATAGAATCCATAGTATGGAACATATGGACGATGTGGTCAATTTCTAGCAATATGACCGGGAGTGTCACAGTTAAAACAAGTTTGACGCTTTATATAGAATTTATTTTGGTGAACTCCCTGTCTGGACCGGTTGTGTGGACTAGTTTACTTTACCTGATGTTTACTGCTTGACACATGATTTGACTTACCACCCTGTTTGTTATTAGAGCATCCCTCTTTAAAAAACTTAGGCAATGAGTATTTATTAGAACTTTTCGATTTTTTAAACTTATTAAAAACCACATTGTCAGAATTCAAAGGTTTAACGGAATCAACCACACAAGTATCTTTGCTCTTAAAAATTGAGCCCACAAAAAAACAGTCGGAATAATAGAATTCAAAACAAGTAATTTTAAAGGAACATCAAAATTAATGTATTTATTAACTGAAACACATGAATCATCATCCTCATCAGTCCAATCCTCAATGGTTACTTTATCTACACATGAGGTAAGCACATTAGAATCGCTCGGGACGCAGTGGCCTTTACTGAGTCAACCTTTTCATTTTTAGCAGATTTACCATACTTCATGTCCTTTACATTTTCTTCATACTCTTTAGTAAGAAGAAGACCAATATAGTTGTCATTGTATAGTGGGGGTACTTGACTATACCCTATACCCTCACTTTCATTTTCTTTCCACCATAATTGACTTTCAATCATGTAATTGACTACTTTACTGGAACCATCAAATTTTCTAAAATCTGGTTCAGCTCCTTTAAATTTATTTCTTAGATTTGAAACTTCTAACTTACAGGCTTCCAGTTCAGCAGTTAATTCAACAATTTTCTGTTTGGCATCTTGGTAGTGACAACATTTAAAACTAAAATCAGATTTAAGTTTGGAAAATCCTTTTTCTGTGCCTCAGTTTTTTATAGAAAGGCTCTTTCATTTTTCTTAGGTTTATAGTTTTCGGATTTTACAGCTTCCATTTCTCTAAGCATGTTACTATTGTGAGATTTGTAGAGATCTACTGTATTAATACAAGTTGGAGAACATAATTGAGAACTTACCTCAGATGAGCTGGAGGAAGTGAAAGCCATAAAAGCAAATTGAAGTTCTTTAACTTGTTCCTCAGCAGCAAGTTCTTCTTCAGCATCTTCAACGTGAGCAAAGTTGGCAGTCTGATTATTTATGTTCAGAGCAGCCATCTAATCATTCTAGGAGAATTGTTGAGCTACCATACCCCGTTCACCATAACCCGAACTGGTCCCACTTTCTCCTATAGCACTTCCCACTGGTACCAGCGCCCTTTCCATGTTTCCTTCCTTGGCTGGATTGGTACATTCACGAGCAAAGTGACACGGCTTGTGACAATTGTAACACCTCAGAGTGTCCTTGTTAAAACCCACCTTATGATTATTTGGCACATTCCAATTATTCCTTCCCGTTCTCTTAGTAAATTTCTTAGCGCGAAACACTGTCACGGTGATTTGCCAAGAGATATCCATATCTTCTACATCATCTTGATGAATTTGATCGAGCTCAGCAACGACTACTGGTTGAACAAGATCTCCAGCAAGGAACGCGTTGTAGCAATTCATGAATCCCGCCATTAGAGCAATGTTATCTTGAGTTTCCTTTGAAATAGCGGGAATCTGACTGGAATTCTGACTAGGAGATACACCAGATGTTTGAGATTTAACATTAGCAGTAGGTGATTGAGTAGGTTTAGCAAAGAACACTAGAGCTGGTTGTGGTGAAGCTTGAGAGAACTGACACTGAACGGATTTAAGCATTGAAAAGTTTTCTTGAGGTTGAAATTGATGTTGTCCTTGAGTAGTCTTGAACATTGAGAACTTGTCTTGTGAAATGAGTGCATTATTTGAAGCAACATTGTATCCTGTTGCATTGTAGGAGTTTGCATGGTTTATAGCCCTTTGTTTGCCATCCATGTCACAAGCGTTGATGATTTCCATCACTTCAGACAAAGTGAGTCTGTTGAGATCCTTCGTCTTTTTTATTACAGCAACGTTCATATCCCAACTTTGAGGCAAAGAGTTTACTAGCTTATTATATGTCTCAGCTGCTGTCAGATTAATACTTGCATATCTCATCTCAGTTACAAGAGCTATGAACCTATGCAGCTGTGTTTCCAACGACTCTCCTAAAATATGATTAAACATATTAAATTTTTGTCGCATCAAATCTTGACGACTTCTTCTCATATCTTCAATACCCTCATACACCTCAATCAAGGCTTCCCATAGTGCCTTAGCAGACTGTAGTTCCCTAAAACCCAATGCAATCTTAGGTGAGAGTGCCATGGTTAATGTTGAAAGTGCCTTTTCAGCTTCATATGTTTTCTCAAAATCAGCATCATCATACAGTTCAACAGGCTTCACAGCAATTTCCTGAGAGTTCTCATGTTGGTAGGTGATGACTTGGGGACCTCTAACAATACTTCTCCAAACTTTAGAATCTTTCATTTTAACATATTTCTCAAATTTGAACTTCCGCTCACTAAACCCCTCATGAGACAGCAGACGGGGTATGCAAATAGTGGTTCCCATTATGGAGTCCAGTTCTTGATAAAGTGTAGCATTGGATGATCCATTACCATTGGTTATTTGGTCCATTTTAGTTTTCACAGTCCAGTTAAACAAAAGCCCAAGTGTTAAGGCCCAAACAAAACTGACCAGGCCCAAATGTAGAACTAGCCGAGTACAGTTGGCTTTAACCGAAAACAAACAAGGTCAACAGAGAACAAATTAAGTCAACAAAAAACAAGTTGACCGAGAACACAGCTGGTCGAAAACTCAGTTGACCGAGAACACTTAGTAACCGAAAACTCTAGAGATTGGCTGAAAACGATCAGAATAATCCAAAACCCTAGAGTGATTGGCCAAGATCGCTCAAATGAACCAGAGAACTATCTAAAGAGACCGAAAACTAGCAGATCAGTTGAGTTCTTGGCAGTAACAAACTTCCTAGTTTAATGGGATTTGATTTGTTTCCCAAAATACCAATAATCTCTCACCAAAAATACCACTATCTCTTCTTTGATAAACTACTCATCGGAAAAATCACCCAAACCACCAAACACAAAAAATTCTGATTCCTTTGATATCAAACCCGAGCCTTGAATGGTTCAAAAGGCTCTGATACCAATTGTAAGTCCCGTGAATGGATCTTTCAATATGATATCAAGTATTTCGATGTTATTGCGTAATATAGCACGAGATGATTCAAGAAAATTAACCAAGAACACAAATCACACCGAAGAAAGCTTCAAAACATACGTATATATTGTGTCAAATGCTTAAGTAATCCTTACCCAAAACACGTCCAACTCGTTTCTATATTGAACGACTCACCTAAACCCTATACAATACATCCATATATATAGGGGAAAACACAACCTAGCCCAACAATAAGCCCAAGCCCACCGAGATCACAAGTTGATCTCGGTATACATACGCACACCCAAAGCGCACATTACATTAAACAAAAACTAAGTACAAACCAACTAGACATAGACCCAAAAATCATATCTAATGGTTGCTTGGTAGACTTTGATGCTTAGACTTATGTGGATAAACAATATTCTTGATCGTCTTAACCATTCATGAAAAAAAATATACAGAGCAACAAAAGTTTTAAATATGCTAATTTTGAGGTTTAAGTCAAGTTGGAGTGGCCTAGTCCGGTAAAAGCTGAAAATAAGCAGGCCTTAATTGTGTAAACCATTAGGTAATATAATTGTTGGATCTTATTTGTCTCGGTAAAGATTAAGGCATGGGTTTAAGTGGACAACAATGACCGTGATCGCGGTTTTTGCATTTTTCTGAAGTTTTAAATTAACCTATATGTTTTTAAGACTGTATTTTTCGATTTTGATCCAACTGCATTAGACTTTTTCATGGACAAAAAAGAATAAGTGTGGGGATATTTGATATAATGCTAAATATTTATGATTCGCGTGTATATTTTATTTAATATTCTAACAATTTATGTTCGTTTTTAGTCGATATTTGTATACTACTAACACTTTTATGTTCCGTAGGTTCCAGAAGTTGATCGTGATCGAAAAGGCCAAAAAACGAGTCAAAACAAGCCAAAACAAGGATCCGGAACGTATCAGGAAAGAACCGGACAGAGAACCGGTCAGACCAGGCCGGTCTGACCGGCTGCTGCACCCCCATGCGCCGCACCACGCGACCATGGGGGCAATCCATGTCCGCGCGGCGCCTAGGGACACCACTTATGATTTTTATTTTGTTTTTGTTCAGTGTTGGGCCCTGCTTTCAGTTTAAAAACATCCCTAACCTTAACCTGAACATACCCTGCTGCCACCAGACGAATTTGGAGTTTACGAAAGCTATTATTTGAGTTTCGTGGAGTTTTGGAAGGCACAAGAACAGCTGGTGAAGAGTTTCGTGGAGTTTCGCGAATAAATATTACGGGTTTTATCATCTCTGATTTCCCGTTCTTTATATTTTCACCATGTTTTTGGTTTTATCTATTTTGTTTGATTTAGATTACACGATGCTAGGCTAAACTTCATAAACTACCTAGGTCGTGATGAACCTTTGTTTGGTTTGATTTTGATTGGGATTTCGTTTGTTATGGGTTTTATTTTTGAAGTAAAGTGTTGAGTCTGAGTTAATTGATGCACATGATTGCTTGGTTTTATTTACTTGGATTTATTGTTTCACATTGCCCTTGTTGATTGTTTCATAGGATAGGGTTTGTTAGGCCATTTACTGTGTGTTCTTGACTAGTTTATGATTGATATGCATTAAGATCATAGAAACAATAAAACTAATTAAATAGATAAAAGTGAGCTGCTAGCCTAGAAAGCTGTAAGGTGATAGGTTATTGATAGATCTTTGTTGGTCAGGATTGCTAGATTTAGTTCTTCGTAAGGAGCCCGTCTAGGTTTGATTGTCAGTTTGGTCTATTAAGTCAATTAAGTCTTCTTAGCTATCATTGATTTCTGCACTGTAAGATAGGATTTCGCCATAAAGACACTTAGACATAAATAATTAAATAACCGTAAGGAAGTTTAATATATAATACTGTTGAGTCTTAAAACTATTTAGAAATCCATAGGTGTATTCTTGAAGGTCAAGGGTCCTGTTTGTGTTTTCTGTCAAGGGTTTATCTTACGATCCCAGTTCCATAACTTAAGTTCTCCAGTTAATTGATTTCCGTAACATAGGGGATTCTAGCATAGGTAGTTGCTTCCATCATCTGAATTAATCTAAGTGTTTTAATAGTTTCTTATATTTTATTCAATTAGGGTTAAGTTTAATAATATAATAATTAATTAGGTTTAAGTAATCATTACACTTTATTTTTATTTAATTAATTAGGGTTTAGTTTATAGTTTATTATATTTTAGTCTACCCCCCCCCCCCCCCGCCATAAACAATATTATTAAATAGTCGTTTTAGTCGAGTCTAATTTGCTAGTTTTGTAATTTAAAGAGTCTCGTGGGTTCGATATCCGGACTAACTTAGCTATACTAGAGTCGATCGGTTCACTTGCCGGTTAATAGTTTAGTCGAGTTGAAAGAGTCTAGAGAATTACTTAGTGTCTAGATTAGCGTAATTTAGTTAATAATTATTTGACTACTTTTAGCACATCAATCTTCTTCAATTTTCCACAGATGTTACCAGTTGACATAGGATTTTTGAGAAACTCAATCTCAACTTGAAGTTGAGCGTTCTTTAGTTTTTCTTCAAGGTACATTTTCTTCAAACCCTCTATCTCTGTTGTGTATCTAGATTGGGTTTCATAATGTCCATACAATCTTGTTCTAAACCTTTGATTTAATTCTCATAGGTTATTTTACTCATTTCATACATATTTATTATACTCTATTTCTTGAAACTCTCAGTTTTCAACTGACCAATCTCCTTTGTCAATATATTATTCATTTCAAGTAATTTGGAAGTTATAATATTTGAATGTACCTGTGATGATGAAGATTCAGCCTGATCACCAATCTTTTCCATAAAAGCAACATTTGCCTTCTCAATATCTTCAGCATGATTTCTCCAGTCAAACAAACCATCTTGTGGTTGTTGGGCTACAGTAACAGTCCCTTGGTTTCTTGGTTGAGTGGAATTGTTTCTGTTTTGATTGGTAGGATCTTGAGGGGGGATTTGTTAATTTCTTTGAAAAGATTGTTGTTGAGGAACAACTTGTTGTTGGTTCTGTTGTTGGAGATTGTTGTTATAGTATTGTCTCAGCTGTTGACCTTGAGCTTGGTTCTGATATTGGAATTGATTTCTTTGAATGTTGTTGTTGTTTTGGAACTCTCTTGGTGGTTACACTCTCTAGCAAAATGACCAGGTTGTTGACAGTTATAGCAGATTGTCTTGGATTTATCAAATTCAATCCTGTCACTTGGTCTAGAAAATGTAGACCTTCCAGTTCTACTATACAGTCTTTTGCTTCTCACAACCTACATTGTAGCTTTCCATTTAAGATTCATGTCTTCTAAATCATCAGCATCTGCTCCAGATCTTCTTGAACCACACTTGTATGAATCAATTTTTTTGCCACAAAGGCATTGTTTGATTCAGTGAACATTGAGAACAGTGCCTGATATTCATTTCCTCTTATATCACTGTTCAGGATCGATTATTCACCTATCAACCTCGTAACCAACAACTAAATGTTGACAAGAAGGTTACGAAAATGCATATGTGAAAACCCAATGAACATTAAAGGCGGAATCAATGATATTGAAGGTGTTTCTCAAATAACACAAAGATGATAAAACACACAAGTCACTTAAAAGATTTCCATTAATATTAACTCAAAATACAAGGAAAATCTCTAGGGTTTCTAGGTGGAATGCCATGTGGAGGCTACTTTCCGTACGAAATATTTCGTTTGCTAAGAGAGTATTTTCAGCCGTCAAATCACTCACTATTCTCAAACACACATAAATTTGACCTAAACTTTCCTTAAATAGGCACACCTGCCACCTTCTAGAAACCCTAATGATTGTTACATAACATATTCAAACGTATTCAAAATATTACAAGTGTAAACAGGTCTTCGAGTAAGCTTTGTCTTTGTCGAGTAAAACCTGGTAAACCTTAAGTGTGCGGGAACATTTCTCCGAGCAGTATTTACTTAGAATATTTTCCAAGGTTTTGCTCTAAAACAAACCTTGCTCGATCGAAGAATAACCTTGCTTGATTAAATGTAGTATGCTCAAACTAACACTTAGAAGAAATCGAGAAGATAACCTTGATCGATGTAAGATATCTTGCTTGAATAAGTTCTAGGCTTGCTCGAAGCTCTAAGTTTGCTCGAATTCCATACATAGCCATTTCTTGAGGAGGTTGAGAATATTCCAATCTTCCTTGATCAATTCTTGATCCCAACAATATCTATTTTAAAATCCAAAAAGTATAAAATTGTTGTATGTACATGCGTTCATTTTGCAAAGAAATTTATATATATGTTATTTTCATATATATTTAGGAAATTATAATATTCATTATATGCGCATCAATTCTCTCTTGTATTACAAAATAAAAAAAAGGTGTTGCATCCACCACTATAGAATATATCCCCATGCTATGTAACTCCTTGTGCCACCAATTGTGTCACAAAAGGCATTTGTATATAACATATTTTATGCCTTTCCGTGTTGTATAGATCACTTGCCCCTAAATTCTAGATTCATGAGAGAATTCATTTCTTCCCCATTTCTGTCGGTCCCGTTTGATCTCTCAATCCAGGTATGTCGCAACCCACACTAATAGTGTTGACAAGAAGGTTAACGACGGGACTAGATTGGAAAAGAATAATAGTGTATTAAAGGCGGAATCAATAACACAATAATTGTTTCTCAATAAATGCTAAGGTAACACACACAAACATTAACTGAAAAGATTTCCATTTATAGAAAGATTCATGCAAATGCAAATTAATCAGGGTTTCTGTAAAGAATGTTTTGTCCGTACTATTCAACCGTCACAATTGCTTTTCAGGAATATTTCAGGTTTTGTCCGAAAAGTCTGTGAAAAGGTGTTAGGAGGCGTGCCCTAGATGATTCCTTTTATAGGCCTACCTCCTGACAATTGTCATTCCCTCTGGAAACCTAATGATTGATACATATCCATAAAACATATTACAAATCATTCTAAGTGTAAAAACAGATCTTTGGTAGACTTTGTGTCTTTTGTCTTCTTCGAGCTGACCTGGTAACCTTGAAGTGTGTTGGTAAACAGTTCTCCGGGTAGACTTTGCCTAAAGTATTTTTCTTAGAAAATACTCACCTGGCAGACTTCAATCTTCCTGATCATAGCAAACTTTGCTCGATATGATCCTACGAGCAAACTATTCTTCATGAATCCCTTCAACTCTTTGTTAATGAATAATTTATTATGCAAACCAAAGTGTGCTAGTAACACTGTTTGACTTGTGCTGGTAGCACTGTAGGTTGCTCGGAGTTGAACCTTGCTAGAGAAAGTTCTTAGAATATTTCTTGAATAACTTTTCTCAAGCATGCTCGGACTACTTTTTATTAATCAAACCTTGCTAGATCTTCCAAAATACTTGGATTCAATAGCTTTGTTTTATCAAGAGTTTTCTAGTGGGCAGACCATGCTCTACTTGAAGAACACCTTTGCTAGACAAAGTGAACCCTGCTCGGATTATCACTTAGGGAGACTTCAAGAAGATAACTTTGCCCGGAAGGCAAAATACCTTGCTAGGCTTAAGTAAAAAAGCTTGCTCGGATGTCCAAGTGTGCCCGATGTCCATACTTAACCATTTCTCGAGAGGTTGAGAAGATTCCAATCTTCCTTAAAGCATTTTCTCATCCCAACAATTTCTGACTTTTCATGTTGGCTAATCATTTCATATTTTATCTATCGACAAATTTTAGTGTTTGATCCTTATCATTATCCTAATTATAAGCGCTACATTATATACAAAATTATCAATGACGTAGATTTAGTTCTGATTCCATATATGTCAAGACATGATATATTAGTGAGAACTAATTAATTTCAGGTACCCGGGGTTCTCTTTGGAACCATCATGTCTAATGTATCTTCAAAGACTCTTTTACTATACCTCGACTTAACCATTTTCATTACTTGCTCCTTTGGGGATTTTTATTCTCGGAACCGAATAGTCTATCTCGTTTAAGGCTTGATATAAACTCATCACCAATGTACGGTTGTCCTTTTGGACATTAACATTAATCGGAGCACCAACAGTTGTTATATGTGAATTAACCAAATAGTCTATTTAGGTCAGTAAACGCGACTGGTATCACTCATTCTTGTATATGAATTATCTTTTAAACTTCTGGTTCACACTTGTTAGCTTGAGGATCAAAAGGCATAATAATAATTAATATTCATTAAATTTTTTTAATTTTTTAGCTGCATCTTATCTCCCCCCCCCCCCCCTTATTTTGGAAACCCAATATTGTTAAATTAAAAAATGAATAATTTGACTCGTAAACAAATCCCACGTTAATGACTCTAAAGACATAGTTATATATGAATACTTTTCCATATCCACCATATATTCTCAAACTTCCTTGAGGTCTCATCTTTGTATGTTTGGTGGATCAATTTTAATACACACCGGGAACCAAAAATCACATATGAATAGTATAGTATTTCTGCTTCAAAAGTATACTAGATGTCTCTCAATAAAAAATGGCCATATACATTTTCTCTTATAATTAATCTTCTTTTCGTTTAATAATTGAGAAGCAATTACATCATGTAAGATTGATCGCTCTTAAATATTTCGACCATCAATTAATAATGATATCAGGGATAATAACACTTCGATTGTCATATGGTCAAGTTAAAATAAGAAGTATGGTTTTCGTAGGAAGAATATGAAATAATCTAGGCTATCGATTTTGATTTGGACGGTTGAGATTAGTTTAAGGTAAAATCATGTGTGAAATAGAGGGAAGGGTATAAAATAAATAACACACATTTGTTGACTTTCTTTCTCCACATGTCAATTCCACCATTATTTTAATATGTCCATAATTTTTTCATACAATATTTTTTTCCATTAAGAAAATCACTACAAAAACGAGTGTTTTTTATATTTAATAGGAGTACCATATTGCTGTAAAAAAATATGAAAAAATTAGTTGGTTTTTATACGTTGTAATATAGGTTATGGGCATTGTGTTTTTTCTTCATTTTTATACAAATTGTGTTTTTACCATAGCGTATTTTACATGTGTTATTTCTTTGTGTTTTTGAGTTATTTCATTGTATTTACAAAATTTATGTTTTAAAATTGTTTTTTTTTTCATTATGTAGTGTTTTTTTCTATTTTGTTTTTTTACATTTTGTTTGATTTGCAAATGTTTTATTTCATTGTTTTTTGAGACATTTTATTGTGTTTATCAAATTATGTTTTAACATATTATATATTTGTTCATTGTGTTTTTTACAAATGTCTTATTTTATTGTGTTTTATCATAGGGTTTTTATATTGTGTTTTTTAAATTAGTTTTTTGTACTGTGTTTTCTAAATCACAAACTTATCTCAATATTAACTGTGATCATACTCATCGTGTTTTCCAAGATAACAAAGGCCAGGTATGTAACTCGAAATACAAGACTATTTTTTATATAAAGGGTATGCTTGGCAAAACAGCCGGTAGTTGTAACTGGTAGTAGTTAGTTGCATCCGTTTAGATATATTTAGATGTTTCGCAGAGTAGTTGTAGCTTTTGATGCGACAACTTCATTTATACCCTTGCAAATATTGAAAATATTATATATACCCATTCAAAACTAAAAATATCATATATGCTTTAACAAAGTTATTAATGTATCATATATACACAATTCATTAAAAGCAATTCAAACGTTCGATTATATGCGATGAAAGATTTACAATGTAAACTATTCGATTGTAACATCCCGAAATTTCTAGAATAATAAAATAATATATTATTCGCGTTGGAAGAATTAAATGGAGTTAGTAGAATAATAATAAAGATAGAAGGATGATAGGCTAATTAAATGAAATTAATTATGGACTAAAAATGAAAGATGGGCCTAAGGACCATGGGCTCAAGGAGTGTAAATACCTCTTAAACCCTAATCCTTTCCATTTCCATCCATTCTACATCATAGCCTACACCATCAAAAAGACACACTTAAGCCAAACACTCTCTACTCTAGTACATTCAACGATCCAAGACCAAGCGAAGGTAAGAAATCAGATATCAGCTGACCCAATATATTAGAACCCGACACCACAGCCCCTTGATGCCGTATGAGCCGTTTGGATCTAGATCTAGCTTTATCTGGGTGTTTAATCAACCAAAAACTAGCTTAAGGTCCACCTTAGCACAGATCTAGATACCCCGAAGCAACCTAGGTTATAAACGATCAAACCCCGACCAACCATGGTGGTTAACGGTGGCTGACGACGGAGAAATCGAAGAAAAACCATAAAAACGCCTAAAAAGGAAAGATGGTCTGAACATACACCGTATAAGTATGTTCAACGTATAAGATAGACCGTATAAGTTCAAGCACCACATATGTATAATGGCCGCATAAGTATGGGTAGTGTATAAGATAAGAGCAACGTATAAGTAAGCTGCGTATATGTACATGGTGTATATGTATATGTAACGTTGTATATGTATGTAACGTGTATGTATGCAGCGTGTATGTATATAAACGTATATGTATGCATGCACCGTGTAAGTGTATAAACGTATATGTACAGCTTATACGTTATAACGACTTATACGCTGGATGACTTACACGTTGGAAAAGGACTAATGCGCCAAACTAACTTACACGCCAGCAAGACTTATACGGTGAAATGATTTTATGAAATAAATGAAAGATAAACAACGTATATGTACGTAAACGATAGATATGAACTTATATGATGGTTAAGATAAGAAAAAGTAAATAATTAATAATGAAATGCAACATTTAAAATGAAGATTTGATTTTATTAAAAAAATGAACTTCAGTTTTTCTGATGAGGTTTTTAGTAAAGACTTATTAATGAAAATAAATTTAAAAATTGAACTTCAGCTTAACCCCAGCTAGGGGCTCTTCCCTTAGGACCCCCGCTAGGGGCTGCCGCCCCAAGAACCCCGCTGCCAGGGGCGCTGCCCCGGACCCTCGTAGCTAGGAGATTACAATAACCTAGAAATATGATATGGATAGGGCTAGTTAATTGTTACATGTAATTGTTATACAGTTAGCCGCACCCAGTTAAGGAAAGGAGTTACCATTAACTCTGAAAGGAATCCGAACCAGGTGAGTTTCTAGCTCCATTTCCTTGTTATGTTTTAGGGCTGTGTGCATACTTGATGTGAATAGTTAATACACTTACCTAAGTGGTAAGTGTATGCCATATATAATTTATGTAATAGTTATTGAGGTTATGAATGAATGCTTTTCGGTACGTGAATGATCTTCGGATATTGCACGTAACGCCAGGGAAGGTAATCGTTAGAAGATGTGATTGTTTTATAAAGTATGTATGAATGATATAGTAGTGTATGTATGAATGATATAGCAGTGTATGTATGAAATTGTATAAATGATAGTATGAAGAAATATATGAAGATATGAAGGTATGAGGAGGGAATAGACCCTTATAATATCTGAGAGTATATGGACCAGACCCTCGTAATATCTGAGAGGATAGGGACCAGGCCCTTATAATATATGAGAGGATAGGGAACAGACCCTCATAATATATGAGAGATTATTGAGCGAATGGCTCTTTAAAACGTATAGTATGTAAATAAAGAATAAATGTAAAGTATGAAAGAAAGAAGAAAGAAGGTATATACTTATGTATGTACGAAAGAAAGATAAGCAGGTTAAGTATATAATATGTATCTTCAGATGTGTATGTATAAGTATGTGAATGTATTGTATGTTACTTAATTAACTAGAACTCACTCAGCGTAGCTGACTTTTAGTATGTACGCAGGTAAATAGACTGAAGCAGCTAGCTTGAGGGAGACACATGGCAGGATCTAAAGAGGCTGGCATATGAAGAAATGTCATGATGTTTTAATAAGATATTTTATGCTATGTTTTAAAGACAATATTTGAATGTTTGTAATGAATGGTTGTCTTTTATTATTATTCTGCGTAAGTTTTAATTAACTCAGATATCTAGAACTGTGTTTATGAATAGATCCAACGCCAATGTAGGGCACCAGGAATGGGGCCTTACATCGATGCGATAAACCTTCGAAAGGTTTGCAATTTTGAAGAATTGACGAGAGACGATTTGGTTATCGTTAAAGATGAGAAACATTGATCAAAATTAAAATAAAAACATAGGGTATAAACACATGGTGTAATGTGTAGGGGTAGAAACCGTAGAATGGTATATTCAATAAATAAACTGGCATATATGAAAGTTAAAATTGTAGAAAAATAGCGGTAAAATTGGCATTTATTAAATTTTTATTAATGAATTGGGTATATATGATACTTTACTATTTGGTAAGGGCATATACGATACTTTAAATATTTTGTAAAGGAATATATGATTTTTTATGTTTTGTTTGGAGGGTATATTCGAAATTAATCCTTCAATAAAACTAGTTGGGTACCCACGCGGTACAGTGTGGTGGGCACGCAACATGACATCAACCAAATAATCAATGTTGGTATATCATTCAACGGATGACATTGCACACATAACCGGAATGTAGACGTGGTGCAAAGGTAGTACGCGTGTAACAGGTTGCGAAATCAAGAAGCAAAACTAAAATATACAGTAATTTCAAATCGATAACTTTTTAAACCAACATGTTTTTATCTGAATCCCGTTCCGACATGACATTGTTCTAATATGAAACATAGCCTGACCCATTTGACTCAAAACCGTACCGACACGAACCGAACCGAACTAACTCAACCATTTTTGTATCGACTTGTTTCGACCCTAATTTGGTCTTATACATGACCCGAGCTCGCCTGACTCGACTTGTTGCCGATCCTAACTAGGAATTATGTAATATGTTTTAAAGAAGTGTAACAATACCATACTCAAATTAAAGAGAATTAAATGCTCGTTTTTATGATGTAATTTTTTAAAAAAAATCTTAATTGTGGAAAAGTTATGGCATCTTAAAAAGACGTGGGAGTAGTTGGTTTTGAATAAGGGTTAAATGTGTAACTATTATATAAATTAACTAAAGGTGATGAAAGTTCAAATACCAAACTTGTAAAATTTTAAACACTAAAAGCTTGTAGCTTTTTTTAAACGCTACTAGTATGAGCTTTTAGCTTCAAATTTTTTCTTCTAACCTAAAAGCTTAAAGCTCCTTCAACAAAACAAAAGCTTTTATTAAGTATGAGCTTTTCTTAAAAGCTTAAAGTTAGAAGCTTCTAAAAGCTCTTTACCAAACATACCCAAAGTCCCGAAAATCACAAATTCATATCATCATCTCCTATATTGTGTTTTAAACCCACCATCACTATCAGGACCAATCACAACCAATATCTGCTTATAGCAAGTGAAGCACCGCCGTTCATCGTCACAACCTATCAACTTCGACGCTGCAGCACCATTCACCACCATTGCCACAGCCACAACCACTCTCCTTGAGAAACCCTAATTCGCATCAACTATCGATTCCGCCAACCACCACCAACGTCCACCGCCAATCTCATTGCCGGATAAACGTGGAACCATCGGATACCCAATTTTTATTGGGATATGATGAGGAACGCATACGACTGCTAGGGGTTTTGGTGACGGCAGAGGTGGGTGACGAAGGTTGTAGGTGGTGGCGGAGGCGGGTGACATAAACTCCGTCGTAACCGTGTTGTACCTGTTGCTTCGTTTGAATCCCCAAAATGATGATTTGGAAGAACAAGGTTGATCGTTGTTAGTTAACAATGGTAACGTTTGGTGCACCGACAGATTGTGGTGGTGGTTGTTTGATTTATGTCGAAGAGTGATTGGATACTTGGGGTTTGGATACAGAAGAAGATGGAAAGATCTAAGGAGAGGGAGAGAGATTTTGAGAGAGTTGGTTTTTTTCAATAATTTGTAAAAGACCAAAATAACATCTTTCATAGTCTTCCTAAACACTAATGTTTATTATTTAAAGGAAAATTATAATCCCTATTAAAGTGTATTGGCCAATAATAATCCCTATTCAATTTATTCCCGGTGACGGCCCCAAATTTAATAAGTTTGGTCCTCAATGGTCCGTCGTTAAAAAAACTTAACGGAGTTAGTTTTATGCTGACGTGTAACCTGACTAGGACATGATTTGGATTTTAATTTCTTTTTTACATTTCTTTTAACATGTTTAATTGATTACCTGGATATTACCACAATAAAAACCCCTCTTTTTTTTACTTCATCTTTCAACATCGATTGAAACCCTAACACTTTAGATTGAGAGCCAACAAAAAATCCCCTGTTTACTTCACCTTTACCAATTGAAACCCTAACTCCATAGATTGAGAGCCCACATAAGTTCTTCATCATCATCTACCCCCATTAAATCCCATACACCCAAAATCTTTAGACTTGGGACCGATGGCAATGCTTATTGTAATCATGACATGGTTGCAGTCACGAGAGTTGCTGGAAATCGAAGTACACGACAAGGACAAGAGTTTTACGGTTGCCCTATTTGGCCTGTAAGTGAATTTGTTCATTTGTATGTAGTAGTTGGACTTTGGAAAGTTATATTCTGTGTTAAAATCGAAGTTTACTAACGTACCTGATGGATGATGATGGCTGAAGAATTTTGAGATGAAGAACTTTGTTGATGAAAACTTAGGTTTTTTTTTAATTGTAATCGGGTGTTGAAAGATAAAGTAAAAAAAGAGGGGTTTTTATTGTGGTAATATCCATGTAATCAATTAAACATGTTAAAAGAAATGTAAAAAAGAAATTAAAATCCACATCATGTCCTAGTCAGGTTACACGTCAGCATAAAACTAACACCGTTAAGTTTTTTTAACGACGGACCATTGAGGACCAAACTTATTAAATTTGGGACCGTCACCGGAAATAAATTAAATAAGAATTATTATCAGCCAATACACTTTAATATGGATTATTAAAATCCAATTTTCCTTATTTAAACTCAACTCTGTCATATTATTCTAAACAAATAAGAGAATTGTTTACTTAAAAATCAAACATGAATATAATACTTCATGACATGACAATGGTAATAAACCACTACAACTTTTAACATTCTTGTTTCTCTATTCACTAAACTATAAGATCATCAATCATGAAAACAAATATATATTATAAAGAGGAACTTCGCAATACATGACATTTAACATGTCATTTAACATAACTATAATGAATCTTTATGAAATAAGATTTTTAACACGACCATATCATTTATATACAAATATCATAGTTAGATAAAATGACAATTAAATAAAGAGTAAAGTGTTAAAATCGTCCTGAGTTTGGTCAAAACTGCGATTTTCATTTCAAATAGTTTCATTTTTGCAACTGGACCCCTAAGGTTTCAAATTCGTTGCTAGTTTAGTCCAAATTGTTAACTCCGTTTATTTTCATCGTTAATCGAGGGGCGTATATGTCTTTTCATATGTTTACTTAAAAACTGAATAACAATAATTATAAATATTATTATTATCATTATCATTATCATTATAAATAAGGGGGCGTCTACCCTACACCCCCAGAACCTTTTCTTCCCCACTCCTCGTCCACTACTCATAGGGTTTCCACGCGAGTTGACTGCAATTGTTGCAGAACGATGTGGGTTTCCGTTTCGGTGAGGAAAGCACGAATCAGAAGGAGTAGATCATCAAATCTTAAACGGCTATCGCCGTTTGCCACCTCTGGTAAGTCGACCTGAAACCACCGCCCCTTGCTACACAAGCTGCCTTAAACCACCACATGCCTAGATCAAAGTTTTCCATCGTTCGTCGAATACCACCGCCGTTTTTCCTTCTTTGCATCTGAAACCGAGTGAGTGAGAACCAGAGAGAGAGAGAGTTAGCGATAGTGAACGTTGCCGGTAGTGGAAGGTCTTCGGAGAAGACGACCACGGGTATGCAGGTGCGTTCCTATGAAAATCCAGCTTTGTCCCTCTTCGAGCAAATGCAAATCTTTGGTGCTGGTCGGACTTGGTTGCGGGGTATGGTGGTGTGGGAAGAGTGTGAAAGAGACGAAGAGATAGGTAAAGGTGGGACCCATAACTTAATGTATTTAAATACTTTTTAAGCAAATATAATTGATTTAAGAAAATAACATAATAAACAAAATATAAAAACACAAATATGCCCGGACTTAACATTAACAAACTAATAGAGTTAAGTGATTTGGACAAAACTGGCAGCGAATGTGAAACCTCAAGGGTCTAGTTGCAAAAAAAAAAACTATTTGAACGAAAATCGCATTTTTGCCCAAACCACATGGACAATTTTGGCACTTTACTCTTAAATTAATCAAGTAAAAGATAACAGATTTTGATAGTAAATTGAAGGAAGATGTAGAGCTTTTCACAATGAGCTTTTCATAAAGATGCAATAAATCTTTCATCAAATCTTTTAAACATATGGTACAAGTATAAAGAAGGCCAAAGTAGTCTTTTTAACATAAAAACTCATGTGCATTTCAAATTTTTCCAAAATATTTACAATATTTACCCATTAACTTTAATTATCTTTTGTAAAATTAAAGAATAGTTACAGCCTTGATCCTTCATCTTTTATGTATATATTCTTTATATTTTCATTTTTAACCCAAATACCCTCGCAATTTTTAAACGGTCATATTTTTTTCGTACGTTAATATTTTTTTTAAAAAAAACTGCACCATAAAAACGAGCATTTAATTTTCTTTAATTTGAGTATGATATTGTCATAGTTTTTTTTTCCAGTTAAAAATAACATTTTACATATATGTGTTTGTGGTTCGGTTTTGATGGTTTTAAATTAAACCACGAGCCAAGCTGTTAGCAACGCTTTTGTCGCCGAAAATTAAAATCGGACCGTTGAAAATTTAACTTAACAAAATCGAACCATTAGCAATGGTTAGGTTCCGGTTTCGTTTGTACTTCGATACTAAATTGAGTTTAAAATAAGAATTATTAATCTTCCTATACCAATAAACGGTTTCACGATTACAAACGGAACAGTGAACACCCATAAATCTATTACGTGATTAATTATTAAGGTTTGTATTTCCAGCTGCATCGCGCGGGCATCCGTTTAGTTTTTTTTAACAAGTGTCCCTTAATTTACGAAAGCCAATAGTTATAAAAGCTAAAATAAAACTGACAAAGAAAATAAAGGGCAAACAATATATTGACTATTCATGAATTATCCAAATATTTCAATCTGAGTGTGAAGCTTTGGATATAATGGTGCAAATTCTTTGACAACTTTTCAACAAGCAAAATTTAATATATGATAGTTAAATAATTACCAAGCAAGAGTTAATAATAAAACATATAACCATACTAACAATCAAATAGACTATTAAGCAAAATACATGTAGCAGTTTTTGTATTCCGCCCAAAATCTACCGGAATTGATTTTAAAGAGAGAACAAAACTTATGAATCCCAAATATTCTCCTATTATTTTCAATACGAAATTTAATCATTAAATTTAATTACTCTAATTCAGGCAGGTAAAAGAACAACTTGAGCTATTAAACAAATTAAAATCAACTTATATATCACAAAATCATATGTAAACATAGATCTTACATGGTTAGCCGTCATTTTCCCTTTCTGAATTGTAGATAAACGACATCGAATCAGCTGATCATCAAGCAAGGACTCAATAATAGCACAAAATTGCAGTAGTCGACTTGATGCTGGTGTGACATAAACTAATATTTGGTTTTGCGGTATCTTGAACGGTAAACAGTGAGATTGAGGGTCACTTGAACCTGCTATGTTGATGTAATATCTATGTTTCTTAATAAATATATATAAAAAAATTCTTATTAAAAAAAAATTTATTTTATGTCTTTTAAAAAACATAAATAATAATAATAATAATAATAAACAATTTAACCACAGCTAACTTGAAGTCTACCATCATTTGCCTTTAAAAATTCACTATATAATACATATTAATGATAGAAAAGAGTAGATTAAGAATAAAATGTAAGAAAAATGCTACCTCTGATTAGAAACAACCCATGCAAACCATAAAAAATATTCAAATTAAGCTCTATGGTTTTATTTATGTAATCTAAAAACCAATAAAGGTGTATCTTTTATATTGTTATATTGTGAGACCAAAACCTTATACAATTGACAGCATTTGATAGCATACAAAAGACAATTATTTGTTAATTATTTATTAATTCATAAATAAATAAATAAAGGGTCATCTCCCGTTGTAACATATGCAACAGTTCCAAGAGTGACCGTGACACCAAGACCATCATTCCATGCTCTTGATTCAGTAATAATAACAATAATAATTGGATACTCAGCATGTCCATCTACAGCAATTACAACATATCCAACCTGCAAAGTCATAAACTTTATGACATTAGCATAACATGAACATAAGTTTGACTTTTCAGTGTTGAATTAAATGTACACTTTTATTTACTCTTTAACTGTTTAGTATGAGTATACTATAAATGGATAACTAACATGAACTATGTGTTTTCCTTTCTCAAATTCCATTTATTCATTGAACTAATTAGGCGAAAACAGATATTAGGTTTTCGATTGATGTTCGAATAAAATTTGAACATAAACTTTATGTTTAATGGAACACATAATGAGTTATCATCCAATTGTATAATGAAGTTAGAGTCCCATGGTGATTGAGCGATACCATTGGCTATGATCAAAAAAAGGTATAACCTCATATCAGAAACTTAGCTCTAACGAATGTGAGAAACCATTTAAATGTCTCCGTTTAGGCCTGTTTGACTTTTTCTGGTCAACTTTCATTATTTCTCAATAATTCCAAATTCTGCCACTCGTGGTCTAAACCGAGCAATAATCTTTCTGTAAATACCCAAACTGCCCTTGGTCTCCGATTAATCTCTGCCAACCTTAATATAAATGAGCAGTTGAACTTGCGCACAAGATACACTAAAAGAATCGCTATCAATCACGAATTCCTATATCCTCAATCATGCTTGTGCACGTGTTTTGAAACTAAAATAAATAAAGCATTACCAAGATAAGAACGGCTAATGTGTAAGGAAGTTTGATAAACGTTTTTACTATATTATAAGTACTAAAGCATTACCAATTCCAAGATCAGGAACAGTCTAACTCCACATCAAATATGAATTTGAAAATTATGAAATTTGACTCCCTGAAGTCAACAAATGAAAAACGAACAGAGTAGCAAAAGGTTACCGTATATTAATGGATGATTCCAGCTTGAGCAAGTTTGTCGATAGTCTCAGGAACCTGCATATGAGAACACACAATGCAAGTTAATTATTAAATACAAAATAAAGAAGTATAAAATTCACATAATTATAAATTGCTTTTTATAAAACATATAATGTGTACTATTTGTAGCCTGTTACTTGAAGATGTAAAGTAAAATATAAGAAAAACTAACGTGTTTTAAATGTTTGGTTGTGTTGTGGACTTCTACGATATAGTCTAGATGTCAAATAAGTATACAGTAGCATGGCAGTTTTGTAGGTGCCAAAAAACTATAAAACTATTTTATTTATATTTTCTTAAAAGGTTGTTTAGAAAATAGCTGCACTAAACTTAAACAAAGTGTAATGTAGTTTTAATACGCTACTTAAGTGGAGAAGAACACCAAAATAAGCATAACCATAAGCTATAAAACATGTACTGCAGAAGTTCCTATTTTAATAAGTTGTACCGAGCTACCGAATCACACGTTTGAGTCGTTTGACACAACTTTCGGGTTGATTCTGTTGGGTTTTAGCATCTATTTTAGAGTATTAGTTGAAACATTTTCACTAATCTAGCAACGGAAGCATGATAATATTTACAACCTATTGTTAATTTTATGAAACATACCAATATGTAACAAGGCTAAAACCCGAAATAGGATCAATCTACAAGAACAATAGGCTAACAATATGTAAAATATAATAACTCTTTTACCTCAAAAGAGTAGGATGATATGAAGAGGAAGATGGGCTAGCCTCCAAGAGTAGGATGCCTCAAGAGGTGATACCCACGAGCAACACCGGACGAGTGTTAGGACGAGAACACGAGAAACCGACCACCCGAGCCCTCCTTCCTTTCCTTGTTTCGGCCGAACCTTAGGGAGAGGGAGAGAGGAGAGTTTTTTATTGCACTTCAATTTGAAAGACAAGACAAGTTTGCATGTGTAGCTAGTGGGTGTTTATATCAAAAAAAATGTCCAAGAGTCACAACACAATATTGGTTTGTTGGGGTGGTGGTGGGTCCCACCCAACCGGCCACACTCTCTCTTGTTTTTTTTTTTTTTTTTTTTTTTTGTTTCATTTATATATATATATATATATATAAAACTAGCCTACACTATTATAAAACTATTTTATAATCTTTTCTTAATTATTTAACCAATTAAATAATTAAATAAATAAATAATCCAAATTATTTATTTTAATCTTTCAAGTGCAATTTTTCAGAAAAACCGATTTCCTAAACTTTGTGTTCGGTATTCGTTTAAAGATCATATCTTAAACAAATACAATCCGGTGTCTATCTAGCTCGTTATTGGGTATGACCCGACTTGGATCAAGCACAGTTAGCCACATTAATCTAAATAAGTGTCTCGGGCATACGAAATTCCAACAATCTCCCACTTGAACGAGATACGTAGATAATTAATGCTAGTGGTGAATCCCGCCTAACTCGGTCCACCACCCCTAATGTGTTTGACGAAGTGTCATTCAATAACATCATCCTCTCCAAGTACCCTACTTGAAAATGATTTAGGTGAATCAATCATTATATCCCTTTGTTACTAGATGTCATGTTGGATCTAAGAGACATAGGCGATCATTCTCTTTACAATTCAACTTTATCAGGCCTTAGACATCTAAACTCTCAACACATAAGAGGAACAAATTCCATCTTGACTGTATACGCCTCTCACTATCACTTTATACTCCACCTGAGTTCATCCTTATGTACCATCTTTTACGAATAGCGAAGGGCAGAGTCAAAGTGTAATACTTGGTGAAAATCAAGACCCAGTATACATCTCAGGTCTAAGGATAATATGAAATTCTCCTTTACTCAAAATTACTAATGATCAGGTCCATTGACTCCATGTAGTAATATTGAGAGCGGGTCAGTCCAATATTCGTATCCCACAAATATCTATGAACCTTGGCAGCAAACCTATGCTCCATATTCATTCCTTATGAATATCCACCAATCCTAGTTCATAATAGTCTTGCTTCATATTTGTTCCCACAAATGTGATCGACTACGGACTTTTAGAATAAGATAACTTATTCATGGATTAAACATGCAAAATTAGAATTTAACTCAAGATTCCATAATCATATAAAAGAGTTAAATTACAAAAGTCTTTTAAACGTAAATACAAAATAGATCAAATCCAATTACTAGAATATCGGAGTCCTAAGCCACTCGCATGACGCTCATGTTTCGGTCTTTCTAGGAGCTTCGTGAATGGATCCGCAAGATTTTGATCAGTTCCAACTTTGCGAATACATATCTTTCCTTTTTCAACTTCATCCCTTATGTAGTTGAATCTCCGCTCTATGTGCCTTGTCTTTTGGTGCGAACGAGGTTCCTTGATTTGTGCAATCGCACCCTCGTTGTCACAAAAGATTTCTAGGGGGTCTTGAATGGAAGAGACCACCCCTAGATCAGTAATGAATTTCTTCAACCATGCAGCTTCCTGAGCTGCCAATGAAGCGGCGATGTATTCTGATTCTGTAGTGGACAATGCTACCACTTCCTGTTTTGAGCTCTTCCAAGAGACAGCTCCTCCATTAAGAGTGAACACATACCCAGACTGTGATCGAGAATCATCTCGATCAGTTTGGAAGCTCGCATCCGTGTAACCTTTTATAGCGAGTTCCTCCTCACCAGATCCATATATCAGAAACATATCCTTAGTTCTCCTAAGGTATTTCAATATGCTCTTAACAGCCATCCAATGACTGTTTCCTGGATTCTGTTGATATCTGCTTGTCATGCTCAAAGCGCATGACACATCCGGTCTAGTACATATCATCGCATACATGATGGATCCTATAGCAGAAGCATATGGGATTTGTTTCATCGTCTCTTGCTCACCCTTTGAGCTTGGACATTGAGCTGAACTCAATATGGTCCCTCTTTGAATAGGTACAAAACCTTTCTTGGAGTTTTCCATCTTGAACCTTTTCAAGATCTTATCAATGTATGTACTTTGGTTCAAACCTATCAAGCGCCTTGACCTATCCCTATAGATCTTTATTCCCAAAATATAGGCAGCTTCACCAAGATCCTTGATGGAAAATCTACTTCCAAGCCAAGCCTTAACGCTTTCCATGGTTGGAATGTCATTTCCAAATAGTAGAATGTCATCGACATACAATACTAAGAAGGTAATTATACTCCCACTAGCTTTCTTATACACACAAGCCTCATCAGCGTTTTTGATGAACCCAAAACTTTTGATTTCTTCATCAAAACGATGATTCCAAGTTCTAGATGCTTGTTTCAATCCATAGATTGATTTCTTTAACTTGCATACTTTATTAGGATGTTTTGGATCGACAAAACCTTCAGGCTGAACCATATAGACATCTTCCTCAAGATATCCATTTAGGAAAGCGGTCTTGACATCCATTTGCCAGATTTCATAATCATAATGTGCAGCTATGGCAAATAATATCCTAATAGACTTAAGCATTGCCACAGGCGAAAAAGTTTCATCATAATCAACCCCTTGAGTTTGAGTGAAACCCTTAGCTACAAGTCTTGCTTTATAAGTATCCAAGTTTCCATGCATATCAGTTTTCCTTTTGAAAACCCACTTACTTCCAACAGCTTTGGAGTTGAGTGGTGGTTCAACCAATTCCCAAACTCGGTTGTCATACATGGATTGCATCTCAACATTCATGGCTTCAAGCCATTTGTCACAATCATTCTTGGACATTGCATCACGGTATGTGGTCGGTTCATCCGAATCTACCACGTAGCAACCTTCTACAAAAAATCCATATTTTTCAGGTGGATTGCTAATTCTACCAGATCTGCGAACGTTTTGTGTGTTTTGATCAACCACTTGATCACTTTCAACAACCTCTTGTTGAGTGCTAGTATCAACCAATTGTGTATCATCTTGTGATTCTTGATCCTCATCAAATTTCACTGTTCTACTATTAGTTCCTTCCTCAAGGAACTTAGTTTCCAAGAACTTACCCTTTCGAGCAATAATAACATTTTGCTCACTAGGATCGTAAAAGTAATATCCTAAATCATCTTTAGGATAACCTATAAAGATACACTTAGTGGATCGGACTTCTAATTTGTTTGGGGTGTATTGCTTTACATAAGCTTCACAACCCCAAACTTTTAAGAATGATAGCGATGGAGCCTTTCCATGCCATACTTCAAAAGGTGTCTTCTCCACTTTCTTGGTTGGAGCCATATTCAATATGCGAACAGCGGAAAGTAAAGCATAGCCCCAAAATGATAGAGGTAAAGTGCTTCTAGCCATCATTGATCGAACCATATCTAATAGGGTACGATTTCTCCTTTCAGACACACCATTATGTTGTGGTGTTCCAGGTGGAGTAAGTTGTGAAATAATTCCACAACTCTTAAGATGATCTTGAAAAACACCACTTAGATATTCTCCTCCTCTATCACTACGAAGTACTTTGATTGTTGTTTTGAGTTGTCTTTCTACTTCAGCTTTGAAGTCTTTGAACATTTCAAAAGCTTCATCTTTGTGTTTCATTAAGTACACATAACCATATCGACTATAATCGTCAATAAAGGTAATGAAGTATCTTTCACCATTCCTAGTCATTGGTCTAAAAGGACCACATACATCCGAATGTATGATACCTAATAATTCTTTTGACCTTTCAAAAGTTTTATTAAAGGGTTGCTTTGTCATTTTGCCTTGTAAACAAGATTCACATACATCAAATGAATCAAACTCATTGGTTTCTAGAATACCACTCTTGCGAAGAGTTTGCATGCGATTCTTGCTTATATGTCCAAGGCGACAATGCCAAAGATAGGAATCACCCAAGTCCTTCTTGAGTTTCTTGGTGTTGACATTATACATTGAACTACTATGTGACATACCACTTTGATCTATTTCATATATACCATTCATGGGTATAGCTTTAAAGTAAAATATGCCATTCATCAAAACATGAATATCATAATCAATAAACTTAAGATCAAAGCCACATTGTTTTAAAAGGGACACGGAAATAATGTTTCTCCTTAACTTAGGAGCATACAAAACATTTTTCAAAATTACTTCCAAACCACTTGGAAGCTTTAACATGTAGTCTCCTTGAGCTTGGACTTCAACTCTTGCTCCATTGCCCATAAAGAGACTAATGTCCCCTTTGTTGAGTTGCTTACTTCTTTTGAACCCCTGCAACAAATTGCAAATGTGAGTTCCACATCCGGTATCAAGTACCCATGTATTTGAAGAAATAACATTTAGTTCAACATATATAGTAAAGATAATACCTGAGGTTTGCTCCGCATCCCTCTTATCTTTTAACGCTTTGAGATAGGTCGGACAATTCCTTTTCCAATGACCTATCTCTCCACACTCAAAGCATGGATCTTGCGTTGCAACCTTTTGCTTCTTTTCCTTCGGTTTGTAGGGCGTGATGGCTTTCCTCTTTCCCTTTCCTTGGACGTGGCCCTTGCCCTTAGCAACACTTGCTTTGGGGTTGAAGTTATGTCCCCTTTTGCCTTCATTGATTGTTAGAACGGGTAAAACCCTTTTACCCATTCCCGCTTCGGCCGTTCTTAGCATTGCGTGAAGCTCACCAATGCTTTTGTCCCATCCATTCATGTTATAATTCATGACAAAAGTTTCAAACCTTTTGGTTAATGAGTTGAGGATCAAATCCGTAGCCAACTCATTAGACACGGGACAATTCAACCTATTAAGCTTTTCAATGTAGCTTTTCATCTTTAGGACATAAGATGAGACGCTTTGGGTTTCCTCCATACGACATGCATGAAACGCTCGAACCGTTTCGAAACGTTCCGCTCTAGCTTGTTGAAGGAACATTTCCTTCAATTGAGTTATCATGTCGTATGCCCCATGATGCTCGAAATCCTTTTGGATTTCGGGAATCATAGTTGCTAACATGAGGCAAGAGGCTTGTACCGAATCTTTGGTGTACGTGACCCAATCGTTATAAGCCTCCTCATCTTCCACGTTAGGCTCGTCGGGAATGGGATCGTCTAAGACATATGATATCTCTTCTTGCTTGAGAACTATTCTCAAGTTGCGATACCAATCCATAAAGTTATTATGGTTTAGACGATCCTTTTCAAGGATGGTTCTTAAGGATAGGTTACGGGTGTTATGGGTAGAGGTGTTTGCATTGTTAGCGGCCATCTACAAAATTTAACAAAGTTCTATTTTAGTATTATAAACAATTTTAATTATTAATACCCTTTTATACCACATTTTAAATAATAATTAAATTCTAGAATCCAACGATAAATCAAATTTCGGTTAGGTGACCTTTATCCCGTCATTTGATTTAACAAGGTAGTCAACCTTGACAATTGCAACCCTTTGCAACTTCTAGAGGTATGGGACCATTCGAAATCCTTATTTCGTGTTGGCATGTTTATCCCATCAACACCATTGGATCCCATGCTTAGGTGACCTTTATCACATGGTTTCCAATTCAAGTCGTCCTACTTGCATAAACATGTAAGATTAACATACAAGTGGTTAGGTGACCTTTATCCCACAAATATGTTAATATTACCCTAAGTATATTAGTTTGCTTGAAATGGTTAGGTGACCTTTATCCCATTTAAAGTTCCCTAATACGTTAAGTGTTATACAAAAGGATGGTGTTTAGACTTGTTTCCTTGGTAATTAAGAAAAAGGGATTTTAAGTTTTCCAATATTCTAGATTTAGGAAACTTATTTACCATGTTCTAACATGCATTTAGTAACATGGTTAAATGAAAACGATTTTCACCGGTTCTAATTATAATAAAACCATTTTTATTATAGGCGTGAGACGGCTATTTAATTATTTTATAAATACTACGTGTCACGTCAATTACCAATAATTATTAGAACCCATTTTATATGTTTGTTTTATAAGATCTATGTGACGGATTGATATCCTATATCTACCATTCAAACACAATCAAACAAGCATACAAACACCATAAGGTCAACCATAAACACGAGCCTCTAAGCGGACCACACTTGTTGGCCGAAACAAGTGTGTGTCCTAGTCTTATCCTAAGGGACATAACATGACACAAGGATGAGTGATATGCTCCCACTTGATCTTGCATCCAATGCTACAAGTGTCTCCTCTTTAATTTGTTGTGATTTCAACTTGGGCTTTTTAGTGGGCCTTGGACTTCCATAAGCTTCCTTGGGCCTAAAAGGTAAATTTGGGCTTTAATGGGCTTTGAATCCCAAATCGGCTTGTGAGGCCCAATTAACCCAAATAAGCCCAATAGGCCCAATCCACCAAAATCTTGTAATTCTTCAATTTACAACAAATATATCCTAATACATTTGGTCTAAAATAAAGAAAATTACAAACAACCTATTTACTATTACAACCATTTGTAAAAATAAATACAAGCCATAATTACTATTACATTCCAAATGAGTAATAATATAGATAAATCACAACACACAATCACAACATCCACATCGGTCTAGGCTCGGTTTGGGGACTAACTTACAAATAAATACATATCCAAATATATATTTAAAGACTAAAAAAAAACCCCTCACGGTTGTTATTGGGCTTCGGCCCAACAAAAGTTATTGGGCTTCGGCCCAATTAAAAAAAAAACGCCGGCCCAAAGGGCTTCGGCCCATTTTAACCTCACGGCCCAAATGGGTTTCGGCCCATTTGGCCAAAAAAACAAATTTTTTTTTTTTTTTTTTTGAACTTTAACATCCATATGTTAAGATCTTGGGTTTTATAAAATCTCATGCATGTTAATTTTATAAAACCAAAGGGGAAAAACTAAAAGTAAACCTATGTCCTTGTAACCGGCTCTTGATGCCAATTGTTGGGTTTTAGCATCTATTTTAGAGTATTAGTTGAAACATTTTCACTAATCTAGCAACGGAAGCATGATAATATTTACAACCTATTGTTAATTTTATGAAACATACCAATATGTAACAAGGCTAAAACCCGAAATAGGATCAATCTACAAGAACAATAGGCTAACAATATGTAAAATATAATAACTCTTTTACCTCAAAAGAGTAGGATGATATGAAGAGGAAGATGGGCTAGCCTCCAAGAGTAGGATGCCTCAAGAGGTGATACCCACGAGCAACACCGGACGAGTGTTAGGACGAGAACACGAGAAACCGACCACCCGAGCCCTCCTTCCTTTCCTTGTTTCGGCCGAACCTTAGGGAGAGGGAGAGAGGAGAGTTTTTTATTGCACTTCAATTTGAAAGACAAGACAAGTTTGCATGTGTAGCTAGTGGGTGTTTATATCAAAAAAAATGTCCAAGAGTCACAACACAATATTGGTTTGTTGGGGTGGTGGTGGGTCCCACCCAACCGGCCACACTCTCTCTTGTTTTTTTTTTTTTTTTTTTTTTTTGTTTCATTTATATATATATATATATATATAAAACTAGCCTACACTATTATAAAACTATTTTATAATCTTTTCTTAATTATTTAACCAATTAAATAATTAAATAAATAAATAATCCAAATTATTTATTTTAATCTTTCAAGTGCAATTTTTCAGAAAAACCGATTTCCTAAACTTTGTGTTCGGTATTCGTTTAAAGATCATATCTTAAACAAATACAATCCGGTGTCTATCTAGCTCGTTATTGGGTATGACCCGACTTGGATCAAGCACAGTTAGCCACATTAATCTAAATAAGTGTCTCGGGCATACGAAATTCCAACAGATTCGTGTTCAGGTTACCCTCAAAAGTATTAGGTTCGTGTCGGTTGAACCAAACAACCTGCGAACACTGCCCGTTAACAGCCCTAGTTAAAAGTGGCACAGAGTTCAAGTTTAAAACATAAAACCCCCTTAATCAAGATAAGCCACCTAACAACAATACATGTAACTAAAAAAAAAGTTTAAGTAAAAAATTACCAGTTATATACCTGCAAGATTCGTGGATTAGTTTGCAACATTAAACAGAAATCTTGAAACCGTTGACTGTTTTGCTCATCTTAGTGTCACGAGATAATTTTCCTCCAAACTCAATAAATAGATAACATTAAGTTCTACCCATCACATGCTACAGTTCATATAGACGAACTGGCATGGCGTAATGTCACATATAAAATAACCACGAGGACTGAACAAAAGTTCTATCATACACGACCATCCTTACAGGGCATATCAAAATTCATGAAATTAAAATTAAACTTATAGTAGGATAATGTGACCGAAGTTTTATGCGTGCCATTAACTGAAACCACCAAACATTAATTTCCTTCAACAATCAACGAAACAGTTCGTGATTACCTGACGAGAAGACGCTAAGTCTCCGTTTGGATTCGCTCTACCAACAGATCGAGGTGCGTTCTGATTGCATCCATCTGAACACAATTCTCTGTTCCGATTCGCCCTATTAGCTTTGAAACTGTTAACAAAAAATGTACCAAATCAAAAACAGCCATAATACCCAAATTTTACAAACCCTAAATCTTGTCTACTTGCTGGTTACATAATCAACGTAGATAACATTGAACAAATGCTGCAAATTAAAGGAATAAACATACCGATAGAGATTCGAGACCAAATCAGCATAAAATTTCAAAAGAATCCACAACAAATCAGATGTTGAGATGTTCGTTGGTGTGAAACACTGAAACCTAATTTTCGAATCGTAAGCCGAACCAATAGTTTTTTATTCAATTAATTGAGGACTTACCAATTAGAATTTGACGGAGAGCGGTGGATGTGCTTCGATTCGTTGTGCATCTGGATCAATTAGTGTTTAAGGTATCTGATGAAATGGGGTTAGAGTTTGTTGGGACAGTACATGGGAGATGAAAACTGCATATAAGATCAGCAGGGGATATGACCCGCGACCCGCGAGACCCATGAACGGGCCAAACCGGGCAAATTCAATGAGAGGCTGTCATTTGAAAATCAAGCAATCTGATAGCTTTAGAATGGGTGGGGAGCGATGTGAGAGTGACACGTAGGAGTTTATGGTAGACAATTATATATATAGTTATATATATCTATACTATATATAATGCATGAGTGAAGGACTTCTTAAATTTTAAAAGGTACAATCACTATTGATTTAAGTATAATTACTAATGCAATCAATTTTGAAATCTAGGGGTAGTATAGTCTTTGCTTACTATGATCATGTACGGTTAAATTTTAACAATTTAGTTTGTTTCAAACTTACAATTATGGTCCTTAAAGTCAAGGGTAAGTTTTGCTAACTTCTTAAATAGTTACATATTAACCCCCTTATTCTAAACAAACAACCCCACAAAGTTTTAACGACAATTAACTTTTTTACATGTTAATATTTTTATAAAAAAATTACATCATAAAAACGAGCATTTTTATTCTCTTTAAATTGAGTATGATATTGTTATACTTTTTAAAATTTTAAAAAATAACATGTTACGTGACATGTAATTAGGGCCGCAACGGGTCTGGTGGGCATGAGTCATGTTTCAGACCGAGTTACCAGTTCACCGACGAATTGTTACATGTCCGACGCAGCATTACATGCATACTATAGTCAGGCTGCGTGCGTACTATAGTGAGGTCACCGCTTATGCGTTCGATGTCGTGTTTGAGCGTGTACCTTGCAACATCGCGCGGGCACCAAGCTAGTATATATATATAGGCGTTGGATCATTTCAGAATATATAAATCTATATCTATATTACATATAAAACATTTTAGAAGGACAAAATGGTATTTATCATTTTCCGGTGAGACGCCGGTATAATAATTAAATAATTATCCCTTCACCTATTCTACGGTTTCAGATCTTCCTCAGGCGAACATTCAATTTGATTGATTGCTTCTTCAATTACTTCACCTCTTCCTCTTCATGCCAATCGTTTGCTCTCCCTTGTTGATTGAAAAGCATCAATAGTTAAAGGAATATTGGATTTTAATAATCCCTATTAAATCCAATATTAAATGGTATTGGCCGATTAAATGGTATTAATTGAAAAGCATTAATAATCCCTATTAAATGGTATTGGCCGATAATAATCCCTATTCATTTTAACGCCACTGGCGGTACTAAATTCAAAAAAGTTGGCCCCCAATGGTCCCCCGTTAAATATGACTTAACGTTGTTATAGTTTTTTCTGAATTTCAAACCAATGTTTTAGGGCTTTTGATTGTTAAGAGGATACGCGTCGATTGGTGTAAGACTTAGTTCGAAACAGTGCTTCAAAATGACGAAACAATGCTTCAATTCGGGTGTTTGAAATTACAATCAACCAAAATCAAGTCGTTTGAATCATTGTTTGGAGCTAAGTTTTATATCATTCGACTCGTATCTTCCTTCCGGCTAATAGCCCTAAAAAGTTAGTTTGAAATTCAGAAAAAAGTATAACGTCGTTAAGTCCTTTTTAACGGGGGACCATTGGGGGCCAACTTTTTTGAATTTGGGACCACCAGTGACGATAAAATGAATAGGGATTATTATCGACAAATACCGTTATTAAAACCAATATTCCATAGTTAAAGCCCTATCATTCTCTTATTAAATTAAAGCCAACATCGATTGAAGCAACATCGGTAATGAATCAATCACATCTGTTATCATACTCCAACTATTCTAATTCTAATCTTGAAACTCGAATAGGCCACGGCAATCTAATTCTAATCTTGAAACTCGAATAGGCCATGGCAATTTCTGTATGTCAAAGATGAGCTTTTTCGTGCTTGTGTAATTCAAGGTTGGTATACAACCATTTGATTCTGGACTCAATTGATAAGTTGAGGTACTCATGTTCATAGCTGTGATAGCACCCAAAAGTTTATTGCATTTTCAGAAACCAATGCTTGTTAATTATGCAGTATTTTATTCACATATTAATCTAGCTTTTAATTATAGCGAAAATGCATATAATACATATTGATAATCAGATGGTTGGGCATGAAGTACAATATGTTGATTAGCAATACCATAAGTGATCCATGAAAGTTAAAAAGCATATTTTGATGTTTTTTTTAATTGATTATTTTTATTTTGACTTTAGGATTCAACAATGTTTAAGCTATTTGGGGAGTAGATTCAACCATCAAGCTAACGGTATGCATAAAAGATTTTTTGAGATTACATGTATGTTAAGTAGGATGATTTTAGTCATGTTACTTGATTTATCTTGTACTACAAGTGACTTGATATTGGGATGCTTAGTTTTACGAATGAACCCCGACGTAGTCATGCCACTCATCTCTTAAACCCTATAATAATCACCATATGTTTAATTTTACATCATCATTTATTATCGAAATTTAACCCTTTCAATTTTACTGGCTATTTGTCCAGGACATCACCTCTTATGGTCAATTCTGCCTTTGGTAAGGGAATTTAGGTGATTATAGACCGTAGTTAGTTTGAATGCCTGAGGGATAAGATAGGTCCAATCTAGTAATATTATGATATTATTTTCCACTCCTGATCAATTTACAGTTTTAAAACAAAAAAATGGATTGGAAAACCTATATCGATATTTGAGTCAGCCTTTTCTTTTTAAATTTTTGAGTCTTTGGATAAAATGCGGGAGAGAGAAGGCAGGTTCAGTCCTGTAATATTATGATATTATTTTTCACACTTGCATTTACAATTTTTAGAACAAAAGCCTCGATTGAAAAACCTATATCAGATTTTGAGTCGACTTTTTTTTATCTTTATTTTTGAGTCGTTGGGTAACTTTTATTCCAAATAGAGACGACCCATGATGCTGAATTTGAAGAAATTAACGGATGAAAGCGGTAATTAGTTTGGAGCATATTATGAAATATGATATTATGGCAATTATTAAATATGATACAGCTCCTGGCTATTCCTATATCTTTTGTCAAGTTTGACTCTTTAGTCAAAGCTGGCCTTTTAAGGGTCAAAAGTGATGTTTGGCCAATGAAACTTTTGTTATTACATACTCATTTTTTACTTTTTTTTGTTTTTTTTTGTCAATGATGATATCTGGTGGACCCAATATTTTAGCCGATCTGGATCGGTTCTGCAGCTAGTTGCAGAATCTGTATAGGTTTAAATGTTTTTTGAACATCCCTTTAGATATAGTGTGATTGTCCAACATCTCACGTTTAGTTCAATGAAGCCATTTCATTGATGGAAGTGATCAAAGATCATGGACTTAATATTGAGACTTTAGCTGCATATGTTGCAATGTATGACGGATTGACTGTTGGCATCTGAAATTATATAAAACATCTGCAATATATAACAAGATAACAACCAGCTATTATGTAAGAAGTTTAAAAAAATTGCAGTTAACATGTTTTTTTATAGATAGAGAAGAAACATAATCCGATGTGTCTATTTTGGTGAAGAAAAATGCATACACAGATGGACACTCTAAGCCTGAACATTTTGTTTATTTAGATTTTATAATTTGCACTGTATAAAATAATTATTACACATTAACTAATATCTCGAAATAAATAAATATTTTCGTATATATTTATTTGTATAGTCAGTGTTATTTCAACTACTATTTGAAATGGTTTATTTTGGTTTATCTAAGACCCATCAAATAGTAATCGCTGCTTGACTTGAATTAGTACGGGTCGTGTTAGCTTTGTTAGATTCGGGTTCGGGTTTGTTAGCTTTGGGTTCAGGTTTTCATGAGTACGAGTACTTTTGGGTTCGAGTTATGAGATTTCCTGGCCTGGTTTTGTTAGCTCATACTTTTGTTAGGTTCGGGTCGGGTTTGTTAGCTTTGGGTTCGGATTTTCATGAGTACGAGTACTTTTGGGTTCGAGTTACAAGTTTTCATGGTCAGGTTTTGGGTTGCGGCTACACATGCATACAATCTATATAAGAAAAGGTTAAAGATGCCTAAAGTTTTCTTAACTTATTAAAACATGATAATTTATTTACTGTTTTTTTTTGGTATCCAGATGCATCAAATCGGGTATTTCTCAGCAAAAGATCGGGCTCACGGATTATAAAAAGAATATGGATTTTTGGCAACTCAAAAAATGGGACGATATTTTCCCGGTTAAGTGGCACATCGTTAAGGATGTTTCTTTTGGATTAAGAATAATAAAAGGGTATGTATCTTTTACGGTTTTATCACGTAAAAAATGGTTATAATTGGCACAATTAACTTAACTAAAATTAAAGAGGACAGAGGAGGATATGTTAGTCTAAATTTAGGCCTTATTTTCTTGATTATTATTATATTTGGTATATTGCAATCAATAACTAATTTTTGGGAATTTAGTTTAATGTCTTAGATGTGGCAAGATTTTATTTCGAAGTCAAAAGAGGGTTGGATGTGACTCACACTTTTGCTCAACCGCAACCGGTCAAGTAAGTGTAAAGTTTTTGTAACAACACTTGCTATTAGATCAGTCGTCTTATTGGTGGGAGGTTCTGGAAATACTTGCACTTTTTGCATGTCACTTTGTTTGAGAAGTATAAAAAGAAAAGGATGGAACTAATTATCTAATGTTTTATAATAAATGAGTCGTGTTTAGTTTTTTAGATGTGTGTATTTGTAGTGTTAACAAAATACAAAGTCTAAGAAAACAAAATGTGAGATTTTGTAAATAAAATATGTATATTTTTTAATCTGGTTAAACCGCCATAGTTCAAACAGAGGATGGTCATACAGACTCAATTGAACCATATATGTAAAAGATATTGATGGTTTTTTTCTTTTCTTTCCTTTCAGAATTATCTTGAAGACTGGTATGATTTGGTGAAGCTCATTATGCTAATTTAGCAAGCCGGATTCTATTTTTATTATTTCAGAAGTTACATTGAAGAGACCATTCATAATAATGGAAACTAGCATGTTGAGGATTCCATAAATTCCAAGCAAGGTGAGTTAAGAACTTACAATACACCTATTTTTTATGCTTACTTTTCATTGGAAATTTGAAACCATGCTTGTATGCTCCGTTTTTATATAGAAGTGGTTGAAAGTGTACACGTGGCGGACAATAATACTACTAATCAAGTTGTTATTCTACCCGAAACGTAGTTTCCAATTCTCCAGAGAGCGTGACGGTGGAAGTGGTGATTGTGGAGTTTATTAATGTTATCGAATGTTTGTTTAACTTATTTTATGTTCCTCCGTTTACATTCATTAATTTATTCATGCATATACAAAAATATTTAAACGAAACTAAAAAGTCTATTAATTCTTGGGATACTTGTAATGTTTTATTTTATTGATATTTAGGTTATCTAATGTGACCTTTATAGTACACTTAAACTTGGGATATTGGCGGAGCTTTCTTTAAATGCTAAAAAAAGTGAAGAGGTAGGTCCCAGCAGAGCCCAGTTGGACCCGCAAGACTCACCTTAAACAGGGACGTCTGCACAGAGACCAACTGGATCCGCAGGACCAACCATGCTCAGAGAAGTGACGTCCTTACGCGCAGTATGCAAGCTGGTCCCGCAGGAAATGCCTCCCATGGTGAAGGACTCCGCCTGTTCCCGCAGCCTCGGATACAAGCCATGAGGGAAGGCCACCCGCGCAGCATGGCTACACGCACAAGGTACTTAGCTCTCAATCGTTCAGTGTCACCTGAAGGAATGAGCCAAGCCGGGAGCAATCCCGCACAGAGGCGGGAGGGGGAATACTCCCGCCCAAATAAGCCAGTCCGTATACTGAAGGATCTTTTACTGTACCTGACGAGGTATGGGCAAAAGATCTGATCAGAGATGCGACAGCTCACTGACAGCAGCATGGCAGACAGCACGCCACAGCACTGTGACCAATAGCCGCCGCCTACCCACCAACTCCTGCCATACCACGTGCCTAGCCTGTAGTTGGCAGAAGAGGAAGAGTGCACGACACGCCTGCTCTGTGTCAGCCGCTACCTATCCACCACTCACAGGCAGGGCACGTGCATAGGTTACAGTTGGTAGCGTGTTGGGCCGGCTAAACCCCTTGGAAACCTACCTTCGGCTATAAATACCACAAATGGTATGATCATCAGATCTTATCATATTATCATCATATATACCTGATATCTGCTCTAGCAATCTCTTAATATACTTTTATATTTAAAGAGCAATCTAGTCTGATTCTCACGCCGGAGGGTGGTCACAAGGAGGAACCCCCCCCTTCTCAGTGACGAGCTCACGGTGTCTGTTTTGCAGGTTATCAGAAGAACCATCTTCCAAGGGTCTAACCCCTCGTGGGAAACATCTCTCCAACCCCCAGGTTACCAGTAACTTGCCCGGGGTCCGGTTAGTGTTTCTTCATTGGCGCCATCCGTGCATAAAGCTAGAACTACAATTTTCTCCAGTTTTTTCAAAACTTTATACAAAAGATGGTTAGAGAAATTCCGGTAACCACAACCCCAGCTATTGGGGGGAATACCGGCAACACAGTTTTTACAAACACTACTCCGGCTACCGAAGCCGGAGCAAGTGAAGTAAATTTTACGAACACTACCCCACTTACTAAAGCAGGGGCAAGTGCAGTAAATGACCGCCTACTGGGATCCACCGATACCCAGTTTGAAAAACGAAGACTCCCCCGCCAGACTCTCGACGAAGTCAAGGCATGGGCGGAGGCACGACAAAAGGAATTCCAGGCTGAGTTGAACGAACGCTTGCGTTCCGTGCAACAGGCCGACGAATTCGAATACTGGGAGGATGACTCGGAGGAATCCGACTCCGACGCGAACCCTCGTCATAAGGCAAAAGGGAAGCGTAAAGAAACGGAAACCCAACCGAAAAGGCATTTTGGACAAGCCTTCAAACCAAAAAGCATAGATGGAAGTCCACGAGACTTCTCTAAAACGTTCAGACCAAACGTTACAAATGCAGGAACGTCCAAATTTGCAAGGGACATTGCTGAAGCAATTGCCCCGAAAAGTGCTAAACAAATGCCTAACATAGGCACATATGACGGCCTATCTGATCCAGACGATCATTTGAACAGGTTCATAGCGGGGGCAACCGTTAGCAATTGGACGGAACCCACGTGGTGTTACATGTTCCAAATGACGCTGGTGGGGGCTGCTAGGGCTTGGTTTGATCGTTTACCGGTTAACCACATTTACGACTGGGCAGACTTCCAGCAGAAGTTTAGCCAACACTTCAGCCAGCAGCGAAAGTATACCGAGGAGCAATGGACAATCCTCAAATGCACACGGGAAGAAGATGAATCTCTGCCAAACTTCATCACTCGCTTCAACTCAAAGAAGTTAAGTTTGGGCAATATCAGCGAGGATCTTGTTCGCGCAGCCTTCATCCAGGGCGCGCAAGACCCAGAGCTTATCCGCACCCTAACGGGTAAAGATGGAATGCCATCCACATGGGATGGCATCATGACAGCAGCCAAACGCTATGCGGAAACGGAGAAGCAACTGGGTAGAGACCTTCCGCAGAACACAAACCTTTACACCCAGAGGACGAGAGAGGACAACGTCCTCACCGCCCGGTTGAACAAAAAACGGAAGCAAGGCATTTGGCAGTCAAGGGTAAACTTTGACACCTCATCCGGCTTACAACACCGATTGGGTGAAAGGGATAATGTAAAGCCGCACCGGAACCCCAGATGGACGCCACTTACCAAAAGCGTCACTGACATATTTGCTACTGAAGAGCTCCCATGGCCAAAGCCTCCAGAAATCCGACATCGTCACGATGCTGATCGGAGCAAGTACTGTGATTATCACAGAACAAAAGGCCACAACACTGAAGAATGCATAGACGTAAAAGACATGGTCGAAACATTCGTCAGAGATGGGACGCTCGCGCACCTCGTGGCGAAATAAAAGCTAAGCAGGCAGGCAGGTGCGTGTGGAACCACGGCTGGGGTAAACACGAATAAAAAATCAGCTTCAATAGAGACTACATGCTGCGTAAAGAACGAGATCCCGAAACAGGTGCGTGTCGGCTCGATGGCGCTCCCATCCCAACATGGAAGGGAGCTCATTTACACAGTTTGCATGTAAATCAATTCCAATTTGTAAAGAAAAGGCCAAGAGCCACTTCTAATGGAAATGATTCTCTCTAGAACATCGAAGCTGATGATTTTACATTTATACTTTTCTGGACACTAATATGCCGGTTTTCACCGCATAATTACGTGAAGTCATTGCATGGGAAGGCGGTCCTACCCGCACGAACCCAATAACGTAACAAACCTTCACGCAGGTCAGTTGAAGGGGAAAAAATTCAGCACCCAAAAATGAAAGTGCCGGTCTATCCGCATGAATCATTAAGGAAACTGAATAATAACCTGTCAACAACCGCGCGTCGAACGGTTAAAACTATCCAACACTGGACGACATTCATATTACGTGAAGTCGTTGCGTGGGAAGGCGGTCTTACCCGCACGAACCCAATAACGTGGCAAACCTTCACGCAGGTCAGTTGAAGGAGTTCATCCCATTAAATGAAAGTGCCGGTCTATCCCGCATGAATCATTCGAAGGAACTGCACCAACAACCGCGCGTCGAACGGTTCAAAACAAAATTCTTAAAAAGATGAGAAAAACCTACACGCAGGTCAGATAAGGGTAAAGTTCTGCCATCCTACTAAGTGCAAGTGACGGTTCTACCCGCACAATCACGAAAGAGGAAGCAAAACTTCACACCTATTATCAACCACGTTCAAAGGTTAACTTATCCTCAAAAGATGAGAAACCTACACGCAGGTCAGATAAGGGTAAAGTTCTGCCATCCTACTAAGTGCAAGTGACGGTTCTACCCGCACAATCACGAAAGAGGAAGCAAAACTTCACACCTATTATCAACCACGTTCAAAGGTTAACTTATCCTAAAAAAAATAAGAAAAACCAGCACGCAGGTTAGATAAAAATTAAAGTTTAGCCATCCTACCAAGTGCAAGTGACGGTTCTACCCGCACAATCACGAAGGAGGAAGCGAAACTTTAACCCACTATCAACCACGTTCAAAGGTTCTTATTCTGAACACTTGGAAAATTGCTAATTTAAACATGCAAGTCATAAGTTTATAAAGCAAGGAACCCAAAGAAGGAAATAACAGTCTTATACGCAAAAAGATTAATATTTCAATGATGTATTACAACAGTGGCCGGGTAACTACCCGCCTAAAAGAAATCTATACAAAGCTAAGTCTATCCTAGCGGTGGGAAGAGATCTTCAGGATCAGGCTTCAGGGCCACCTCCGCTTGGACCAGCACCGTCTGAGCGTGGCTGCCCAAGGAAAGCCTTAAGGATGTTTAGCCCATCATCAGCAGCAGCAGCCTCATTCACCTTCTCCACCACTGGATGCGGGAAGGCAGCGTACTGGTTCACAGCTTGGTCATAAGCAGCTTCAGTATTAACATTGAATAAAGGGAAGTTGGAGGGCGGAAAGCCTCTCTCAGCAAACCCTAGACCAAGCAGGAAGCCAGTCTTCTCCCCATCCTCATGAGAAGCGTTGAGGGCTGCGCTCATCGCATCGTCATAAGAGGTCTCTGAAAGGACCCGACGCGCAACCTACAAAAGAATACAAGTTAGAACATTTTCTAATTACGAGCGGAAAGCGTAAAGAAAAAGATAAAGATACCTGAGGCAACGCTTCTCGAAGCAGCCATTGGAGGGTAGCTTGACTTTCTTTGTAAGCACGTTCGGCTCCGTTTTTATCAAGGTTGGCAAGTTGAACTTCCTTGGCGGCAGCCTCTTCGACGCTTTTGAGTTTCCTTTCAGTGCGGTCAAGCACCCCCCTCTGGTCAAGGATCTCCTGCAGCTTCTTGGCATCTTCCATTGCCAAGGCGTCATGAGCATGCTGAAGAGCCTTTAATTTGCATTTAAGCTGCTCATTCTCTTCGCGAAGCGGCTCAACAACAGCTTCAGCCTTGGCAGCCCTCTCAGTTGAGTTTCGCGCAGTCTCCTTGGCCAGCCGAAGCTGCTCATTCACAGCTTGGGCAGCCTTGGAGCGGGCCTCGAGTCGCGCCTGGACTTCAACCTCGAGGGCCTTGAATGCCTTCTCCTTCTCGGCTGCGGCAGCGGCCAACTGCCGGTTCTCCTCCCGAAGAGCCCGCGCTTCAGATATATCTTTGGCGCGAGCTGCTTTTAACTTGTCGTTTTCACGACAAAGCAGCTCGACGCGGGGCTGCGTTCGGGCCTGGAGAACCCGAAGCTCATTGGTTAGCCTACCCTCTTGGTAGCTAGCCATGGCTTCCCCCAACGCACCATGAGGAGCAGCGTGGCGAGCCCAGTCCACGCACTCCACAGGGGTGCGAAGGGTTGTTCCTCGGCGTATGTTCCATCTTGGAACATACACTTCATTGGAATCCGACACTGCAAAAGAAACAAAGGCAGTTAGGAAAAGATGATAAAAATATATAAGGGAAAAAGAACCCTACGTACCTGTAGGGTCAATAACAGGCCGATAGCCGCCAAACCCATCACCTGAACCTAAAGGAAATCCATCCAACAGGTCAGGCAGACGGGAAGGTGGCATAGATCGGCGGAAAGCCTGGCGCATACCTGATGGTCCGGCCGTCGGTGCCGGTGGCGCAGGTATAGTGGCAGCCGCTGTGGTAGCCATGTTTGGCGCCACCTCCTCAGCAACAGTAACCGCCGGCTCCGTGAAAGATGCTGTAAAAATTGCACTCACGGCCGGCGGAGACACCTTCTCAGCGGGAACAGCCTCAGGAAGGCTGGAACCAGCGGAAGCAGGCGTAGACGCCTGGGTCGACGCCTCGGGAAGGCTGACCGAGCCTACCGTCATTGGCGGGGGAATACTTGCTCCAACTCCACCCTGGAATGCGTCAACATCCACACCTACACAAGCAAAAGTGTTAGAAAAATTTATTTGAAACAACAAATCTAGACAAGAATTATGGGGGTACTCACGGGGTTTCTTGAGCTTGAACGCACGGACGAGCGGGGGCGAACCCGATGGAGTCGGCCTCTTGACACCGGTAACCGTCGTCGCTGCCTCCCCGGAGGTAACACCTGCAGCCTCCGGAGCGGTGGTCTCCTCACCACCGGGCTTCCCCGCCACCTCTGCATTATCTGACTCCGAGTCAGATAGGATTACCGGGTCGGCCGTAGAGGCCACCTTCTCCTTGCCCTTCCCGACGGCAGCCTTTTTCTTCCGCACCAGTGGAGGACCTTCTGCGGATTCCTCAGAAGAAGAAATGTCATGAACTCCAGCAGCAGGCACAGCATTGAGAGGTTCAGGGTAGAAGATAGGCTTACCTGGCCGTCGGTGGCTCAGGATCTCTTGGCCTGGCGGGTAAACCTCCACGAACCGACCCGCGGTCTGCTCTAAGATGGGCAACTCGTTCTCGTCCAGAGCACGAGTACCCATCCGCGCGGGACCATCTTCCTCCCGCGGGTTCAGGAGCGACTGAAGATCGTTCCCCTCTGAAATCAACAAGAAAGTTAGTAAAAATCGAAGTCAGCAAAATGAAACAAGACGTACCATAAGGGACAGAGTTCGAACCATATTCAAGGACGATCGGAACCTTATCCGCATTCGCCGCCTTCCACACCCGGCTCATCCCCAACATCACCATCGCCGACTCCGGAAAACGGAAAACCGGGGACTGGACCCGGGAAATCTTCGAGAACCATTCCGCCTCCTCGTAGTTGAGGGCGGGAAGGTTCGGAAGTGCCTGGCCATTCTTGAACTTCATGGCGATGGGGATGGCGCGAGCGGATATGAAGAAGAACTCTCTTCTCCATGAGCGAAGACTCCGCTCGGTGGTACAAATCTTTAAACCCTTGATACGGGTTGTAAGAGTGTACCACCCTTGGATGCACCTCCATGTATAGAAGGTCATCAGGCGATCAACGAGGGGCTCAAGGCCCAGTATCCGGCACACCCACTCAAAGTGCCGGACCTTGGCAATGGCCATGGGGTGCACCTCTGTCAGGTGCACACCGTGCCTCTCTAGGACACGGTACACAAACTTTGTCAACGGAAACCTAAGGTTCCCGTAGACAAAGAATGCAGCATAAACCCCGATCTTGCCACTAGGGGCATCGTACACAGTATGGTGGGGTTCAGGAAACTCAGGCTCGAGAGACTCGAGCATGAACTTCCTGATGATATACTGGTACAGATCGACAGGAAGAGAGCACTGGCATTCGCCAGCAGTCTTCTGGTCATCAGCATCATGAGAAGACATGGTGGAAGAAAGACGAAAAGAGATTTCAGGGTAATGCTTTACTGAACAGAAAAATTCGCCGGAAATTACTTGAGAAGAAGAGATGAAAGTGGAAAGTGTGAATTGCAAATAACCCTCTCCCCCTTTATATAGTAATCGCAATTAATGCGGTGAATTTAATGCGGAGGAGAGAGAAATCAAATGTGCAATGAAACTATGACACGTGGCAAAAAGCAAGCTGGCAACAGCTGTTGAAAGGACGTGTGCCAGTAATTTCGCGGCCACGCGCCCGAAAAATCGCTCCCACGCGCCTGAAAAAGCGACTGGAATGACCATGTTCTGTCACGTCACCATAACTTCCTGCACGTCCTGACACAGTCAGAAGAAACCGTCGCACGACGTTTCAAAGGTTTGGACTTATCTTTTCACCAACCTTTCGAATTTCAAAATTCAAAATTTAAAAAGAAGCGGGAAAATACCCCCTTACCTTGGCGAACAAGTAACCATAAGACGGATGCGGGTACAGTGTTAAGGCAAAACCCTTCACATACCTAGCACCCGCAGGGAATTGAAGCCAAGAAAACCTTGGCGAACAAGTAACCATAAGACGGATGCGGGTACAGTGTAAAGGAAAAACCCTTCACATACCTAGCACCCGCAGGGAATTGAAGCCAAGAAAACCTTGGCGAACAAGTAACCATAAGACGGATGCGGGTACAGTGTTAACGCAAAACCCTTCACATACCTAGCACCCGCAGGGAATTGAAGCCAAGTACCTCGGCAACCAAGTAACTATAAGACAGGTGCGGGTACAGTGTAAAGGCAAAACCCTTCACATACCTAGCACCCGCAGGGAATTGACGCCAGGAATACCTTGAGAGTAAAGTAACCGTAAGACGAGCGCAGGTACAGTGTTAAGGCAAAACCCTTCACATACCTAGCGCTCCGCTGGGAATTGAAACCAAGAAGGATCTTCTGGGCAATGCTTGCGGAAACGGAAATAGCATCCCCGCATAGCGGGAACATCGAGAACTACGTTGTTTGAAGCTCCAGGATGGAATTGGTGGTCTTAACATAATTGATCACTATGTTCAAAACTACCAAAACCTCATGGAAAATACATACAACTGGGACTCAATGCTCCTGACTTGCGAGGAGGTTACAGACCTACCCGCATCATACCCAAAGACCAAGCAGGAAACTCGGGCATTTCTGCAAGTGACAAGGACTTCCGCGGAAAGAATCCCCATGGAAAACCTTACAAAACCCTTTTCAAAACCCTTTGCTCAAGTCCAAAAGTTCACCTCACTTCATTAAACACTCATGAGAAGAACATTGGACTGGGGGGACTTGAAGAGGTAGGTCCCAGCAGAGCCCAGTTGGACCCGCAAGACTCACCTTAAACAGGGACGTCTGCACAGAGACCAACTGGATCCGCAGGACCAACCATGCTCAGAGAAGTGACGTCCTTACGCGCAGTATGCAAGCTGGTCCCGCAGGAAATGCCTCCCATGGTGAAGGACTCCGCCTGTTCCCGCAGCCTCGGATACAAGCCATGAGGGAAGGCCACCCGCGCAGCATGGCTACACGCACAAGGCACTTAGCTCTCAATCGTTCAGTGTCACCTGAAGGAATGAGCCAAGCCGGGAGCAATCCCGCACAGAGGCGGGAGGGGGAATACTCCCGCCCAAATAAGCCAGTCCGTATACTGAAGGATCTTTTACTGTACCTGACGAGGTATGGGCAAAAGATCTGATCAGAGATGCGACAGCTCACTGACAGCAGCATGGCAGACAGCACGCCACAGCACTGTGACCAATAGCCGCCGCCTACCCACCAACTCCTGCCATACCACGTGCCTAGCCTGTAGTTGGCAGAAGAGGAAGAGTGCACGACACGCCTGCTCTGTGTCAGCCGCTACCTATCCACCACTCACAGGCAGGGCACGTGCATAGGTTACAGTTGGTAGCGTGTTGGGCCGGCTAAACCCCTTGGAAACCTACCTTCGGCTATAAATACCACAAATGGTATGATCATCAGATCTTATCATATTATCATCATATATACCTGATATCTGCTCTAGCAATCTCTTAATATACTTTTATATTTAAAGAGCAATCTAGTCTGATTCTCACGCCGGAGGGTGGTCACAAGGAGGAACCCCCCCCTTCTCAGTGACGAGCTCACGGTGTCTGTTTTGCAGGTTATCAGAAGAACCATCTTCCAAGGGTCTAACCCCTCGTGGGAAACATCTCTCCAACCCCCAGGTTACCAGTAACTTGCCCGGGGTCCGGTTAGTGTTTCTTCAAAAAGGTACAAAGTGCCATTTTATACTTGGGTATACATGAGTTGGTTTGGTTCGGTTACTCTTTCAAAACGTACTACAGCTAAACATGTTGGTTATTTAATAAAAATCAAGTCTAATCAACTTTCGTTAACTTGATTATCGCTTCTCAATTGTTTTAGAAAAACTTATCTGCCGTGAAGTACTCAAGTACATGATTAACCGCTAGAATATGATTTTGGTATTTGAAATATTTAGCAAGTATGATTTTGGTATTTTAAATCTTCAGCATTTATCGCCTGCATTATGAAAACAAGTTCCTATTATGGAGTTAGATGCAAATGTTATGGCATTTATGCTTCACTCGTTATACTTTTTTTGATACATTTGGTTCACTAAAAGATGGATTTTTTTCCTTGCTTCGCTGAAATTAGACAAAAAATTTCAAAACATACAAATGTCCATCACAAATCAATTTTTTTCCTTGCTTTGCTGAAATTAGACAAAAAATTTTAAAACATACAAATGTCCATCACAAATCACTAAGTCTCAAAAAGCGCAAAAGAACATCTTGTGCTGACTCAATACCATGACCTTTGTGTGTGTATGTATATATAAGCATCTTTTGTTATTTTCTGCACATAATAACCTAAACATGACTAATAACAACACTTTAGACATTCACTTTATGCAGACAACAGTCCCGCCGCAATTCATAAGTACTGTTGGCACCATAAAGACTTGAAACGCTACCAACCGAGCTCTATGTTGTATCCCCGTCGCAACGCGCGGGCTCTCCCACTATTGTGTGTGTATATATATATATGATTCGGTTCATTTCAGAAGTATTATTAGCGTGAAAAGTGTGAGAAATGGTTCTAACCAATCATATTATTTCTTTTTTAGTTTTTGATTATTTAAATACAAGGTTATATTAGTAAAATATGTTTCTCTTTTTTTTTTTGTAACTAATACCAATTAAACTATATGTAAGTTACAATTCATTATTTATATATATTCATTATGATTTATCTAATCTTTAATTCTATTTTCTTCATGATAAATCGATTCAATTTTCAAAATATTGCTGTAAATTTGCACATTATCCGGTTCATTCGAAGTTATTTTTTATTAATAATATCGATATTGCTACTACATTAACTTTGATATTGTGTATTCTCGTATGGTTATATTTTATACAAATTAAACCTAAAAGACAACTTGATTTTGCTTCATTCACCCAAATCAAGATCCATATATTTTGTCTCCTTAGTCAACCATGATTTAACTAGATAAATTCGATAACACGCACACGAGTTCAAGTTCACCATATTTGATTTGTATGGTGATGTTATTAGATGAACCAGCTTTGTTGTTATTATAGATTCCATTTGATATTTGGAATTCGTTACGACACCATAAATGCATTTTTGTGCATCTACAAACAATAAACAATCTACACATAAACAAACTTCATACTGAGGTTATGAGTTCATCACATTAAACAAAAACACTTATGTACAAACTTTATCCAACTTCTATTAACGGGTCATATACAATTGATAAACTAATTAGCTTAAACAAAAATAAAATATGAATTGAAAACTGGATTAAAATGGCCAAAACACTTGACCAACCAGTATCTTATTATCTTATTACTCTTGAATCAGCCTAAAATTCATTAAGACTATAAAACCTCCAAAACATGTGATTTTTTTTGTCTTTATGTCTGAAAGCATAATCTTGCTCGAGGATAAATTATTAAGTATGACCTGCGAAAAAAATCACATTTTACAAGTGAAACCATGGTAAAAAAAAAGAAACATACAGAAAGAAAACACATGTAACAAATTCAACAATGAAAAAGGCCTATTTAGAATCTTTAAACTAACAATCGATACTAAAACGTAAAGACACGTCAATTAAATGGTGACCTTATTTGAAAAGTACAAAAACTAAGCTTGCCCTACACAGACAATACAATGGCAAGTTACATAACTAATATATATCCTACACAGATAATGGATAACTCATACAGAGTCTCAAAATTTATTCTAATAGAAATAATTAAACAGCTACACAAGTGGGATATGTCCTACACAGAATACATTATCATATCATATTTTTAACTATGGGGTAAATTAGTATAACCGACTTTAAAATTAACATATATACATACCCAAAAAATTTAATCATACACATAACGCGGATTCAATTCCCCTACACATAACCTTCTGCATAACATACATCTTCAGTTAACACTCAATTAGATGTCCATCTCTCCCATCTTCCCAGAAACATTGTCCCTACACCTAACTTCCACAATAAACTAAATATACAACAACCACAATCCTACATACCATCATAATAAAATCAAAATAAGATTATATTATCCATTAGTTTATATTTGAATCAACACATCTTTAATACTGATTACACACAATTACATAGAAAGAACATATACAAAACTGATAAAAATTTCTCACCAAGACTAAATATTGTAGTATACACCCACGAAAACTATTCAAACACTATACCACATAGTTGATTCATTTTGTGTTTGCATCATTCTATATCGTACCTACACATGAATCGAGAGTAATAATCTAACGTCATACCTACACATAAATCGAGCATGCCTACACATGAATCAAGCATGCCTACACAAAAACCAAGCATACCTACACAGGAATCGAACACACCTTCACATTTGTTGAACACCTACACATGAATCGAGCGTACCTACAGATGAATTGAGCATGCTAACCAAACATCATCTATTGTAAACTAAGGAGTTTCATTTGTATTCAAATCAATAAACTAAAGATTAGATTATTCAATTTAGGAATTGAACTGCTAAATTATAAATAAAAAAACAAAGAAAAAAAACCCTAACCTTGAATCGTCAGATACGATAAAGATAATCAGTTTCTTTCAACAAGAACATGGCCTTCTATACATAAAATTATGAATCTTCAAGAGTTTATGCAGATTTGGTGAATCGATTTCAGGGTTTTGAGGATTTCCGTAGAGAGAAACTTGAGGATTTGAGAGTTGATTTAAAATATAATTAAGGGATACAATTATGATGAATGCGTTTCACAATCTGCTTATACAAACAAAACTACCAAATTACCCTTTTGGTATTAAACTTATTAAAATGTAGATACCATTATTACAATAATGCCATTTTCATTATAGACCATTAATCGAACAACATCAAGGGTCACGGTTAACTTCTCGCAATAAAATCACTTCTCGCATGAACCATCCCCTATATATATATGGAAATGATCAAGTGAGAACTCCTATTTAGGAAGAGAATTAAGGAACTCATAACTCAAGGGTTATAATTGTAAATTGCCTCCAATAAAGAACGAGTCTGCATGTGAATCTATGTCAACACAAACCTCATTTCAATAGAGATTAACACATGCGAATCACAGATCATTACAAATCGATTGTTCTGAACACCAATCATAGATTAGTTCAGTCGTCTAACATGTCAATTGCAGGTATCACAATTCGAATATTTAATTCCTTTCTATTTTAATCCTTAAATTGATTGATAATATATGCTTGTTTTATGTATAAATTTGATAGTTTAATTGATTAATCACAAGTTAAGATATGATTAGTAGACAATCGATTGTAATTATGAGTTCGTCAAGAATTAGGAAGACAAAGCCCACAATTTTACCTAATTACTATTAAGTTTTAGATTGTGCAATACATGTATTACATTCATATATTACATACATGGGTTAGGTTAGTAGAAAATATGTGTAATACATGTATTACTTACTCAAATATTTAATTGAAACTGCCTACAAACTATTTGACAAAAAGTCTCAAAGAAAACGAGTTATTAATTAATGAACGGATAGATAGTTAATGATGCTCTTCAACAAAAATTGCTATAAGTTTAAACTTTGATTCATGCTTCTGTTTTTAGCTCTGTTAATTTGATTTTTAAACAAGTAATATGATAATGATCGACTCATATTTTTAATAGGTTAAAGTATAAAGGGAATAAATGAAATCATCATACTCGCAAACATGGTAACATCATAAAAGCTTTTTATACTTTTGATTACAAATTTTGGCCAGGCATGAAAAACCCGGGTAACCCCTGCCTTGGCCCGATACCCGACATGAAACCTAACCAATAAATGAATGTAGTATTACATGCTCGGGTTTTGTTTTTTTTGGTCTGGGTAGTCGGGCTTTTCCTCTAATTATGTTGACTCGTATTATTTAGTATTACATATTTTTATATTGCTGTTAGTATTCATATATGTAATAATAAAAAAGTAATGGCCCGAAAATTGGCACAAAAGCAAAGATACAAGGGAGATATGACTTGACCAAGAACCAAATGTAATATTGCATGTCTGGGTTTCGGTCTTTTTCCGTATGGGTAATCGGGTTTTTCAGTCCACCCCTAAATATAATGATGTGTAATACATGATTACACATGTGTCATATAGAGTATTAGAGATCTTTGTATTATTGTTTGTATTACGTTTATACTTTATATAATACTAAAAAGAAATACTAATATGCAGTTTGTTGACTGTTCAAGAATTGTATCATGCAGTTTTGGAGTTGACTTATGACCATATTACTCTATCGGCGTAATACCGGTATTGCATATATTAATACCGAGTACTTTAGTATTGCATATGCGTAATACGGAGTATTGCATGTACGTGATATTTTTATTATTACATATTTTTTAATAATGCAAAAATTAAATTAAATTAGTTCTAAATTTTATATATTTATATCTTCTGTGTGTATATAACATTGCTTTCATCAAATAAAAGTTGATCATTTGTTGAGACTCTTAATTTTGGGCAATTATTAAGCTAAGAGTAAGGCAATATTTGGAGATACAAAGTGGAGGATAATTCTTTAAGAGATAAATGTACAGAAAAATCAGGCTTTGGAGAAAGCTTATTAGCATGACGAAACGAGCAAGAAATAAAGGTGGTTTATTTTTCGACGATGACTACCTTTTATGTTTAAGTATTTGTACTAGAATGATACATTGGATAATGAATGCTTTGCTCATTATGGTTGTATTGCATACATGTATTGTATTTTTGTAATACATACGCGTATTGATTGTTTTTGTTAGTATACGGTTTTGCATCTCGAGTCTTTGTAATTATCGTTAATGTACTTATTGTTTATTTGATGTAAAAGATATTAAGATATTAAGCTAGTACGTTAAGGTAACCATCTAGTTCGTTAAGGATGTTTAACGAACTAGACCTTATGTTAAGTTCCTTCTGATTCGTTAAGAATGTTTAACGAATCAGGGGGTGGTTCGTTATGTTTGTTTATTTAATGTAATGTAACGAAGTGGGTAGCTAGTTCGTTACGGAATGTGTAACGAACTAGAGCCATCGTCTATATATAGTGGTTTCGTCCACTGTTAATTTAAGTTTTGAGTTTAAGATATCGAACCTCTGCCCGATTGTCCTCTCAAGCTTCATCTTAATTATTCGATCTATAATATATCTATACACATGTATACAACTAATACTAATACATAACATTAATACATAATCATTGATAGAGCATCATGAACTAGATCCGTAATAGTTATTAGACCTAAGATAGCTCTGAGTGTTTACAAGTGGTATCAGAGCTTTCGGTTGCTCGATTGCTCTTGATTTGACTGTCAATTAGGTAATTAAGGACTGTTATATGTTATTTTGGTATAAAGTTGTTTTTGGATCAGATTCAGTGTGAATTGATTGAATATGGATTGATTTATATTGGATATGTGATTGGTAAAGTATTTGGAAGGTATTGAGAAACTAGAATGTGGATTAGTATTGGACTGTTTTGGTTTGAATCGGGTTTTGGTCGAAACAGAGGTTTTTGAGTTTGTATAAAATTTAGTGTGAATTTGACTGGTTATGGATTGATTTGGATTTGATTTGTGTTTGTTAAGGTATTGGGAAAGTGTTGTGGTTAGGAATTGGACAGTTGGATTGGTTTTGGATTGAATTGATTTGGATCTGATTCGTGGTCGAAACAGAGTGTAGGTTTTGTTTGATTTGATTATGAGTCTTGTTTAATTGATTACAAGAATGTCTGATCTGGATTCGTGATGTGTTTCCGAGTGATTTGATAGGTGAATTGGACGATTTGGTTTAGTATTGATTTGATATTACAAATTTGAGACTAGTTTGGGTGTTCATATTTTTCCAGAAATCTGGAAATCTATGTTGAATGTTTGAAGATAGAAGTTCTTCATCTGATTGTCGAAGATTGTTCTTCGTTAACCTAATTCGTTAACGTATTTCGTTAACTTTAATCTTATTCGTTACTCAGTTCGTTTCTTAATTCGTTATCCTTTCTAATTCGTGTCAGTCAATTCGTGTGACACGTGTCCTACTTCGTTAACTTTAATTCCAACAACTTTTGCCACCTGGAAATAGTTGTCAAAGTTTGTTACAACCGTTTTAACAACCCAATTCGCTATAGTTGATTCGTTATCAAGTGTAGCTAATTCGTCACCTTGATTCGTTACCTAATTCGTTAACAGTGCCTTAGTGATTCGTTAAGGAAACTCAACAGTTCGTTACCTTAATTCGCTAAGATTTTACTTCCTTGATTCGTTAAGGGACCACCTGATTCACTAACCTATTTCGTCAATCTAATTCGTGACTTTGACTTAATTTGTTGACTTAGTTTGTTATAACCTGTTTCGTGTAACATTGTTCCAAATTCGTTAAACTTCCAGATTCGTTAAAGCTATTCCTGATTCGTTACTGTTCCCAATTCGTCAAAGTTACTGTTCACACTTCGTTAAGATATTTTCAAATTTAACCCTTGAAATGTGATTGTCTTGTCATTTTTCAAAATGGCTGGTATGTATGCTTTAGCTTCCCAAAATATGTTAAATCAACAAATGTTGCAGCTGGACACCGAAATTGGTTCACATTCAAAATGTCCACGTTTAATGAAATTTAGCAATTTTGCTAAGTGGGAACCCCGTTTCCATGCTCATCTAGGGTCGGTTCACCCTGACTGTTCGTATTGCTTGGATGAGGTATATACCGTTCCGATGATTGGAGATGAGACTATAGGATTTACACCCAAGGCTATCTCTCATTACTCTCAAGAAGAAAAGAAAGCATTATAGATTGAAACAAAATCCTACTATACTCTTACAATGGCTTTACCCGAAAACGTTTTTCATCAAGTTGGTAGCATAAAGATTTGTGCTTCGTTATTCCAACACATTCGTATGAGGAGTATGGGTAATACCACTGAAAGCAAGAAGGTTATGCTCAAGTTTCAATTTAGAAACTTTAACCTACTTAAGGGTGAGACTGTCGAAGAAATGACAACAAGGTTTAATCATCTGATAGCTGAAATGGACAAGATGAAGTTGGAAACTTCTGAAATTGATAAGATTGATACCATCAAAAGTGCTTTACCGAGTTCTTACTTAACTTTCTTAATGGTTCTGAAGGAGAATAATTACTTCAACAATGAAGATCTGACAGCATCTGAATTCATGCAAAATATCGAAGCACGGGAATACGATCTTAAATGTCAAAATTCTTCTAAGGATAATCAAGATCCTGCCTTTTATGGTGGAAGTATGCCCTTGAGTTCAACAATCTCTCCAATTACTGCATTCCTTACACAAAATGCAAGTGATAATGCTACAACTATCTATAGTGACCCACGTGCTTGTTTCTACACTGCTGGAAATTCTGGGTCACCTGGTGCTTCTGGTTCATCTGGAGGGTCTGAAAATTCATCACCTGCAAATCAATTCCCATCACAACCAAATGTGAACATGAGGGAGACTGAACAAAACTCTGCTTTCTTGTCTGCCTTTATGACATCGTATGGGAATTTGGTTAGTAGTAAAATAAGTACAAGTGATTTAACTGATGAAGATTATAACCAAATTGATCCTGATGATTTGGAACTTATGGACTTGAAATGGAATATGGCTATGATTGTCAGAAAGGTGGAAAAGTTCATGCAACGAACTGGTAAAGATCTTCCATCATTAAACAAGAAGTTGGGTTTTGATAAATTAAAGGTTAAATGCTATAACTGTCAAGAGTTTGGGCATTTTGCTAAAGAATGTGATAATCCAAAGAAGGAGTACACTGGTCCCAGAAAACAAGATCAGAATTCATCTGGAAAAAGTGGAAATGATGCGGGAAAGTCTTCTAAAACTAAACCATCTTATTCTGGGTCACAAGCTATGTTGTCCAACATGGATGGAACTGTTTGGTTACAAAGATTGTTGTGTAATGACAATCTAGCTAATCTGGCTATGTTTGAGTCAAAAGAAACTTTTGAAGATGCAAGTGGGAGTGAGCTATCGTCCGACAATGAAACCGAGTCTGATTTTGACGACTCGTGTGAAAAGCTTCCAACTACTTTTGCATGCATGGCCAAAATCAATGAGGTTAGTTCTTCTGTTTCTTGTATTGAATGTGAGAAAAAAAAGCCTAAGTTAGATTCCTTGAAAAATCACAATGACTATTTAGTGAAATAAATTGCTTCACTAAAGGATACTTATCGACAATCTCTGGAATCTCAAATGAAATCTCGAGAGAAGATTGAAGCCTTGTCGACAAGTAACCATGATCTCAAGGCCGATTTATCTGTTAAAATGACAATCAACGATCAAAAGTTTCAAAATTTTTTGAAACATAGTTCAAAGATAACCGAACTTGAGAATGAGGTTCTCGAGTTAAAGAACAAGTTGGGCAAATTTAGAAACTCTTCCTTTTTGCTAAACGAAATAATAGAAGTATTTGGTAAACAAAAAAGATTCAAAGAAAGGTATAGGTTTTGTTGAAATTCCACCACCTTTTCAGAATGATTATAAACCAAATCCTTTTGCTAGAAGAGAAGAGGATGTGATTGTGAAAGAACCTGTGACTTCAGAATAATCTAAACCATTTAAACCTGAAACTGTAAAAGCCCAATCTACAACTCAAAAACCTCATGTTGAAAGCAACAAAGTCTTTGTTGAAAATGTTGATAAAGTCATCATTAAGGATGTGTTAGAACCTGAAGTAATACACAAGAACAAGAACATTCCAAGTTATAATCACATTCTTTGTGAACCTCATGAATTTGAGGAGGCTGTGTATGGTTCACACACAACTCAGGTGAGAAAAGAATATCATGTTAAGATTAAACCAGTGAAAGCTAAGAAACCAGAAAAACCCAAAATTTCTGATGAGGATTTGTTACGTTTCATCAATCCTAATGTTTCCAAGCCATCAACTGTTCGTGTGTTTAAATTAAAAGGAATAGACACAATGTTCACTGAGAAAGACATTCCGAATAGTATCATTAAACCTGAACTGATTGAAAGTGTTTTTCACAATGAAACCTCCAAGATTCAAGATCTTGAACGTCAGTATGCTTCTGCAAAACATCAAACACATCACATCCACTGGTTAAAGCTAAACAAGTTTAAAAAAATTCTAAGAAAGCTCAGTTTGTAAAATCTACCGGAACTGACACTTTGCAAAGCTTTTCAAGCTGCTCTAATCTTGATTTCTATTTGAAAAAGAAATCGGTGTCGTCTGATGATTTGGCTAAGAGTTTTACTAGGAAAATGAGTCATCAACCTTCTGTGGCATCTGCTTTTGCTAAATCTCAAACTGATCGTGTGGACATGCGAAGCTGCTCTCTTTGCGGTTAACAAGGTTATGTTGTAAGAAACCGTGGACATAAGAAATCTCATAATCTTCATCCGTTTGTCAAGGACCAATCGAAACCGGTTCCTTTGATAAAGGAGATTTTAAAGCGACCTTTGTCGTGTGATGATGATACTCACATCATGTTCTCAAATGTGAATCCAAGAAAGGTAGTTCATGTGAATGAAACTTATGGTCTACTTAAACCGAAGTTTGTTCCAACTGAACCAATATGCAAGAACGTGAACTCGAATGTTGTTCAAGCAGCCTATTTGAGACATAAGTCTAAACAGTCTGTAACTTATTCTCAAGTTGCTGAACAACAGTTGAATTCAACTAAGTTTAATGTTTCTCATGGAAACCAAAAGGCGCCCAAGACTGAGGCCTGGGCTGCCATTTTGAACTAATCATTTTCTTTTGTGTGTAGGGTTCATCCAAGACCGTATTTGGTGAAAACTGGATAATGGACAGCAGATGTTCTCGTCATATTACTGGAAATCTCAACCTCTTAACAAATGTGAGAAATATTCAAAGGGGTTATATGGCATTTGTTGGAAATTCTGGGGGGGTATGATCACACAAGAACGTGAAGTTTCAAGTGGTCACATTACATTTGAAAAGGTCAATTATTGTGACAAGGTAGATCATAACTTATTAAGTGTGTCACAAATAATTTACAAGAAGGGGTTATATGGCATTTGTTGGAAATTCTGGGGGGTATGATCACACAAGAACGTGAAGTTTCAAATGGTCACATTACATTTGAAAAGGTCAATTATTGTGACAAGGTAGATCATAACTTATTAAATGTGTCACAAATAATTGACAAGAAGTACACTACATTATTTACCAATAAAGAGTGTCTGATTCTGAAACCGGGATACATGATTCCCGAGGACATGGTTGTCATGCGATCACCTCGATAAAATGATATTTATGTCTTAAATATGAGTTCTAAAGTATCAACATGAATCGAAACATGTTTTGTCTCAAAAGCAACCAAGAAGGACTCTATTCTATGGCATCGTAGAATGGATCACATTCATGTTTGAAAGATGAATTATTTAATAGCGAATGAGTTAGTTGAAGGTGTCTTTGAAGAATTTTAAGTTATCTGATCACTGTGTTGCTTGCAAGAAAGGCAGACAGAAGAAAATGTCACATCCGTCTAAATTATTGAATTCCATTGATACTACTCTTGAGCGACTTCATATGGATCTTTTTGGTCCAGTGAATCGTGCTAGTATCTCTGGAGATTGGTACTGTCTTGTGGTTACCGATGATTATTCAAGATACTCATGAGTCTTATTTATGAGCTTGAAAGATCAAACACCTGTTCTTGTTCAAAATTTAATCACTAAGATCTAATCCCTATACAAGCAAAAAGTGAGGAGAATTCGAAGTGACAATGGTACTGAATTTAAAAATACTGTATTGGATTTCTTTTGGGTACAAAAGGGAATTCATCGGGAATACAATGCCCCATATGTACCTCAACAAAACGGTGTTGCTGAAAGGAGAAAACAAAACATTGATTAAAGTTTCTAGAACTATGCTTGCCGATTCTAAGCTTCCTGTCCAATTTTGGAATGAGGCGGTGAATAATGCTTGTTATATGCTCAATCGGGTTCTAACTGTTAAGAGACTCAAGAAGACGAGTTATGAGCTTTTTAATAATCGAAAGCCTAACTTAAAGTACTTGTAACCTTTTGGGTGTCCTTGTACGATGTTGAAAAAGGATGTGGGTAAGTTTGATGAAGAAGCTATCGAGCGGTATTTCTTGGGATATGCTTCTCCAAAGAAACAGGTATTTAATTTCACTTCTGGTTGTGTTGAGGAGTGGTACCATGTGGACTGTCAAAAGTATACCACACCTCCTCAAGGGAAAGGTCCCGACTGGATGTTTGACTATGATGGCTTATTTAATTCATTTACTCCAACTACTGAGCAACCGGATGAAGACCTGGTTCGTGCATACTTAAAGGATCAGTTGGTAATCCCAAGATTTTCAAGTTCTAATGATGTTGAAGCTCCAACCGTTGCCCAACTGAAGATCCTCGTGATGATTCTCCAGCATCTTTTGATAATGTATCTACTTCTTCTTCTAATGATAATCAAGTTGTTGATCAAGTTATTGAACTTGATAGTGATGATTCATATCATGAACTTGGAGAACATTACACTAATTTATTCAAAAATGTTGCTGTTCCTGAGAATCCCACTCTCAGGATTCATAATTATCATCCAAAGGAAAACATCATTGGAGAACTTGATGCGGGCGTTCAAACACGTCATCAAGTTGTTTCTTCGAGTGAGAATAATGTATTGTGTGCTTATGCAGATTTACATTCGTATGGAATTGTAAATATTGCAAAATTCACTTGCTTTCTATCCCAAGTTGAGCCAACGACACCTCGTATGGCACTTCAAGATCCATCTTGGGTAGAAGCCATGCAAGAAGAATTACAACAATTTGCACGTTTGGGTGTTTGGGATCTTATCGACAAACCCGCTAGAGTTAAGAAGCCTATTCCAACTAAGTGGGTATTTAATGAAATAAAGACGATCGTGAGGTGATCGTGAGAAACAAGGCACGACTAGTGGTGCAAGGTTTCCATCAGCAAGAGGGTATTGACTACACTGAGGTATATGCTCCGGTTGCACGATTGGACGCTACACGCATTTTTCTGGCTTATGCGGCTTACAAGAATATTAAAGTCTATCAAATGGATGTGAAAAGTGCTTTTCTCAATGTTGAACTACACGAGGAAGTGTTTGTGTTACAGCCTCCTGGCTTTGAAGACCCTGATTATCCTGACTGAGTTTATCGCTTAAACAAGGCACTATATGGTCTACATCAAACCCCGAGAGCTTGGTATGACACACTCGCTGACCATCTAACAGATAATGGATTCAAACGAGGGACTGTTGACTGCACTTTATTTCACAAAAACATTGGTGATGATCTTCTTATCGTTCAGATTTATGTCAACGACATTATCTTTGGGTCAACAAACGACACGTTATGTAAGGAATTCGAGAAGTCAATGCAGACTAGGTTCGAAATGAGTTCGATGGCAGAAATGAACTTCTTTCTAGGGTTACAGGTTCACCAGTCTGCGAAATGAATCTTCATTTACCAGAATAAGTATGTGAACGATGTCTTGAGCCGATTCAAGATTACTGCCTGAAAAACCCCTTCTACTCCTCTCCTCCCTGTGGGTCACAATTTATCATCGGATGAATTGGAGGATACTGTCGATCCTACCCTCTATCGAGCTATGATTGGTTCTTTGATGTATCTTACTGCTTCTCGACCCAACATAATGTTTGGTGTTTGTTTATGTGCTAGTTACCAAGCTAGTCCACGAGTGACTCACCTGGCAGAGATCAAGCCTATTCTTCAATATCTGAGGGGCAATCCAGACATCGGGTTATGGTACCCCAAGGACGATAACTTTGATCTTACCTCTTATTGTAATTCCCGAATCTGGATCACTACAATATGATTTCAACCAAACAATTATTGGTGCGGAATACCAACACTCGGTGATTCAAGAACACAAATAAGAACTAGTAAATAACACAGGATTGCTTCAAAACACACGTATATTATTGAATACGTCGGGTGCTAAAGCACTTACGAATACTTGATCACAATACTAGGAATGAACAACCTTTAACCCTATACATAACATGACTACATATAGGGATAACAACCAACTATGCCGGCCCAAACAACCAAAAGCCCACCAAGAACACATAAGTGTTCTCGGCTTACACATAAGCCCAAAACCCAACCCCAAACATTACTATATTAAGTAGAAACCACAAAACTAGGACCAACAATCTCCCCCTTGGTTTGTAGCTTTATCTTTAATCTTGCTCCATGTAATCAATATCCGCATCCTTCAACCCTCCAGCCCAAAACTTGTTATTGATGATAGACGCTACCATGTGTGTGTATTCTTTGGCGGCTGTTTCAAAAATACCATCAGCAACAATCTGAAACGTGCTGAGCGTCATGATATTCTTCTCATGGAATTTCAACAAATCCTTAGGGTCAACAAAACGGTATTGAGCCTTCCCCTTTTGTAGTTTGACAACAGCTGTGGCAGTAAAAGAATCATAGAACCAGAATCTCATGTTATCCAACGTACCATCGGGAATGGCATCTGGTACGAGAATGTAAGTAGCTTTCTTTGTGGGAGGCCATACTACATTCACCATTGTTTTTCCTGTCCTCGGATCTTGAACGCCTTTAGCTTTCTTCAAAAATGACTCGGCAGTCTTCATATTTGGGAAGCCTCGATCAACTTGTCTTTTCAAAAATTCCCAAAAATCTGAGCCCCGCTTGTCATTTGATGGATTTGTAAATGGAGCATTTATTAAGTCACTCAAATCAACTTTAGTCCAAGAACCAAAGTCTTTCATCTTTTTATAGTACTCCATTGTTCCTGACTTTCTTTTAACCCACCTCATATTCTTATCTGCATCGAAACCCCAGGATAAAACTCCAGATCGATCACCGTATTTATCAGAGAATCCCTTTTGAAGCGTAACAACATATCTCTCTGGGTGATCTGAAGATACAACATTCTGATCAAAGTTCTTCATTACCGGCAGCTTCTTCTTTCCCTTTTCAAGTAGTTTCTTTTTAATTCTTTCAGATTTTTCTTTTGTGACAGATGGTGCATCCAAGTATTGCTTTAGAGACTCTGATTCCTCTTGTCGACTAACACCAATGTTATCGTCTGGACGAACATCTTTGTCTTGATCAGCAGTGGGAGTTTGATATACCATATCTTCATTACTTTTGAACTCATCTCCAAATTTCTGAACTAGCTTTTGTTGGAGATCGAGATACATTGCTGTTAAACCTCCCATGCTGGACTGCAGCTCTTTAATCTTGGAGTCTTTATCTGAGTTTCTAGCCTTAAGTTCCTAAATACGGACATCTTTAATAACTGAATCCTGCTCGAGTTCAAAGACTCGTCGTTGTAGTGCTTGAACATCCACAGGAGCGTTCTCAAGAACCACTCCTTTTCCCTTGTTATGAAAATAGTTCTCCTGCATAGCAAGGATTTCAGCAACTTTATCTAAAACACCTGAGCTTGATTGACCCTGAACAGACAGACCAGATGAACCAGAGGGAATATCTGAGGGGTTTGAGCATGTAATTTCTGTCTCAAAATCAAAATCACTGACAAAATCACTAGTCAGCAACTCCTGGAAAGATGGTTCAGCAACTGGTTTGATAGATGATTCTGGTGCTGGTATGGGTGTTGATTCTGATGCTGGTATGGATGTTGGTGCTGATGTTGGTGTTGGTGTTGGTGCTATGATGGTTGTTTCGACTTCACTGTCCAACTCGCTGGATCTCAAATCATCCCTTTTTCGTTTACGATGAATGAGATCAGCAGCTGGTTCTTCAATATAATCTTCCTCAATGTCTTCAGTAACTGTCTGAGGAGGCTTCAAAGCAGTTGACTGAAACAATAGTTTAGCAGCTTCAATAGCTTTCATTCTTTCATTTTCAGTAAGAGTGACTGATTCACGGTGTTCCTCTTCATCTTCTTCATCATCTGAAATTTCAAATGTTGCAACGCGTGGTTGAGCGGGCGCCACGTGCTCGCCAGCAACCTGAGCTACGACAGGCTCAGCTTCGGTCTCAACAAAACGACCGAATTTTACTAGGGGTTTTAATCCCCTATACATCACTTTGGCTCCCATCCTTGACTGCTTCATTAAACCAAAGGAATTGGGTCCCATAGACTTCATGTCCAAGGTCTCAACAGATTTAACCAGGTCGGTGTAATGAGAATCAAAAATCATATGCAAGAACCTTGGATACATCAAGAACATCTCCTTCTTCTTTGCCCTTAGACTGCTCATCATTTCATTGAAAACGAATTTGGAATAGTTGTAATTCCAATCCATGATCAGAGCAGCAACGGCAGACATTTGGGTGTGATTGATCTCATCTGAACCTCCCTTTCTTCCAGAGATACATGTAAAGAACGTGTGCAGTAGGTATCTCCAGTATGGGTGAAACAGCTTCTTGATTGCTGGTGGATAGGTACCTTCTTAACCCATTCTTGTAAGAATTTCAGTAACTTCAGCAGCAGAGTACTCTGTTGGGTAGTCGGGTTGATCCCCAAACAAGAGTACCTCTCTGATAATGGCTTCAGTAACAACGACCGGCTTCGTCTGTATTTTGGAGTCGATTGAAATAACTCCATCTGCCCCTTGTGAATTGATCTTTGCATTATTCCAGAAATCAGTAATCATCTTCTTGCAAATGACAGGATTATCCCGAAGAGCATGAGAGATCCTGCAGGTATTGAGTCCGGCTATCATCGACTTGAATTCCTTATGAGCCATAGGTGGATCATACAAGTGGCCAGCTATGTTATGAGTATCAACATACTTTAACGGATTCTGATCAGCCATATCTGCACCAAACTTATCAAGTTAGATAACCAACAAATTAATATGATAGTAATTGACATTTGAACCATGATTAAAAGTACACTGGGATTATTAAACATAGGAAGGCCCAAATAAAACTTATGTGACAGTCCAAAATATATTGGAGTGGCCTAAATCCACACCACTGTGAAGGTCAGGGCCCAAACAGTGAGAATTAGGCCCAGCAGGAGGGATCTCGGTCAAAATAGGTGAGTTCTCGGTCAATAGATGGTCAACAGTAATCAATGAAAGTTAACCGAGAACTGAGGTTCTCGGTCAACACATTTAACCGAGAACTGAGGAGTTCTCGGTCAAGAAGTGACCAAGAACGAGGTTATCTGTTAGAATAGGGGAGTTCTCGGTCAACGAAAGTCAAACCGAGAACTCTTTGCCAGCTGGGGACAGAGAACCCCTTTGGATTCCACCTAGGGATGCTTGTGCTCATCTTCAACCCACCGAGATCCCTAAAAACCACCATTAAACCTGCAACATATTTATTAAACTCAACCGAAAACCTTAAATCAAAACTAATACATCCATTAAAACCATAATAACTCATAACACCAATGGTCGATTCATCAAACCATCCATAAAAACAGTTTATGGCAACACCAAAGTGGCCTCAGTGGCATGTAAATCTCATTTGACCTTGTCTGATAGTCAAAGAAGAACACTTAAATTGTGATTAGTGATGAGGATTTTGATTTCGACAAGATGATTAAGTAAGCTGATCTCGGCTAAGAGGATTAGAGAGTATGTGATTTTGTAGAGTAATAAAGGTGAAACAGAAACCTTTTAGGAGTACTCATACCAAGATCAGCGGGCTGAAAACCCTTAATGGGCTCAAATCAGGCTGAGAGCAGTCAACAGCCCAACTAGGTTCATGAACCAACAGTAGAGTAACCCAAATTTTCCAACCCAAAGATAAGAAACTTTAAATTACACGAACGTTTCAAGGAGAGTAATTTCGAAGAAAAAAAATAAGATTAGGCAAAACAAAAAAATAAAATAAGATAAAATCAAATAAAATTAAAACAAGAAAAGTAAATCCACACAACAATGAAAGACAACTCCCTTTAATAGTAAGTCGGGATCAAATTTCAGTTCTTAACAAAACTGCCGCCTTTTTTATGAAAAGATCCGAACATGAAATCATATCGTTTAAGAGGCTGTCACAAGGATTCATGTTCAGCGTTATTATGACATTAAGAAACAGGTTGATAGCGTGTATCCCATACTTGGCATGATTTTTCATCGCATCAGTGATATGATTAAGGTTCAGTTAGGCATAAAGATTAGATGGACATCACTTATGGACATGTGATGCCTCCTATCTCTTCTCAAAGCGTATTTTGCTTTCCCCAGATCACCCTAATTTGACTCCAACCCCCTAGTGCTTGATCAAAAATTTTATACAAAGCAGGCTTAGTTTTTAAGGTTGAACGTTGGACTTAGTGCCAGTAAACTGACAGGCATTTCATTCGAGACATAAAAGGACTTACTTGTGTGCCCCCATCTCTGTAGTTATAGTTTGACCCTATAATCCTTGATTATGAAATAACTTTAATAGAGATAAATAAATGCAATCACAAATTTCTTTTCTTTCTTTTTTTTTCAACACTAATAATAATAATAATCATAATAATAATAGCTTGACGATACAATAATTTTGGTGATTAAGACACTAACGGGCTCGTGTATGACTGGGTAATTTCTTTTCTACCTATCATTCGGAGAGATGTATCTGGAGACATGCACATGTCTTCAAAATGACTCTCCACATTAAGTTTAGCAAATATAGTTTATATCACTTTAACTTTTACGTATCATGGAAAGCCACCATACACATCAATGACTGTTCTAGAGCCTTTTAAGCTTAATAACTTCACCCGTTAGGCACACAGAAACAATTTATCTATCATTTTCCAAAGGTTGAATCAATTTTCATTTGAAAATATTTTAAATCTTCTGAAAAGCCGTTAACTGAATATTAATATCACTTCCCAGGGAGTTAAGTAAAACACACGTGTTAAACATTCAGTCACCCCGGTCACTTTAAGCCTTTAGGTAAATGGCTATCTATTATAACCACAAGTGGTTAACCGGACCAAACATGCATGTAAACACATGTCCTTCCAACTCAGAGTTACCGACATAATTTTAAGTGAAAGAACACGAAACACAAAAACACATCATAATCACCCCGGGTGCTTTCAGTCGTTAGGTAAATGGCTATCCTGTGAAACTACAAGTAGAACATCGGACCAACCATATACAAGTATTTGTCCTTCAAACTTGAGCAGCCGACATAATTTTAAGCGAAAATGAATCTTGAATTTTTTTAATAAATAATAAAGATAACGCACACACACTATTTTTGTCGTTTTGATTTTTCTCCCCCTAAATTTTTGCAAAAATTAAACAAAACTACAAATTTATCCCCAAAAAGACTCAATCCTCGAAACGAAGCATTTTAAGAAAACTCACAAGCACATTAAATTTTGCTATTCTGACCGGTTTTGTAAATAAGTCCGCCACGTTGTTGTTGGTGTGGACTTGTTCAAGATGAATCAATTTCCGATCGAAACAGTCACGAATAAAATGAATTTTAATATCGATGTGCTTGGTTTTAGAATGTTGGACAGGGTTTTTTACAATAGCAATGGCCGCATCATTATCACAGAAAATAGGAGTGTCAAGAAATTCAAAACCGTAATCCAGCAACTGGTTTTGCATCCAGATAACCTGAGAGCAGCAAGCGGATGCGGCAACATACTCTGCTTCGGCTGTCGAGGTGGACACTCTTTGTTGTTTCTTACACTTCCATGAGATGAGCCGATCTCCGAGAAACTGGCAACCGGCTAACGTGGATTTCCTGTCAATGTCATCTCCACCATAATTGCTATCAACAAAAGCATAAAGATCAAATTCTGATTATTTGGGATACCAAAGACCTAACTTCAGTTGTCCCTTCAGATATCTAAAAATACGTTTAACAGCAATTAAATGAGAGAGTTTAGGATTAGCCTGGAAGCGAGCACATTGGCAGACTGCAAACATTATGTCAGGACGGCTAGCTGTGAGATACATCAGAGACCCGAACATCGATCGATAGTATGTTTGATCTACAGGACTCCCTTCAAATTCAGATGACAGTAGCGGTCTTGCTGCCGTTGGAGTATTAGCACTCTTGGAATCTTGAAGCTCAAACTTAGCCAGCATATCTTCAACATACTTTCCTTGATGCAACAAAATTCCCGTCGGACTTTGGCGAACCTGTAAACCTAGAAATGTTGTCATTTCACCCAATGAGCTCATCTCAAATCTTTTCTTCATAACACCCTCAAATTCTTTGCACAAATCACCCAACAAGGTTTGATCAATTGTCCCACGCTTATAGTCATGATCAAGAAGATGGGTGGTCAGCGGAGCATACCACACCCGAGGAGCCTGATGTAGCCCATACAGTGCCTTGTCTAGTTTGTAAACATGATGTGGTTTCTTGGCATCAACGAAACCCGGTGGCTGATCAACATAAATCTCCTCTTTAACCTCTCCATACAAAAATGTTGTTTTAACATCCATCTGATATACTGTGAACCCCATATACGATGCACATGCCAGAAAAATTCTAATTGCCTCAAGTCTAGCTACTGGAGCATAGACTTCTGTGTAATCTAACCCTTCAACCTGGCGAAACCCGCGAACTACCAGTCGTGCCTTATTACAAACAATAACCCCGGTGTCATCTTGCTTGTTCCTAAAAACCCATCTTGTATCAAGAGCTTTCTTTCCTTCCGGCAGTTTAACCAATCTCCATACCTTCAACTTATCAAACTAATTCAGTTCTTCATGCATAACATTAACCCAACTAGAATCTTGAAGGGCCATTTCAACATTCTTTGGCTCGATTTGAGATATGAAACAGGAAAAAATACAACTGTTTATGTGTCCAGTCTGACTTCTGGTGGACACACCTGCTTCAATGGAACCTATGATGTTTTCAATCGGATGATTCTTTTGGATTTTTGAAGGAATTGAATGATCAGAAACATCATTGTTAGGTTGAAGATTTGTTACGTTCTCCCTGGAATCAATAAGGGGGTTTTTCCAGCCAGACGTTGCTGTACTGTGAGAGTACGAGGTGCCTACAACGTATTCATCTGAAATGGCGTTGGGAAACAGTGTGCTCCCAAATATCTGACGAACGGAACTCTCCCCCTCCACATTTGCAGTATTTTTAGACAAGATTGGTGAACAATTGGTCTCTGAAGATTGTTTGGGAGGATTATTGGTTGTGATCGAAACACTGGTCAGCTCAGTAGCTTCATCATCCAATAGCGGAGAAATATGAGACAGTGACTGAGAACTGTCTTGTGTAACTTCCACTGTGGGACCACCTTGAGAGTCTGTGTTGATGACTGGAAATACATTGAAGGGCTTGAAGAATTCATTGTAATCGAATAACCAATCGGGATCAACACGGGCGTCAGTCTCATTTTCTTCTAATCAACGAACTTCATATTACTCTAGAATCTGCTTGGTTGACTTGTTGTAGACCCTATATACTGTATTTCCCGCATATCCAACGAAGTAACACTCATCTGCCGCGGCCCCAAACTTTGGAGTGGTTTCTAGATTTAGTAAGGTGCACGGACACCCGAAGGCTCTGAAATGTGCGACAGTGGGTTGATGGCCATAAACAATTTCATACGGAGTCTTCATCTTAGATTTGTTTATTATCACCCGATTCTGAACATAACAGGCCGTATTAATGGCTTCTGCCCAGAAAAAAAGTGGCATTTTAGAGTCACATAACATCGTTCTTGCTGCCTCGATTAGAGTTCTGTTTCTTCTTTCAGCGACACCATTTTGTTGAGGTCTCCGCGGAGCGCTGTACTGACGAAGCACCCCCTTTTCTGAGCAGAAATGATTCAGAACTGCATTCTTGAATTCCGTTCCATTATCACAACGGATTCCTTTCAGCATTAGATTCAGTTGATACTCCATTAACACCACAAACTTCTTGATCAGATCTGCAGTTTCACTCTTATTTGACAAGAAAAATAGCCATGTAAAACGTGAGTAGTCATCAGTAATAACAAGACAGTAAGAGCTACGAGACAAACTTAAGACATGAACCAGCCCAAAGAGGTCCATATGAAGTAACTGGAAAACTGACGAGATGGTATTAATTAACTTAGGCTTATGAGATTTTCGATGATGTTTACCCAAAGCACACGCAACACATTTTTCAACAGTCACAAAATCCTTGATCGGTAAGCCACGCACTAAGTTTTTTTTAGCAAGATGATTTAGATTTTTTATATTAGCATGACCAAGACGACGATGCTAAAAGCATCGCATTATGTTCTGACACTTTTGAAAACAAGCAGGTTATTTCGTCAGGAACATTTTTGTTCATGCCGATCACATAAGCATTATCTTTTCGTTGTGATCGAACAAGAATCCATTCTTCTGGTATGATTATACCAGGTTTCAGAATTAAACACTCTTTTTTAGTAATATGAGTTGAAAAATCTTTGTCACAAATTTATGACACGCTCAAAAGACTATGCTTCAATTCTAGAACAAAATTAACATTTTCAAACTTTAAAACACCGTTACTTACAGTACCCTTTTGAGTGATCTTTCCTTTCTCTCCTCCCGCAAAGGACACATACCCACCATTAAATGTTTGAATGTCGTGTAGCTGGGTAATATCTCCTGTCATGTGCCTGGAACAGCCACTATCAACATACCAAGGTCTGATGATATTCCTCCATAGCTGTCCCTGCACGAAACGTGGGATTAGTTAGATTTTGGTACCCAGTCCATACTTACACTGGGTGACCCTGATTCGTCTACAGTTGTCACGGATTGCCATGACATATCCTTTTGATCATCAAAAATAGATTTTGTTGAATCTTTTGCCGAAGATTTAGGCAACCATCTATGTCTGTGAGACTTGGAGTTATATGTACGAATGGTTGTCGTAACCTCCGGTGATTTGGACGTGGGAGAAGACGAATCCGCCCGTTTCTCCTATCTGGACTTGGCCTTAGTTTTTATATTTGAACTTGAATTTGAAACAATTTTTCTGACTATTTCTTGTATCTGTTTGGTTTGGTCTGATGAGGACTAAACCCGCCAGATTTGTTTCGATTCCAATCATCGTCAAGGGAACTAGCTGGATAATGCCTGAATCCTTGTCTGTACTTATTACGAGGCACATAAGGCATATTCCTTTGATGAAATCCGTAGTAGGGAATGTACGGACGATGTGGACAGTTTCTGGAAATATGACCAGGAGTGCCACAGTTAAAACATGTCTGACGTTTTATGAAAAATTCATTCTGGGCAACTCCTTGTCTGGACTGGTTGTGTGGACCAGTTTGCTTAGATTTGCGAGGATTCATGTCACCCCTTTTAAAACTATCACCTTGTTTGTCATTGGAGCATCCCTCCATGACAAACTTAGGTGCAACATATTTTTATGATGTTTTTGAATTTTTAGAAATTTTGTTTATAGAGAAACCACATTATTAGAGTTTAAAGTTTCAACCGAATCAACCACACAAGTATCATTGCTCTTTAAAATAGAGCCCACACAAACAGTCGGAATAACAGAATTCAAAACAGGAAGTTCTAAAGAAACATTAGAAACAAAATTATTATCAAAATCAAAGCTAGGGTCGTCATCCTCATCAGTCCACTCCTTCACAATTACTTTTTTTGCACATGAAGTACACACATTAGAATCATTCATACTTGAAGAAGATGGACCGGTATTTGTAGAACCGGTCCCCTCACCCTGATCTTGTTTACCATACTTCAAGTCCTTTATCTTTTCTTCCTGTTCTTTGGTGACAGGAATGGGGACATAATTGTGGTTGTATGGTGGGGGAACTTGACTGAATCTGATGTGGTGTGAGATATACATATACATATATATTTTTATTAAAGATTTTTCACACTTTGTCGGGTTTTAAAAATGGTTTTCACCTAGACTTAACCACACACACAAAAGGAAAGTGTTCCCGTCGTGTGGTAATATAGTAACGGCGAGAACCGGGTATCAATCCATGGACACGTAAATTTTAATATCAAACCTTTGCAAATATAATAACCGTGAGAAATGAGCTTAACTGATTTGTTTTTAAGATTAATTTTTAGAAAAACTCGTAACAATAAATTAAAACAAGTAACACGATAATGGAGATAAACAAGAGATAAGAAGCTATCACCTTAACTTAGAATCCACTTGACTCCTAATGATGGTAAACTTTAATATATGATAAATCCACTATTTTGTTTTAAAAAGAATAGTTTCTAGTTATAGATAACCATCCAAATGATTTTTTGGAAAACTTAGTATGAATTATACAAACTAATCACCTCAAATCATACTATAATGTAAGTGAACCTTTATGTTGAAATTTAAGGATATAGATTATCATTCAATTACGAAACTCAAATCTAACAACCGGTCGGAAAGATTACATGAACAACACATAATCCACCTATGGTTGATTAAATTAGACTAAGTTCAAGTATTCCTTTGATTTATGAATTTTCAACCCAAGTGTAATATTAAAATAGTTGTGTTAACAAATTATTTATAATATTACTTAACAAGAATATCAATTCATAACAAATGTTCAATATTTTCAAATCTAAACATGAGGATATGTGTCTAACCAATTTTCATGTAGCATACAATAATTATTTTAACTATTTCTAGATTAAAAGTTATAAAGTTGTATGAACAACATTTATAAATAAATGATAAAATCAAGAGTCTTTCAACATAACAAGATGTACCATTTATAATTCTTGTATATTTCTTTCAATTGTATAAACACAATTTTTCATCAAAGGATAACCAAGAATTAGTCATTATTTTAACATAAAATTATCATATATTAATTCCAACCTTCAAAAGTTGTCAAGTTTCATCATGGGTTAAGGTGATATAAAGAGTTTTAGCTCATGATAATTATAAAAGATACACCAAAATAGAAGAATATAGCATTCATGTTTAATATTAAGATAATCTAACTAAGCTAGATAATTATGATGATGCTAAAACTTCTTCTTGATGTTGTATGAAGGATTCAAGAGTTTCTCTTTCTTTAATTCTATGGATTATGAAAGTGGAAATGAGAGTGTTTTTCTCCAAAATTGTGCACTCCAAATGAGCAACATGCATGGTCTTTATATAGGCTAAATGTGCACAAGGCATGACCCATGCTTAGTAGGGTATGACTTATATTGGTCCCCATGTAGTGCACCACGTGCTCCCTGGTTGTACTCTTTGGAATATAGCTAGGCACGGGGCATGTTTGGTCTAGGCATGGGCTGTGCTGGTCCTCCAAGCTTTAAATGCGCATGCTATTGATTGTACTTTCTTGGCAAACTTGATTGGCATGGGGCATGTTTGGCTGAGGCATGACCCTGTGTGTCTTCAAAAAGGGGGACAATGTACTGTGTACTTTATTTTGTCATCTTCTGAGGAGGCGTGGGGCGTGTCTGCTTGAGGCACAACCTCATGCTTAGCTGGTGTGTCTTCAGATGGAAATGGGGCATGCTTGGCTGTGGTTTGGCCCATGCTTAGCTGACAGATTCTCATTTTTCTTGATTTTTTCTTTGTTTTCTTCATGTTTGGTTTTCTAAGCTCATTTTTCCTACAAAAACAAACAGAGGCTTATTAGAACCGATTCTCAATAATATTATCATGATAATAACATGAATCAAGTATAAAATGATGCAACAAAGATGTATAAATAATTATACATCAAACATCCCCACACTTAAACCTTGCCTGTCCTCAAGCAAACTTAAATATAAAAATTCTCTAAATTGTTAAAGATTACGAGACCGTAGCTATAACACCCCCAAAACGTTAAGGTGGTCTCGAAGAAAGACACACGGATAACCCAACCATCGGAGATCGTATGAATATATGTAGTGACATAGGAAAACATGGCTTGTATTTATGAGTTTCTTTTTATGCAAAATTACACGTTCTCACAATGTTTACTCACACTTGTCTTTATATCTGATCATACATGTAATGTTGTATGTATATGAACACTCTTGTCAAAATGCAACTTGTGAAAAATAAGCTTGTCGAGGGATCTAATCTCCACCAACTAATTTGAAATGTTGCATAAACATGGGGGTAATATATGTTGGTTTTTGGGTTTTGTGTTGTGAAGGTATGGGTATGATTGGTGGTTTGGAGTTGTTTTATTTTGAAAGAGGAATATGTACAATCTTGAATCGGGAGCTTTTTGATTGTCTTCAATGTCTTGAGTTCACAAATTCTTGCTCATTTCGTCACCTTTTGTGCGTGGTGATCTTCTTTTGAACTTTTTTTAAGACTATATACAAAAATAGTGACCAACAATTGAAACATATGTCTTGACTGTCGTTGGTCTTCTTGAAACTTAATCTTGAAGTACAAATGGTGTAAAATTGTTTGAAGAGGTTGATGCGGTTATATGGTGTTTTTTTTAGGTAAAAGAGAATGTTTCTTTAGAGTAGGGTTAATGTGGTTTGTGATGTTGTTTGAGGAAATGTTTGGGTAGGTTATATATTACCTCCATTTTTATACAATATTTCGTTCGGATCTCGAAAAGTATGCCCAAAACAAGTTCTAAATCACACGAAACAATTGACTCACTCAATCCTTCAAAACGTAAGCGATGATATATTGTAGTAAGGCTTGAAGCTTTTCTCACAGAAACGGAGGGATTGGGTTTACACGCCACATTTTGCATAAAGCTTTTCTCAAGAAATACAAACCATATTTTCGGTTTTCACATTAAGTTAAAGTTGATTCGGTGGTTGGTTTGAACGAATGCTTTTCGAAATACTACCTTAACCCTTGGTTTTGTCAAAACAAAGTCCATTAAAAGCTTAACGGTCTTTTATTTATTATTATTATTATTATTATTATTATTATTCTTTTTTTCTTCTTTTTTTTTTTAATTTGACACAAAAATTAAAATTTGGAGAGAATTTTCAAAAATATTTTATTGGACAAAACAAAGTTCAAGTAAACCCCTCCCCACACTTGAATCTCACATTGCCCTCAATGTGAAAAGATATATAAAAATGCAATACAAAATGTAGGGAAAAGATGAAAAGTAACTCCCCTATATGCCGACAGCCAAGGGTTGCGCCCGAAATCCACACATCTCTTCCGACTAGATGTTTCATCGAAAGAAGCAACAACCATCCAAATAAACATCATAAAAAAATCATAAAAATAAGATAATATAATGTCTAGACTGGGCACGGAACAACTAGTACCCCAAATATGCTGAAAATTGTCTAGACATTTCCCGAGAAAGATTATTATTATTATTATTATTATTATTATTATTATTATTTTGTTTTTTTTAAAGCAAAAACTATGTGCAAGTGCCAAGTTTTTGGTTAAGGGTCCTGGCTAGACCCGAGACTTTCTTTCAAGGGTTCTTGGAATGGAGGAGCATTACCTCCGAGACGGTCCTAGTTTGTCCTTCGACGTAGAGTTTTAAACGATGACCATTGACTTTAAAAGACTGACCATCTCCATTTTCGATTTTCACGGTCTCGTAATCAAAAACCTTCTTTACCAAGTATGGGCCAGACCAACGAGATTTAAGTTTTCCAGGAAATAAACGCAACCTAGAGTTGTAAAGCAAAACACGATCACCCGTTTTGAAATCTTTGTGTTCTTTCAAACGCTTATCGTGTAACAACTTAGTGCGTTCCTTGTAGATTGTGGAATTCGCATAAGCTTGATTTCTTAATTCTTCCAGCTCATGAATTTGCATGAACCGAGTCTCGCTTGCATCGACCAAGTCAAGATTAACGGCTTTTAACGCCCAGTATGCTCGGTGCTCCAATTCCACAGGAAGATGACAAGTTTTTCCATAAATCAACCTAAACGGTGTGGTACCGATAGGAGTTTTATGAGCGGTTCGTAAAGCCCATAATGCGTCATCTAACTTTTCAGACCAATTCTTACGATTTTGCCCAACTGTTTTCTCAAGAATTCGCTTAATGCCCCGGTTAGTGACTTCAACTTGCCCACTGGTTTGTGGGTGGTAAGATGTTTAAAATCGGTGGTGGACACCATAGCGAGACAATGCCTTTTCCATCTGGGCATTGCAGAATTGTGTTCCACGGTCACTAATGAGTGCTTTTGGGACACCAAAGCGTGAGAACAATTTTTTTAGGAATTTAACAACTACCCTAGCATCGTTGGTAGGTAAATCCTGAGCTTCTACCCATTTTGAAACATAATCGATAGCATCTAGGATATACCGATTTCCAAATGAAGTCGGGAATGGTCCCATAAAGTCAATACCCCAAACATCGAACACTTCACAAACTTGTATGGCCTTTTGAGGCATTTCATCTCGTGCAGAAATGTTGCTTGCCCGTTGGCATGTATCACAAGATTTTACAAGGTCTTGAGCATCTCGAAAGATGGTGGGCCAGAAAAAACCAGCATTGAAAACCTTCTTTGCGGTGGATGTGACCCCATGATGTCCTCCCGTGGGTCCTTCATGACAATGTTGGAGGATTTTGGTTGCTTCATCTCCGAAAACACATCGGCGAACGATTTGATCGACTCCAATTCTGAACAAGTGTGGATCCTCCCAAAAATAATGTTTAACATCGTAAAAGAACTTTTTTCTTTGTTGATGTGTCAACCCTTTAATCATGACCCCACTTGCTAGATAGTTGTCATTGTCAACAAACCATGGACATTCCTCTTCGTTTGTTTGGACATACATAAGAAGTTCGTGGGGGAAATTGTCATTTATATGGGACCACACTAATTCTTGTGAAGCTGGGCATTCCAAACGGGAGAGGTGGTCGGCCGCTACATTCTCGGCTCCTTTCTTATCTTTAATTTCAATATCGAATTCTTGAAGAAGCAGAATCCATCGGATTAATCGAGGTTTAGCATCTTGTTTGCTAAAAAGATATTTAATGGCCAAATGGTCTGTGTAGACAATGGTTTTGGAAAGGATAAGATAAGAACGAATCTTATCAAATGCAAATACTACCGCCAAAAGCTCCTTCTCGGTGGTGGTGTAGTTTTCTCGAGCATCATTGAGATTTTTGCTGGCATAGTAAATAGGATGAAAGTGCTTATCTTTCCTTTGGCCCAACACCGCCCCAACTGCAAAATCACTTGCATCACACATGAGTTCAAACGGGAGTGTCCAGTCCGGAGCTACCATGATTGGGGCATCAACAAGCTTTTCCTTTAAAAATTGGAATGCTTTTAGACATTCCTCGGAGAACACGAAGGGAGCATTTTTTTCTAGAAGTTGTGTCATTGGCCAAGCTATTTTTGAAAAGTCTTTTATGAAGCGACGATAAAAACCAGCATGGCCAAGAAAACTTCGAATGGATTTGACAGACGTGGGCGGCGGGAGCTTTGAAATGGTCTCTATTTTTGCTTTATCGACCTCAAGTCCTGCCTGGGATATCTTGTGTCCCAAGACCATACCCTCTTTGACCATGAAGGGACATTTTTCCCAGTTCAATACAAGATTGGCTTCTTCACATCTTGTTAACATTTTTCTCAAATTCTCAAGACAATGATCAAAAGAGTTTCCAAAAACAGAGAAATCATCCATGAATACCTCCATAGAGTCCATGATCATGTCATGAAAAATAGCCACCATACAACGTTGAAAAGTGGCTGAGGCATTACACAGTCCAAAGGGCATTCGCCGGTAGGCAAATGTGCCATAAGGGCATGTGAATGTCGTTTCTCCTGATCTTCAGGGGAGATAGGAATTTGGAAGTATCCAGAAAAACCATCAAGAAAACAATAATACATCTTCCCTGACAGACGCTCAAGCATCTGATCAATGAAAGGAAGGGGGAAGTGATCTTTTCTTGTGGCGTCGTTCAGTTTATGATAATCAATGCAAACTTTCCAGCCTGTGACGGTTCTCATAGGAATTAATTCATTCTTATTATTTGTTACAACCGTCATACCACCCTTTTTTGGTTCCACCTGTACTGGGCTTACCCAAGGGGAATCGGAGATTGGGTATATCAATCCAGCATCGAGCAACTTAATGACTTCTTTCTTTACAACGTCTTGCATGTTTGGATTGAGACGTCTTTGATGCTGCACGACTGGTTTGAAGTCCTCTTCCATCAGGATTTTGTGAGTGCAAAATGATGGTCTGATTCCTTTGATGTCCATGATTTTCCAAGCAATTGCTTTCTTATGGAGTTTGAGAACTTCGAGCAATCTTTTCTTTTCCTCATTTGATAAACAGGATGAGATGATAACGGGTAACTGAAATTCGCCATCGATAAATGCGTACTCGAGATGGGAGGGAAGTTCCTTAAGTTCAAGAACTGGCGGGTCTTCAACTGAAGGTTTCGCCTTTGGTTCCAATTTGCGGTCAACGGTCTCGTACGCATCTTGGTGTTCACTTGCCTCCTGATCCTCAATGGATTGCTCCTCATGGAGGATGGCGTATGCCTTTTCTCAATCAGTTGAGTGTTGCATGCTTCCTTTTCAATGGTTTCACGAAGGTGACAACTCACTATAGACTCACACACGTCAATATAATAAACTGAATCATCAGTGTGTTATGGGTGTTTCATGGATCTGCATATATCAAATGTTACCTCCTCATCTTCAACCCTTAGTGTGAGTTTGCCTGTGCAAACATCAATGAGAGCCCTAGCGGTGGCTAGAAATGGTCTTCCTAAGATGAGGGGTACAGATTTGTCTTCGTCCATATCAAGGATTACAAAGTCTACCGGAAAAACAAATTTATCAATTTTGACTAACATGTTTTCAACTATGCCCCTAGGATATTTCACTGATCGATCGGCTAGCTGGATGCTCATGCGGGTTGGTTTTGGTTCTCCTAGTCCTAATTTAGAAAAAACCACATAAGGCATCAAGTTAATGCTAGCTCCGAGATCAGCTAGGGCATTGCTGACAAATAGATCTCCTATCAAGCAAGGGATGGTAAAACTTCCTTGATCGGTTTTCTTTATCGGTAGCTTGTTTTGGAGGAAAGCAGAGCATTCTTCATTCAGAGTTGCATGTGATAGCTCTTCCAATTTTCTCTTGTTTGTCAACACATCTTTCAGGAACTTTGCATATTTTGGCATTTGTGAGATGGCCTCGATGAAAGGAAGATTCATGTGCAACTGTTTGAAGAGCTCAAGGAATTTGCCATACTGGGCTTCCATCTTTTCTTTCTTAAGACGGTTTGGGTAAGGAATGGGTGGGACATATGGTTTTATTGGTTCTCTGACTTGTGCGGTACTTGCTGGGACTTGACGATCGTGCACCTTGTCAGGAATCCCAGTCTCATCATCAACTGGCTGTGACGGGGATACCACATCTTGAGTGGTCTTGCCACTTCTTAATGTTATGGCATTAGCCTGAGCATTTGGGTTTGCTACTGTATTGCTTGGAAGACAACCGGGTTGTCTTTCAGAAAGCAACTGGGCTAATTGACCCACTTGATTTTCGATGTTTTGTAAAGATGCCTTCTGATTTCCTTAACTCCGCCTCATTCTTCTGAAACCTTTCTTCGGTCAATTTGTTTGAAGTTTCAGTACTGGCTAAGAGCCGTGTTAAAAGAATCTCCACAGTATCCCCGGTGTTTGGGTTTTGACTGGTGCTTGGCCCTTGGCTGTGGTATTGAGGCTTTGGTTGGGATGAATGATTTTGGTTAAAAGGACGTTTGTCAAACCCAAGTGGTGTTTGATTGTTTGCTCCATCCTTCCAACTGAAATTAGGATGATTCCTCCAACCAGGGTTATATGTGTTCCCGAAGGTGTTGTTTTGTCGGCTCACGAAATCAACATCTTCAACCATCATGCTTTGCTGGCAATATTTCGTTTTGTGTTCGCCCCACAGGTGTTGCACTTAGTCTTTGCTTTCACCAACTCTGTTTGTAGTTGCTCAAACTTCTTTGAGAGTGCTTCGAGTTGTGCAGTGACAAGAGTGTTGGAGTCAACATGGTGCATACCCTTGTGTGATGGGGTTGATCGTGGTGGGTTGTATGCAAAGCTTTTCTTGGTTGCTTTCTCTAGAACCTCGAATGCTTCGTTGGGAGATTTGGTTCCGAGAACTCCACCGACGATTTGATCAATTGCCTGCTTGTTTTGGCTGGATTGGGCATCGAAGAATGTTTGAACTTGGAGCCATTTGTTCAACCCATGGTGTGGGCATCTTCTTAGCAAGCCCTTGTATCTCTCCCAGGTTGCGTGCAGTGACTCGTCTTCGTCGGTTCTGAATCCGGTGATGCTGGCTCGGTACTTTGCGGTTTTGTCTGGTGGAAAGTATTTCAGGAGGAACTGCTCTACCATCTGGTCCCAATTGGTAATTGTGCCAGATGGCAGTGACTCTAGCCAATCCAAGGCATGGCTTCGAAGGGATAAGGGAAAAAGCTTGAGCTTAATTTGGTCCTCAAAGCAATTTTCGATTTTGAAAGTACCGCATATTCGTAAGAATCGAGAGATATGAGACAAGGGATCTTCATCGAGAAGCCCATGGAATTAAACAGAATTTTCCACCATATGAATGATGCTAGATTTGATTTCGAAGTTTACAGTGATTTCTGGTGGTACCACGCCACTTCCATAACCTTCGAGTGTCGGCTTGCCGTATTGGTTCATGTTAGGTTCGTTTTCTGGGTTATTGGGTGCCGCCATGTTTTGTTCTGTTATGGTTTCTTCGGTTGTTTCGTCCGTAAACGCCTCGTTTTCTATTGTCTCAGCTACTACACGTGAACGGTTGCGTAACCTTTGGTGAAGGTGACGTTCGGGTTCCGAAAGTGGTGAAACAAGCTCAGGTGCGGGCGTGGTGGACATTCATTACTTAAGAAAATAAAGAAACTAGAAAGGTAAAAGTGAACTACAAGTAAAGCGGAAATAAATAATTTAATTTATTTTTTTTTAAATAATTAGACTAAAACTAAATAAACTAATTACTTTTTTTTAGACTAAAACTAGATAACCTAAAATGAACAAAATTTAATTTAATTTTTTTTAATTATAAACAACGGTGAAAATAAAAACTTAGATTAGTATTAAAATTTTACCGTGTCCCCGGCAACGGCGTCAAAAACTTGATGTGGTGTGAGATATATATATTTTTATTAAAGATTTTTCACACTTTGTCGGGTTTTAAAAATGGTTTTCACTTAGACTTAACCACACACACAAAAGGAAAGTGTACCCGTCGTGTGGTAATATAGTAACGGCGAGAACCGGGTATCAATCCATGGACACTTAAATTTTAATATCAAACCTTTGCAAATATAATAACCGTGAGAAATGAGCTTAACTAATTTGTTTTTAAGTTTAATTTTTAGAAAAACTCGTAACAATAAATTAAAACAAGTAACACGATAATGGAGATAAACAAGAATTAAGAAGCTATCACCTTAACTTAGAATCCACTTGACTCCTAATGACGGTAAACTTAAATATATGATAAATCCACTATTTTGTTTTAAAAAGAATAGTTTCTAGTTATAGATAACCATCCAAATGATTTTTTGGAAAACGTAGTATGAATTATACAAACTAATCACCTCAAATCATACTATAATGTAAGTGAACCTTTATGTTGAAATTTAAGGATATAGATTATCATTCAATTACGAAACTCAAATCTAACAACCGGTCGGAAAGATTACATGAAGAACACATAATCCACCTATGATTGATTAAATTAGACTAAGTTCAAGTATTCCTTTGATTTATGAATTTTCAACCCAAGTGTAATATAAAATAGTTGTGTTAACAAATTATTTATAATATTACTTAACAAGAATATCAATTCATAACAAATGTTCAATCTTTTCAAATCTAAACATGAGGATATGTGTTTAACCAATTTTCATGTAGCATACAATAATTATTTTAACTATTTCTAGATTAAAAGTTATAAAGTTGTATGAACAAGATTTATAAATAAATGATAAAATCAAGAGTCTTTCAACATAACAAGATGTACCATTTATAATTCTTGTGAACTTTATTTTGTCATCTTCTGAGGAGGCGTGGGGCGTGTCTGCCTGAGGCACAGCCTCATGCTTAGCTGATGTGACTTCAGAGGGAAATGGGGCATGCCTGGCTGAGGCTTGACCCATGCTTAGCTGACAGATTCTCATTTTTCTTGATTTTTTCTTTGTTTTTCTTCATGTTTGGTTTTCTAAGCTCGTTTTTCCTACAAAAACAAATAGAGGCTTATTAGAACCGATTCTCAATAATATTATCATGACAATAACATGAATCAAATATAAAATGATGCAATAAAGATGTATAAATAATTATACATCAAAATCCTATCCCCTTACCTTCATTTTCTTTCCACCACAGTTGGTTTTCAATCAATGAGTTGACTACTTTACTGGAACCTTCGAATTTTTTAAAATTAAAATCAGCCTTTTCAAACTTGCTAGATAGATTTAAGATTTCTAACTTAGAAGCTTCCAGTTTAGCAGTCAATTCTGCGATTTATTTTTTAGCATCAAGATGGTGACAACTCTTTATGCTAAAATCAGACTTCAGTTTTTTAATGTCTTTGTTAAGAGATTCTATTTTGTCTAGAAAACCCTTTTCATTTTTCTTTAAGTTTAAAATTTCCTGATTTTATTCTTTCCATATCTCTGCTTAGACTGTCATTATGAAGTTCATACATTTCTATTTTCTCACCACAATTTAAATAACATGGTTGAAAACTTACCTAAGATGAATCCGGAGAAGTGAACGCCATGTATGCAAACTGGAGCTCGTTGACCTTCTCCTCAACAATGTTTTCCTCTTCAGAATCTTCAACTGTTGCGAAATTTGCAGTTTGACTTCCAAGGCTAAGCGCAACCATCTCACTACTAGAAAAAAGTAATGTTTCCTACAAAAATTTCCAACACATTTCTTACAAACGCTATTTCCAACACTTTCCAACGAAATTCTTACGCGAAAGGAAGCTAGTGACAAAAAAAATTGTGTTAGAAATGCGTAGCAAATATTCCAACACATTTCCAACCAAAAAATTAGTTGTACGCTTTTATGTAACCTTTTCGTGAGAAATGTGTAACAAAGAAAACAAAAAAAATATAAATAACGGATTTCGTTGGAATTGCGTAGGAACTATCCAACTCAATTTTAAGGAACGGTTAATTACAACCTTTTGTTATATATATAAATTATTATTATTATATTGTTGTTGGTTATGTTCATTTTTAATAGTTTGAATTTTGTCTTTTTTTCAAAAAAAGCTATTGATGACAATATTATGAATTTATTAATATTAATATGCATATAATATACATACACAGTTTGGACCTTGCAATTGAATTCTAACAAAGTACAAATAGATAAAATAAAGGTCAAGGCGCGGGATCAAACATCCGAACCATACGTCCAGGTGCAAGCGAGCCGAGATGCTCCCGAGCTACTTGAGATTGGCTCGTTAAGAAGTTCGATCGAGCCCGAGCCTGAGCTTTCTTATTGAGCTCGAGCCGGCTCGCGAGCCTTTTTTTTAGCGGCCAAAGAATCTTCAAATGAATTGCTGGCTAAACTCACCAATCGGGATACACTCACATTTCGATCTGGAGAAAACCCTCACCTAAGGGCATTGCCAATGACCACTCGTTCGAATGCACGACACTGCATTGAGATAAAAACATGTTCAGCTCAAGATCAAACTAATGAATGCCACCTTCTCGCCTAGTCTCCCATCATCACCTTAGTGTCGCTGAAACTAAATTCCCGCAAGCCTAATGAGTTTCTCATTTGTATATTTTAAAAATATATATATAATGTTATGAAAAAATAAACTAAATAATATATATTATTTTATACATAGAATTACAATAAAAATATATAAAATAATTACAAATATATAAAAAAGTAATTAATAAATAGTAAACAAACCAAGGTCGAGTCTGTGACATCCGGCCCCTCGCGCCACCAATATTGTCCGCTTTGCCCACGAAGAGCTCACGGATTTGTTTTTGGTTGCCCGGGTGGAGACTTCCCAGGAGGACTACTTCCAGCTGAGCACGCTTAACTGTGGAGCTCTCCTCTTATCCACTACCATTAAGCCCAAAACGCGTTGGTGATTTAAGAGGCGGGACATTTACTTATGAACCAAGGATCTCTCATGTCCACGGCCGATGTGGGATTTTCCTAGGATGCGAGTTTGAAAATCTACTTACGAGCCAAGCTCGAGCTCGTGCTTTGAAAATAGAGCTCGAGCTTCGTGTAAGTTAAAGAGCTGAGCCCGAGCTCGGCTCGCTTGCGCCCCTAAATTGAGCTAAGCTTAACACGTGCTGGTCTTTGAATGTATTTAGTTTATTTTTCCCAAAACATTTACTTTTATTCATAAACTAGTGTATTACCGGCGCGTTGAGCCGGGGCATTATAAAACCCAGACGGTAGTAAAACTCAAGCGTCGGCGGTCTCTGTTTTGAGACGGTAAGTCGACGCGATTTCGGTCAATTTTGCTAACGTGAGTTATGGTATCGGCACTAAAACAATAAATAAGAAAAAAAACAATATAAGAACTAAGGTGGGCCAATGGGGTGACGTCGGTCACTAAAACACGGACGTTGGTAGAACCAGAGCTTTTTTGTTCCGGCCAATGGCGAGTCTACACAAATTTGGTCGGACCACGCCACGTTCGTTACAGGACTGAAAACTAATACCAAAGGATAAAAATAAAGGTCGGTTTCGGAAGTGTAACAAAAGTAATAAAAACGACCGTACTCCAATGTCCGTGTGTGTATGTAAATACATATAAATGCACATACGACCATCGTATGTGCAATTTGAAAGAAATTGAAAACTTTCTTTACATCTCCACCACTCTAACCTCGAATGGCGCTCGCGGTTCAATTTGCGACATATTAGTTAGGGCTTTTGATCAGTAAGTCAAAAAACACTTTGAATGACATATTAACTTGATAAGACTCCACCTTATCAGCGGGTCAACCCATCTGGGTCCAAAAGGCCTTGGGTCAGTTACCTTGACCCAGTCAATCAGGAGCAAAGGTTTAGGGCCGAATTGGTGGGGGGGGGGGGGGGGTTGACTGTTGACCATTGACGGTCAAAGGCTGAATGTTAGGAGACATTAATTACCTAAATTATGTTATAAGTATTTCATTTATGTTTTAGTTTTGAATGTCTTGTTTATTTAGATTATCAAGTTCATCTTGTAATTGGAGACTTACCATCTCGAATTGGTTAATCGGAGACTAGCCCCTCTAGAATCGGGCCAACTATATTCTTATTTCAATAAAATATGTATTTTAGTTTTTAAGTTCTATCATAACTACATGGAATCATATTCGATTTGCGACTAGCGTTAGTCTATCTAATCACTTTCAACTCGTTTTAAGCTCCTTTTTCTAAATTCCGATTTTTGACTCTTTTGTTGTTTTTTCAAACTCTCGAGCTTGGCTAATTTATTATTTATTTAATTAATTTATATACGTGTTTAAATATTTTTATATATGCTAAGGAAAACCTTTATCGAGCTCAGTTGTGTAGTGTGAAATTAATACATATAGATCCAAAAGAAATAAATTCACATATACAAAAGACTTAGTAAGACTCGATGAGCCTAAACGAGTTTCTCATTCAAGGCTATAGCTTAGGAAAAATCAGCTCGTTTCAAGATTTTTTATCGTTTCAAGCAAGTATTTTGAGAGCGGCTCGGATCGAGCTCAAAAAGCTCGGCTCTTTTCAAACTTTTTATCGAATCGAGCTCAAGTGGCTCGCAAGCGGCCCGACTCATTTCCCAACTTTTATTGATCCAAGCTCAAGTAGCTCGTGAGGGCCTCAACTCATTTCAAACTTTTTATCGATCAGAGCTCAAGTTGCTTACGAGTAGCTCTGCTCAACCAAAGAAGCAAAGCTCGGCCAATTTGGAGCTTTGATCGTTCCAGGCTCAAGTAGCTCGTGAACAGCTTGACTTGTTTACATCCTTTAAATATAAAATACATACAACAGAATTCCGGAACGAGAACAAAACATGGTTTAGTCAAAGCATATAGCTTAACATGGATCGAATAAAAAGAATAACAACAATATAAACATAAACATATAATTTAACATAAAAATAGTCAATTTAATTAACATATGTACTATGTAGTAGTACATATATAATAAGTATATATTTTAACATAAACCAATTAATGTAACATGTAACGAATTGGAGTATTATTATATAATACAAAGAAGAAGTTTGGTGCCGCAAGTGGCACCAAACTGATCCACAAATATAGTTTTTTGTTTTTTAGTTTAGTCATCGTAAGGACGTAACGATAATTGACCGAAACGTCAAAAAATAATTTGTCGATCTATTTTTTTTGTCTTAGTTAACGGTCGTAATGAACTTAACATAACCGACCGAACGTCAAATTTTTTGTCCTTTTTTGTTTTTGTTTCGGGATTGACAACGGTCAGGTTTTACTAACACTCGATTTTTACCAACCGACATCACTACGTCGGTTCACCTCAAGTTTAATAATATTTTGTTTCATATTTGGTTTTAATTACAATCATTAACGCACGTCACCGAAACCGACCGAATTCGCGTTGATATACCGGCTCAATGTTTAGGTATTACCACCGTCCAAGTTTACAACCTGCCCAGCGCAACGCGCTGGGTAAAAATCTAGTTGGATATAAAAAAAATTCAATCTATGTTTTTGACATCGCCGTTCATTATATGGTTATATTAGGTTAAATAATAATTAATTTTTCAAGCACCTAAATACCACGATCCACGCAACACTCTTTCGGAGGAATAGGGATTAAACTTCCAAACCACGATCAATTAAACGGTTTTAGATCCATAAGTTCAACATGTATATGTTTGTTGTTAATTTTACTCGGTTCCTGCATCTTCTTTTCTACCTCTTTCGAGTTTCTGTCTCAGGTAATGGATAATAACTCACTTCTGAGTCTATTTCATATAAATAGATTGTTTTAATTCATGTTTGTACATTATTGGTTTTTCAATATGGGCTTCTATGTTTGTTGATTGCTTAATAGTTTAGGGGTTTTTGGGTATTGAATTAGGTTTGATAATATGTTTGATACATTAGTTAACAAGATCTGCTCGCCAGGTGTTTGATAATATGCTCCAGTGAATTTAGTCATTAGTTTTTTTTCAAAAGTTAAGATTTATGTTTCTTACATTAGTTAACAACTTATGCCTGCCAGGTGTTTGTTTATATGTTTCAATGAATTTAGCCATTAGTTTTTTCAAAAAGCTATGATTTTGTGAATACGTTAATAGATCATGCTTCTTACATTAGTTAACAGTAGTTTCAGAATTGTAGTCTTAGTTTAAAAATGCTTATCTCATATAATTTAAAATAAAATTTGGGATGTTACAACTATTTGGTAAGGTAACTTGCTCGGCACACATCTGGATCTATGGGATTTGAAGAGCGTCGAACCTACTTGGTAAACTAATCATATTTATTAATTTTAGTAAATTAATTGGGATGGATAAATTTAACTTTTTGTTAACATTTATTTTATTACCTTTTTATATGTAGGAAAATAAATATGGTCGCAAAATTACTTGGTTGAAAATGTTTTTTGATACCCACCTTACCAAGGAATGCAAAACAAGATTTTGGGCATGAGAGCTAGACATTCATGAATGGGAAGAGTTTGAATTTTTCACGGACCGATCAAAAGAAACATATGTAAATTATCTTTATCATTCAAATATAATTATTTTATCAACTTTTAGTGCAGTAATGATCACAATGTTTTAATGAATTGTAGGCAGATTACATGAGGAATATGATTGAGTTGTACGGTTCTGACCTCAGTCAGCATCCAGCCGGTGATCTTATGTGTGGACGAAGGTGCAGCCACCAGGAGGAAGTAGGAGCCGGATATACGGGATAGGATCTTCAGATCCCCATTTTGTTGTAACTTGGACGCCATCTACATCTTGTGGGTCTACATCATATATTGATGCCCAAAGATCAAAAAAAAGGTATTGTTCTTAACATTGTTTATTGCTGTTATTATTATTATTAGGGGTATAAGTATTCGTATATCTGTTTGGATCGGGAACCAGTGTCCACAGCAGTCTGGTTAGGCTCATATTACCCATTTCAAATAAACTGGTGGGGTTTTGGTGGGATAGTTGAATGATATATTTGTTTTACTTTTATAGATGTAGGGATTTAAAGTTCATTTTTCACTTACTAGCACAATTCATGACAAAATCATACCAAAGATCAAACAAGTTTATTGGACAATTTATAGAACAAAATTTGACATTCACGATTGGCGCTACGGTGGATGGTAATCAGTATGTGGTTGATGGAACGCGCCAGTGATTGTCACCTTTTGTTCCCATAAATTACCCTTTAAATTCACTTGTTTGGTCTTTGGTACAATATTGTCATGCATCGCTAGTATGTGAAAAATGCTAAAAATTCCCTAAATCTATAGTTGTTGTACATGTAAATGTAGCCATGAGGTATAAATTATATATGTGTTGTGATAATTGAATAAGGAATTGCTGCTTCACTACTTTTGTAAGCAAATTGCATACACTTAATAATAAAATATATTTACTATAAATAAAATATATTGAAGTTGTAGGTTTGGAAGTTGACTATGGACTATTTTTCAGTCTCATTAGTGATATTGTTTGACTGTAAAGTGTTTTGCTTTATAGCATTCTAAATTGTGTATAAACTCTTAGCAAATAACGTGAACACAAATATATAAACTTCAACAAGGTATATGCTTACAAAATTTTCATTACTGATATTGTTTGGTGTAAAGTGTTTTGATTTATGGTGTTGTAAAGTGTGTACAAACTCACAACATATAACCGGGTCAACTCTGGTTGTATGCTTTAAATTAAAGTATTTTAGTCATTTAATAATTGCTGGTTCACTAATGAAATATGTTTGTAAATTATTTGTAGATTGTTTACTAACTATTGTGTATGTGTTAACAAATTATTAGATTCAAGAAGTTCTAGCACAAATGGAAAATGAGCGGAAGGCAAGAGAAGACTTGGAACAGCAAGTGAGGGAAATGGAAAATGAGCGTAAGGAAAATGAAGAAAGGATGCAAAAATTTGAAGAGTTTGTTAGAAATCATTAGTCTCATGCAAATTAGTAATTGTGATTTTGCAATCAAACTTTCTTAAGGCTAGTGCTATATTGTGAACCTTTTATTTTATGTTATCGTATTTGTGGTTGATTTTGTAAAACATGTTTTAAATTACATTTAACTTATTTCTTTTTGCATACTTAGCAGAAAAGATCTTGATTTGGTTGTTTCATCTTTTAGAATTTAATTTTTGAAATGTGAAAAATAAATATTAAAAGTAAAACTAATATTATATGCATATACTGAAAATGAATAGGAAATAATAATATCAAAATAAAAAATTTGATTTGTTGAAATTATTAGATGTGTAGGAAATGAGTTGAAAAATTTAACCGAATAAAAAAGGAAAATAACTATATTGCGTCATAATTGCGTAAGAAAATAAAAACATTAATAATAGAAAACAATATTTTATCTTGTAAGAAATGCGTAAGAAATATGTGTAGGAAATGTGTAAGAAAGTGGTATCAAAAGTTCTAATTATTTGTGTAAGAAATGCGTTGGAAATTTCCAATGACATATTTTTGTAGGAAATGTGTTGGAAATGCGTAAAAAAATATTTCCCACGAGGCTTTTTCCCACATACCCGTTTTTGTTGGAAATGTGTTGGAAACAGTGATTTCCTATGCATTTCCAACGGAAAGTGATGTAGGAACTTGAACAATTTTCTAGTAGTGTCTGACCTTCCCACGAGAACATTTGAGCAACCATACATCTTTCACCATTTCCAGAACTGCTTCCAACTTATCCCTGAGCATTCCCAACTGGAACCAATGCCCTTTCTGTATTTCCATCCTTAGCTGGATTAGTGCATTCACGAGCAAAATGACCCGGCTCGTGACAGCTGTAGCATCTGAGGGTCTCTTTATAAAACCCATCTTTTGGTTATTAGGCATGTTCCAATTGTTCCTACCCGTCCTCTTAGTAAACTTCTTGGCACGAAACACTGCCATGGCAATTTGCCACGAGATGTCCATTTCTTCAACATCATCGGGATGAATCTGGTCTAGTTCAGCAGTAACCACCGGTTGAACCAAGTCTCCGGCCAGAAAAGCTTGATAACAATTCATAAATCCCGCCATTAGAGCGATATTCTCTTGAGTTTCTTTCTGTATAGTGGGAATTTGGCTGGAGTTTAGACTGGGAGTGGTTTTACTAGAATCATTTGTAGACTGGCCCGATTTGGTAAAAAATACTGGAGCTGGATTAGGTGAATTAGATGATGATGATTGACCAAGGGTGGATGAAAACATCTGGAAGTTTCCCTGTGGTGGTTGTTGAGTAGGCTTGAACAGTGAAAAACTATCATGAGAGCATTGTTAGAAGCAACGTTATATCCCGCAGCACTGTAAGAACTGGCGTGATTTATTGCCCAATGCTTATCGTCCGTATCACAAGCTTTAATGGTGGATATCATTTCAGTCATGCTCATTCTGTTAAGATCCTTGGTCTTTTTGATAACCGCAACATTCATGTCCCAATTTTTTGGTAGAGAGTTAACCAACCTGTTGTTAATTTCTGAGGTTTGTAGAAAGATTCCTGCAGTTCTCATTTCAGTTACGAGAGATATGAACCTTTGAAGTTGGGATTCCAATGTCTCTCCCAAAACATGATTGAACATATTGAACTTTTGTCGCAGCAGATCTTGGCGACTTCTCTTCATATCCTCATTTCCTTCATAAACTTCTATCAGTGCGGCCCACAACTCCTAGCTGTTTGGAGTTCTCTAAACTGAAGGGCAATCTCGAGTGAAAGTGCCATGGTTAGAGTTGAAAGAGCTTTCTCATCTTCTTCAACTTTAGCAAAATCATCATCATCATAATTAGCAATTGGCTTTACAAGAACCTCGTCTGAACCCTCCCTTTGATAGGTGATCCTTTGAGGTCCCCTCACAATGCTTCTCCAAATTTTCGAATCTTTCATCTTGGCATAGTGTTCGAAACAGAATTTCCATTAACTTAACCCCTCGTGGGATAATAAACGGGGTATGCGAGTAGCAGTGCCCATGATGGAATCAAGTTATTGGTGAAGTGACGAGTTGATTGAGCCGTTGCCATTAGTTCCTGGGCCATTTTTTTTAAATCAAGTCCAAAAAAAATTAAGGTCCACTAAAAAGAAACAGTTCAGGTTAATGGTCCAGGCCCAACACAGCAATCTGGACCGAGAACGAAGACCGAAAACACAAACGTTGACCAGTTGCTGACCGAGAACTAGAGTGTTAACCAATCTTTTGATCGAGAACCCAGGTATTGACCAAGGTTGACCGAGAACTCAGTTTGTTGACCAACTCTTTGACCGAGAACACGAATTAGCCGAGAACTATAATGTTGACCAGTTCTTTGACCGAGAGCATAGTTTGTTGACCAACTCTTTGACCGAGAACACGAATTGGACGAGAACTATAATGTTGACCAGTTCTTTGACCGAGAACTACGAGAAGCCGAGAACTATTGATTTTTAAAACTATAGAGGCCGAAAATCACAAAAAAACTTCAACTGAATTGATT